>NC_092167.1:23670038-24016704 GCF_045791955.1 Oncorhynchus clarkii lewisi
CGTGCCACGAGAAAATAGGTTGTGCGTTGTGGCGCGAATTGGTCCCAGCCATTCCTTTGTTCCAGCACTCAAGAGAAGGGCAGACGATGGCCGATTGAATTGAAGTTTGTTTTGTGTGTCTAAAACATCATAAAGCTTGCTTCTGCACTTAGTTTGACCTGTTTTGTCGACATATAATATGTAATTTTGATGTTTTGATGCGCAACTTTTCCGGACCAGAGGACATTTTGGGTGCATTTCAGCTGATGTTATTAGCAGTAACTAATACAAAGACGCAAGACTTGAAACCAAACGATGTATTGGGTAAGTATGAACCCTTCCAGAACATTCTGAACGAAGACCATCGAAGGTAAGGGAATATTTATGCTTAAATCTGTGTTTCTGTTGACTCCAACATTACGTAGAAATGTAGCTTGTATCTGAGCGCCGTCTCAGCATATTGAATAGTGTGCGATTTCTGTAACGTTAAAAATAAATCTAACAAAGCGGTTGCATAAAGAAGCAGTGTATCTTTCTAACTATATGTAGAACATGTATATTTAGTCAAAGTTTATGATGTCTATTTACGTTATCTTGCCGCGCTACCTAGATTTCCTGCGGACATTTTTGAGTAATTTCTGAACGTGAACTCACTGTAAATGGACATTTATGGATATAAATGGCATATTATTGAAAAAAAAAAATGTACTGTGTAACATGTCCTATTACTGTCATCTGATGAAGATTTTCAAAAGGTTAGTGAACGATTTATTTTTTAATCCTGCGTTTGTTGATTGCATGTTTTGGCTATTCAAATGAGCTGTGTCTGGTGGTGGTTTTACATATATATATGTGCTATGTTTTCACAGTAAAACATTTTAGAAATCTGACTTGCTGGCTAGATGAACAAGGTGTTTATCTTTCATTTGAGCTATTGGACTTGTTAATGTGTGGAGGTTAAATATTTTTAAGAATATTTTTGCGTTCCATGCGCCACCGTTTCAGCTGAACGTGGGAGGGTTGATTCCCAATTGGGAACCAATATCGTAGACAGGTTAAATAAATATATATATATATATTTGTTTTATTAATGCTTACATATAAATAAATATTATCAAATGTGCACTCAGAGTGAACTCTTATGTACAGTATTATATATCCTATATGTAATCACCATATCTCACCCACTCAGGCTGATCAGTAATACTACCCTTCACCCATCCCTCCCGCCCTCTACAGCGAAAGACCCTACTCCATGCTCAAACCACAATGAAGCATTATTTTCCCTTGGAAGAGTGGACACATACAGCAAGCAGTACCCAGGTATTTCTATCAAAGGTAATGAACACTACTATTTTCCCCCTCACATTTAACCAAAGCAAGAAAAGATGAGGCAAAAAAACAACCTGGCCTTACAAGTGGATCAGTTCAAGTCAGTCATTCAGCATACATTCGGGCTCTCGCAGTTGACAAAAAAAACAAGGTTGAATTCCGGGAGCAGCGGTTGCTATTCATTTGTTTCTGTTGGGAACAGCAAAGGTAGGGTTGAGGGTGTGAACGTAAGTGTTCCTGTGAGTGTATGAATGAGTTTCAGCTCGTATCTGTGTCCTGTTTAAGTGTGTGTGTGTGTGTGTGTGTGTGTGTGTGTGTTTCGGGGCCATGCACAAACAGCGTGACGTAATAATGTGCTAAAGACTACAATCTGAGATTAAGAGTTAAGGCTGAGGTGATCCAACCAAGAAACAGAAATCTAATGTATCACCAATATTCCAATATTCATAATCTCAAAAAGCCTCTAGAGGGAGCCGGTAGCGAGGAGACGCTCAAGAAGCCATGTAAAGATAGTAATGCAACATACAGCCTAAGAGTGGTGGGTCCGTCCCAGAAAAGCCCCTACCTAATATGCAAACACGTCTCCTAATCAGTCTCCTAATTATGCAGATCTGAAAGAATTGGGTTTGAGCAATATGGTAGTAGCTCCACCTTGTCATGTGATAGGTGAATTTTTCGCCCCATTTTGCATACCTATCTGATCATTTCAGATCTACAAAAGTGTCTAGGGGTTGTTTCTGGAACTTGACTTCATGCTGCTAGGAGGATACTTACTGTAAGGACCAGCAGAATAAAAAACTTAAATCATAAGGCTCATATTGTGTACATTAGTTGTGTCTAAAATGCAAGTTCACCACATGACCGGTTTGGCTGTTTTACATTATGAAATGTATTTTGCTCTTCCTCCTCACATACACAAAGCAGAGTAGGAGGACTGATCTAGGATCAGGTCCCTTCCCTGTCCATACAACCTTATTCAGTATGAACCTAAAGGCAAAAATGATCATAGATCAGCACTCCTACTCTACACAGAGCAGTCACTATGTGTGGATGTGTGTTCTGTTGACCAGTGTTTAAAAAGGCAGCATTCAAAGCATTTTAACTGAGAAGACCCTGGCTCAGAGTAATTTGTAAAGCAATTGCAGTACGTGCCACTAATATGACTCATTATTTTAAAAAATGAGGGTAGAGGTGATTGTGCAACAAAATAAAAGTATTAGGACGAATTCCCAAAAAGGCTTCAGCGCATCATTAAAACGTAATAAAAATAATAATTCAGTGTTCATTAAAAAATATATATTTACAAGGCCTAGCTTAAAAAGAATGGTAAAATGGTATGGTAATGCATTGCGCTCTCAAAAATATAAAAACTTAACAAAATTAAAGCAGGTGTATCGGTTCGAAGTGCCAAAGCACCCACACCACTGCACTGTGACATTCTGTGCTTGATTCTATGACGAACTGAACTTCATAATGCAGGCCTTCCTAACACTTCTAATGGATCCATTAGATTTCAGGATTATGTCATTGTTCAGAATCAAAACAGAGCTTGACTTATTTTTCCTCCAGAGTGGATGATTCATGTAGAATGGACATGGAGAAGACTCACTGCGACACGAATAAGACCGGTCAGGCCACAGACATCTATAGGCCCTGATTTCTTTAGTAATGTTGCTTGGGTGTTCCAGCACTGACAAACCTCTGTTTATTTTCCCCTGTAGCCTACTCTTCATAGGGCTGGATGGGGTCAGAGGTCAGTGCACAGCCTCAGGCCTGGCCCACTGCTCTGTGTCTGTCGATATGGCTTAGGATGGATATTGTTGTCTCTCGCTCTGTCTCTGTTTCTCCAGTTCAGTTAGTTTTCATGGTGACATTGTCGTTTACATCTTCGTTGCTCTGGACTGAAGCGACGTTCTTCCTCTCCTCCTCCCCTTCTCTGTTCTTCTCCTCTCGGTCCAGATCGAAGTAGCCTGTTCCATTCACTGTGTCCTGGTGCTGGTAGAACAGCACGTACGCTGCTTTGGACTGAACAGACACACACATGAAGTGCACATTCAATTCACACTGGGCAGTGCTGTGTATCTGACAAGATGTTAGAGGACCATGGAACTCACCACTATCTGATCTTTGTTGGCTGGAGAGACACTGCTGTCGTCAAAGTTGTTACCACTTGTCATCATCCTTGTTCTTCGCATAAGCAGCATCTAAGGTGTCCCAAAGACGAGAAGATGAGCATTTGTCTGCTAAAAGCAAGCATGGAATTAAGACTGTTGGTTCACCTTCCTTGTTTGAATCAACTCGGATAAGACTGTGGCTAGCAATGTCTGAATTTATAATTTTGAATACACATTACATTAAAATAAAGTTTTCTGCACTTCTAGTGTTGATGACTAAATTGTCAAATAAAAATACTTAAAATTAGACTTAGTGTCCTCCTCCCATGCCTCCATAGTGGTTGGAGACCGCAATGAGATCGTAGCGACAGGGACCAGCATTAGGGTCGATCAGGAACTCTGACATTTCCATGTCACTGGAGAAAGAATCACACAAATAATCATTCATGGGGGGAGCACTCCTTGTTTTCTCTTCAAGAGATATATAACATTTGTATAGGTGATTTACAACTTAAAGGGATACTTCTGGATTTTGGCAATGAGGCCCTTTAACTACTTCCCAAGAGTTAGATGAACTTGTGGATAAAAATATTATGTCTGTGTCCTGTATGAAGGATGTTAGGGGTAGTTTCACGAGCCAATGCTAACTTGTGTCAGCACAATGACAAAGTGTATGGGCATGCATGTTAGCAACTTCCTTCAAATTGCTCGCAGAGACATTCAAATGGTACCATCTACTGTATCTTGCCTATGCTGCTCTGTACCATCACTCATTCATATATCCTTATGTACATATTCTTTATCCCCTTACACTGTGTACAAGACAGTAGTTTTGGAATTGTTAGTTAGATTACTTGTTATTACTGCATTGTCGGAACTAGAAGCACAAGCATTTCGCTACACTCGCATTAACATCTGCTAACCATGTGTATGTGACAAATAACATTTGATTTGATTTGGTATCCACGAGTTAATCTTACTCTGGGGAGGTAGAACAAAATCCAGAAGTAACCCTTTAAATCACAGGGAACAGCTGAGTGTTTTTACTTTCACAATTATACTTGTTCATTGACATTATAGCTTGTTTTGACAGAAAGGTATGGCCGTCTGGTCAAAACCGTACCCGAGTAGGAAATCAACTAGTGAATCCAGCTTGTCCCTCATGTATCTGCTGTAGGAGAAGCGTTTCAGATGGACCACCAGGACAGGTGGCAGAGACCACAGGTCCAGCTTCTTAGTGGCCTGCTGGTGCTCCTTGCATTTTGGACAGTACCTGGGATAGATGAATTATTATATTTGATTTGACAATAAAACATTTTCTTTTAAATAGCATGTACTACCCGAGACAGACATGATCAATTACACATCTGACCAAATTACAGAATATTTTAGTTCTGGGTTAATGGAGATTAATATCATGTTAAAACATGTATTTTTATTTTGAGTGAACTATTCTTTTAAATGTTCATTATTTCCTTTATTAGCCTTGACAATATGAAGTTAAGTCTCACCATGGGTCCTCAGCTCCGAGCTTCTCTTCTGGTGGTGAACAGCTCGATGCAGTCTTTCAGCTTGAAGAAGGCTTTCTTCTGAGGCTTATACTCCATGCTCTCATGCATCTCAAAGTCCTGTTCACAGGCAGAGCAAGATTTTGGTTATTACTTATTTAGTTAAATTATTACCATCCAAGGCTTAGAGAGAGACATTCATTCTACAACAGTGTTTCCCAAGCCTCTTCTCAAATACCTCCAGCCATTCCAACTATTTGATCTATAAACTAGCACACCAGGTTTGGGAAACACTATTCTAGGACAGACACAGACTTCCATGCAGAGGAGTCAGACATGAATTGAGATACTATACACCCATCTGTAATTATTTAGACAGTGACACAAAAATATGTAAACTCGTCTCTATAAACCAGCATTTTGGATTTGAGATCAAATGTTTCATATGAGGCGACAGTACAGAATGTCACCTGTCATAATGATGAGTGAGAAAGTTAGAGGAACAAAAATCACCCCCCCAAAAGTCACCATTACCAATAACGGGATGGTTAGCATTTTTTTTTTTGGGGGGGGGGGGGATTTTTGTTCCTCTAATTTTAAATGCAGAAGTGTTCAGAAACATTTATTCTTATTTACAATAAAAGTGACTCCAAAATGACAATACATTTTTCACCATTCAGTTTCTATTGGGGAAAAAAAGTATCCAAAACAAACTGCAAATGCATCCAACAAGTTTGTAGAGTCACAAGCTTGATGTCGTTTAGTAATATGGGACCAAATACTAAAAACTGTTGACAACTTTAATACACTTTAATTTGTCCAAATACAAAAAAGTATTCCAATGGGGGGACTAGATACATAGTGACTTAATTTCTAAATAGTAAAACATATGTATGACTATATCCTCAAATAAAAAGGTGACATTGTGTCACCCCTTATACATCACCCCTTATATGAAACATTTTATCATCTCAAATAAAATAAAATAATAATCACATTTTATATTCACTGTCCAAATAAATAAGGAGGGTAGTGTAGGTAAAACGGCTTCTAGTGTTTACAGGAGAGTAGAAAGCCTTACATCTGTGATACCCTCATGAAAGTGTTTCTTCTTAACCTCTGGTTCCCAGTCCAAAGAGAGATAGGACCGGTCTGTTACAGGGAGAGAGCAATATACCCTTTAAGACTCATTGTAAAGGTGAGAATATAACAGAAAGAGAAAGGTGGATTGTGCATTAACAACTAGAGGCACTGGTTAGTGCTTACAATAAATATAATGCTATTAGAACGTTACCATGTTTTTATCTTTATTGGAGGGTTGTGACTTCATCTGCATACAGTATGCAAAAAGCCCATCTTACCACTGAGTCTGAGGTGTCCCTCGTTGAACCGGATCTGCCGCGGTTCCTCCTTGATTAAGCTGAAGTCCGCCTTCCCCATGTTGTTAAACTGGAATGTAAACAATCTCTTATTGTCCTCCATCGTCGTAGACATCTGGTTCTGGTGACCTTTGGTCCCCGAATTATCTCCCCCTTGACCAACCCCGTTCTCCAGCTCATTGTCCCCGCCACCCACAGAGTCCTCCGATTGGCTGTTGTCGTTCTCAGAGGGCAGCTCCTGGTCCTGACTGGATTCGTCGTCTCCATCCTGCTCGTCAGTCTCCATCTCGCCTGGAATGGATCAGCCGATCAGTTTATGGAATAGCTTTATCGACAGGGATTACATTTTTTATTTAACCTTTATTTAATGCTGAGACCACAGTCTCTTTCGCAGATGAGCCCTGCGTAATATCAATAAAACAATTACACTATACATATCAATTACAAAACACATCAAAGGGAAACACAATACACAATCATATGAAACATTCCTCAGTCTTAGGTGAGCGCATGTGTAAGTGTGTCCGTTTGAGTGCGTGTTCTGGAGCGTGTGTGTTACCTACCGGGCGAGCCCACCTCCAGGATCCCATTAGTAGCATTGCCATTGACAGTGTGTTGTTAAGAAAAGAGGGGGTTGTCTCCTCAGTGTCGTCCTCCTCAACAACAGAATGCACCATACAACATAAAACACACAATATTAATATAATCAGTTACCATTCAATACATAGACATACTCCAACAACATCTAACTGCTCAACATAACTGATATGCTCCCCTCGAAGAAAGAAACATCCACCCTCAGTGCTGTTATTACTCAGTTCTTTAGTGTTCCCGTTTAATGAGAAAACACATTTTATTTTATTTCACCTTTATTTAACCAGGTAGGCAAGTTGAGAACAAGTTCTCATTTACAATTGCGACCTGGCCAAGATAAAGCAAAGCAGTTCGACACATACAACATGGAGTAAAACAAACATACAGTCAATAATACAGTATAAACAAGTCTATATACGATGTGAGCAAATGAGGTGAGATAAGGGAGGTAAAAAGCAAAAAAAGGCCATGGTGGCAAAGTAAATACAATATAGCAAGTAAAACACTGGAATGCTAGATTTGCAGTGGAAGAATGTGCAAAGTAGAAATAAAAATAACGGGGTGCAAAGGAGCAAAATAAATAAATAAAATAAATACAGTAGGGAAAGAGGTAGTTGTTTGGGCTAAATTATAAATTATATAAAGATCAGGACATTGTGTCAAAGTCTTGTTTACACTAGAAACCAAAAAAGGTTCCATTGAAACAATGAAAAGAGCAATCAAATGTATTTTTAGAGCCTTTTTTTTTTTAGCAACATCTGTCACAATTAGGCTAAGTACTTAACAAGAGCACAGAGTACAAGGTTAGTTAGCGGCAGTTTCTGAGATGGTTACCTACCCACCAGAGGCAGCATGTTGTAAAGCTTGCTGTAGCGCCCTAATGTATGTACAGAGCATTTGGAAAGTATTCAGACTCCTTGAGTTTTCCACATTTTGTAACATTACAGCCTTAATTCTAAAATGGACCACCCCCCCTCAATCTACACACAATACCCCATAATGACAAAGCAAAAACTGAAATATCACATTTACATTAGTATTCAGACACTACTCAGTACTTTGTTGAAGCACCTTTGGCAGCGATTACAGCCTTGCATGTTCTTGTTGCATGATGCTACAAGCTCGGCACATCTGTATTTTGGGAGATTCTTCTTTGCATATCCTCTCAAGCTCTGTCAGGTTGGATAGGGAACGTTGCTGTACAGCTATTTTCAGGTCTCTCCAGAGATGTTCGATCAAAATCAAATCAAATTTTATTTGTCACATACACATGGTTAGCAGATGTTAATGCGAGTGTAGCGAAATGCTTGTGCTTCTAGTTCCGACAACGCAGTAATAACCAACAAGTAATCTAGCTAACAATTCCAAAACTACTACCTTAGACACAAGTGTAAGGGGATAAAGAATATGTACATAAAGATATATGAATGAGTGATGGTACAGAGCGGCATAGGCAAAATACAGTAGATGGTATTGAGTACAGTATATACATATGAGATGAGTATGTAAACAAAGTGGCATAGTTAAAGTGGCTAGTGATACATGTATTACATAAAGATGCAGTAGATGATATAGAGTGCAGTATATACGTATACATATGAGATGAATAATGTAGGGTATGTATCAGGTTCAAGTCCGGGCTCTGGCTGGGCCAATCTTGGCCACCAATCAGGAAATTAGTGCGTGCCACGAGAAAATAGGTTGTGCGTTGTGGCGCGAATTGGTCCCAGCCATTCCTTTGTTCCAGCACTCAAGAGAAGGGCAGACGATGGCCGATTGAATTGAAGTTTGTTTTGTGTGTCTAAAACATCATAAAGCTTGCTTCTGCACTTAGTTTGACCTGTTTTGTCGACATATAATATGTAATTTTGATGTTTTGATGCGCAACTTTTCCGGACCAGAGGACATTTTGGGTGCATTTCAGCTGATGTTATTAGCAGTAACTAATACAAAGACGCAAGACTTGAAACCAAACGATGTATTGGGTAAGTATGAACCCTTCCAGAACATTCTGAACGAAGACCATCGAAGGTAAGGGAATATTTATGCTTAAATCTGTGTTTCTGTTGACTCCAACATTACGTAGAAATGTAGCTTGTATCTGAGCGCCGTCTCAGCATATTGAATAGTGTGCGATTTCTGTAACGTTAAAAATAAATCTAACAAAGCGGTTGCATAAAGAAGCAGTGTATCTTTCTAACTATATGTAGAACATGTATATTTAGTCAAAGTTTATGATGTCTATTTACGTTATCTTGCCGCGCTACCTAGATTTCCTGCGGACATTTTTGAGTAATTTCTGAACGTGAACTCACTGTAAATGGACATTTATGGATATAAATGGCATATTATTGAAAAAAAAAAATGTACTGTGTAACATGTCCTATTACTGTCATCTGATGAAGATTTTCAAAAGGTTAGTGAACGATTTATTTTTTAATCCTGCGTTTGTTGATTGCATGTTTTGGCTATTCAAATGAGCTGTGTCTGGTGGTGGTTTTACATATATATATGTGCTATGTTTTCACAGTAAAACATTTTAGAAATCTGACTTGCTGGCTAGATGAACAAGGTGTTTATCTTTCATTTGAGCTATTGGACTTGTTAATGTGTGGAGGTTAAATATTTTTAAGAATATTTTTGCGTTCCATGCGCCACCGTTTCAGCTGAACGTGGGAGGGTTGATTCCCAATTGGGAACCAATATCGTAGACAGGTTAAATAAATATATATATATATATTTGTTTTATTAATGCTTACATATAAATAAATATTATCAAATGTGCACTCAGAGTGAACTCTTATGTACAGTATTATATATCCTATATGTAATCACCATATCTCACCCACTCAGGCTGATCAGTAATACTACCCTTCACCCATCCCTCCCGCCCTCTACAGCGAAAGACCCTACTCCATGCTCAAACCACAATGAAGCATTATTTTCCCTTGGAAGAGTGGACACATACAGCAAGCAGTACCCAGGTATTTCTATCAAAGGTAATGAACACTACTATTTTCCCCCTCACATTTAACCAAAGCAAGAAAAGATGAGGCAAAAAAACAACCTGGCCTTACAAGTGGATCAGTTCAAGTCAGTCATTCAGCATACATTCGGGCTCTCGCAGTTGACAAAAAAAACAAGGTTGAATTCCGGGAGCAGCGGTTGCTATTCATTTGTTTCTGTTGGGAACAGCAAAGGTAGGGTTGAGGGTGTGAACGTAAGTGTTCCTGTGAGTGTATGAATGAGTTTCAGCTCGTATCTGTGTCCTGTTTAAGTGTGTGTGTGTGTGTGTGTGTGTGTGTTTCGGGGCCATGCACAAACAGCGTGACGTAATAATGTGCTAAAGACTACAATCTGAGATTAAGAGTTAAGGCTGAGGTGATCCAACCAAGAAACAGAAATCTAATGTATCACCAATATTCCAATATTCATAATCTCAAAAAGCCTCTAGAGGGAGCCGGTAGCGAGGAGACGCTCAAGAAGCCATGTAAAGATAGTAATGCAACATACAGCCTAAGAGTGGTGGGTCCGTCCCAGAAAAGCCCCTACCTAATATGCAAACACGTCTCCTAATCAGTCTCCTAATTATGCAGATCTGAAAGAATTGGGTTTGAGCAATATGGTAGTAGCTCCACCTTGTCATGTGATAGGTGAATTTTTCGCCCCATTTTGCATACCTATCTGATCATTTCAGATCTACAAAAGTGTCTAGGGGTTGTTTCTGGAACTTGACTTCATGCTGCTAGGAGGATACTTACTGTAAGGACCAGCAGAATAAAAAACTTAAATCATAAGGCTCATATTGTGTACATTAGTTGTGTCTAAAATGCAAGTTCACCACATGACCGGTTTGGCTGTTTTACATTATGAAATGTATTTTGCTCTTCCTCCTCACATACACAAAGCAGAGTAGGAGGACTGATCTAGGATCAGGTCCCTTCCCTGTCCATACAACCTTATTCAGTATGAACCTAAAGGCAAAAATGATCATAGATCAGCACTCCTACTCTACACAGAGCAGTCACTATGTGTGGATGTGTGTTCTGTTGACCAGTGTTTAAAAAGGCAGCATTCAAAGCATTTTAACTGAGAAGACCCTGGCTCAGAGTAATTTGTAAAGCAATTGCAGTACGTGCCACTAATATGACTCATTATTTTAAAAAATGAGGGTAGAGGTGATTGTGCAACAAAATAAAAGTATTAGGACGAATTCCCAAAAAGGCTTCAGCGCATCATTAAAACGTAATAAAAATAATAATTCAGTGTTCATTAAAAAATATATATTTACAAGGCCTAGCTTAAAAAGAATGGTAAAATGGTATGGTAATGCATTGCGCTCTCAAAAATATAAAAACTTAACAAAATTAAAGCAGGTGTATCGGTTCGAAGTGCCAAAGCACCCACACCACTGCACTGTGACATTCTGTGCTTGATTCTATGACGAACTGAACTTCATAATGCAGGCCTTCCTAACACTTCTAATGGATCCATTAGATTTCAGGATTATGTCATTGTTCAGAATCAAAACAGAGCTTGACTTATTTTTCCTCCAGAGTGGATGATTCATGTAGAATGGACATGGAGAAGACTCACTGCGACACGAATAAGACCGGTCAGGCCACAGACATCTATAGGCCCTGATTTCTTTAGTAATGTTGCTTGGGTGTTCCAGCACTGACAAACCTCTGTTTATTTTCCCCTGTAGCCTACTCTTCATAGGGCTGGATGGGGTCAGAGGTCAGTGCACAGCCTCAGGCCTGGCCCACTGCTCTGTGTCTGTCGATATGGCTTAGGATGGATATTGTTGTCTCTCGCTCTGTCTCTGTTTCTCCAGTTCAGTTAGTTTTCATGGTGACATTGTCGTTTACATCTTCGTTGCTCTGGACTGAAGCGACGTTCTTCCTCTCCTCCTCCCCTTCTCTGTTCTTCTCCTCTCGGTCCAGATCGAAGTAGCCTGTTCCATTCACTGTGTCCTGGTGCTGGTAGAACAGCACGTACGCTGCTTTGGACTGAACAGACACACACATGAAGTGCACATTCAATTCACACTGGGCAGTGCTGTGTATCTGACAAGATGTTAGAGGACCATGGAACTCACCACTATCTGATCTTTGTTGGCTGGAGAGACACTGCTGTCGTCAAAGTTGTTACCACTTGTCATCATCCTTGTTCTTCGCATAAGCAGCATCTAAGGTGTCCCAAAGACGAGAAGATGAGCATTTGTCTGCTAAAAGCAAGCATGGAATTAAGACTGTTGGTTCACCTTCCTTGTTTGAATCAACTCGGATAAGACTGTGGCTAGCAATGTCTGAATTTATAATTTTGAATACACATTACATTAAAATAAAGTTTTCTGCACTTCTAGTGTTGATGACTAAATTGTCAAATAAAAATACTTAAAATTAGACTTAGTGTCCTCCTCCCATGCCTCCATAGTGGTTGGAGACCGCAATGAGATCGTAGCGACAGGGACCAGCATTAGGGTCGATCAGGAACTCTGACATTTCCATGTCACTGGAGAAAGAATCACACAAATAATCATTCATGGGGGGAGCACTCCTTGTTTTCTCTTCAAGAGATATATAACATTTGTATAGGTGATTTACAACTTAAAGGGATACTTCTGGATTTTGGCAATGAGGCCCTTTAACTACTTCCCAAGAGTTAGATGAACTTGTGGATAAAAATATTATGTCTGTGTCCTGTATGAAGGATGTTAGGGGTAGTTTCACGAGCCAATGCTAACTTGTGTCAGCACAATGACAAAGTGTATGGGCATGCATGTTAGCAACTTCCTTCAAATTGCTCGCAGAGACATTCAAATGGTACCATCTACTGTATCTTGCCTATGCTGCTCTGTACCATCACTCATTCATATATCCTTATGTACATATTCTTTATCCCCTTACACTGTGTACAAGACAGTAGTTTTGGAATTGTTAGTTAGATTACTTGTTATTACTGCATTGTCGGAACTAGAAGCACAAGCATTTCGCTACACTCGCATTAACATCTGCTAACCATGTGTATGTGACAAATAACATTTGATTTGATTTGGTATCCACGAGTTAATCTTACTCTGGGGAGGTAGAACAAAATCCAGAAGTAACCCTTTAAATCACAGGGAACAGCTGAGTGTTTTTACTTTCACAATTATACTTGTTCATTGACATTATAGCTTGTTTTGACAGAAAGGTATGGCCGTCTGGTCAAAACCGTACCCGAGTAGGAAATCAACTAGTGAATCCAGCTTGTCCCTCATGTATCTGCTGTAGGAGAAGCGTTTCAGATGGACCACCAGGACAGGTGGCAGAGACCACAGGTCCAGCTTCTTAGTGGCCTGCTGGTGCTCCTTGCATTTTGGACAGTACCTGGGATAGATGAATTATTATATTTGATTTGACAATAAAACATTTTCTTTTAAATAGCATGTACTACCCGAGACAGACATGATCAATTACACATCTGACCAAATTACAGAATATTTTAGTTCTGGGTTAATGGAGATTAATATCATGTTAAAACATGTATTTTTATTTTGAGTGAACTATTCTTTTAAATGTTCATTATTTCCTTTATTAGCCTTGACAATATGAAGTTAAGTCTCACCATGGGTCCTCAGCTCCGAGCTTCTCTTCTGGTGGTGAACAGCTCGATGCAGTCTTTCAGCTTGAAGAAGGCTTTCTTCTGAGGCTTATACTCCATGCTCTCATGCATCTCAAAGTCCTGTTCACAGGCAGAGCAAGATTTTGGTTATTACTTATTTAGTTAAATTATTACCATCCAAGGCTTAGAGAGAGACATTCATTCTACAACAGTGTTTCCCAAGCCTCTTCTCAAATACCTCCAGCCATTCCAACTATTTGATCTATAAACTAGCACACCAGGTTTGGGAAACACTATTCTAGGACAGACACAGACTTCCATGCAGAGGAGTCAGACATGAATTGAGATACTATACACCCATCTGTAATTATTTAGACAGTGACACAAAAATATGTAAACTCGTCTCTATAAACCAGCATTTTGGATTTGAGATCAAATGTTTCATATGAGGCGACAGTACAGAATGTCACCTGTCATAATGATGAGTGAGAAAGTTAGAGGAACAAAAATCACCCCCCCAAAAGTCACCATTACCAATAACGGGATGGTTAGCATTTTTTTTTTTGGGGGGGGGGGGATTTTTGTTCCTCTAATTTTAAATGCAGAAGTGTTCAGAAACATTTATTCTTATTTACAATAAAAGTGACTCCAAAATGACAATACATTTTTCACCATTCAGTTTCTATTGGGGAAAAAAAGTATCCAAAACAAACTGCAAATGCATCCAACAAGTTTGTAGAGTCACAAGCTTGATGTCGTTTAGTAATATGGGACCAAATACTAAAAACTGTTGACAACTTTAATACACTTTAATTTGTCCAAATACAAAAAAGTATTCCAATGGGGGGACTAGATACATAGTGACTTAATTTCTAAATAGTAAAACATATGTATGACTATATCCTCAAATAAAAAGGTGACATTGTGTCACCCCTTATACATCACCCCTTATATGAAACATTTTATCATCTCAAATAAAATAAAATAATAATCACATTTTATATTCACTGTCCAAATAAATAAGGAGGGTAGTGTAGGTAAAACGGCTTCTAGTGTTTACAGGAGAGTAGAAAGCCTTACATCTGTGATACCCTCATGAAAGTGTTTCTTCTTAACCTCTGGTTCCCAGTCCAAAGAGAGATAGGACCGGTCTGTTACAGGGAGAGAGCAATATACCCTTTAAGACTCATTGTAAAGGTGAGAATATAACAGAAAGAGAAAGGTGGATTGTGCATTAACAACTAGAGGCACTGGTTAGTGCTTACAATAAATATAATGCTATTAGAACGTTACCATGTTTTTATCTTTATTGGAGGGTTGTGACTTCATCTGCATACAGTATGCAAAAAGCCCATCTTACCACTGAGTCTGAGGTGTCCCTCGTTGAACCGGATCTGCCGCGGTTCCTCCTTGATTAAGCTGAAGTCCGCCTTCCCCATGTTGTTAAACTGGAATGTAAACAATCTCTTATTGTCCTCCATCGTCGTAGACATCTGGTTCTGGTGACCTTTGGTCCCCGAATTATCTCCCCCTTGACCAACCCCGTTCTCCAGCTCATTGTCCCCGCCACCCACAGAGTCCTCCGATTGGCTGTTGTCGTTCTCAGAGGGCAGCTCCTGGTCCTGACTGGATTCGTCGTCTCCATCCTGCTCGTCAGTCTCCATCTCGCCTGGAATGGATCAGCCGATCAGTTTATGGAATAGCTTTATCGACAGGGATTACATTTTTTATTTAACCTTTATTTAATGCTGAGACCACAGTCTCTTTCGCAGATGAGCCCTGCGTAATATCAATAAAACAATTACACTATACATATCAATTACAAAACACATCAAAGGGAAACACAATACACAATCATATGAAACATTCCTCAGTCTTAGGTGAGCGCATGTGTAAGTGTGTCCGTTTGAGTGCGTGTTCTGGAGCGTGTGTGTTACCTACCGGGCGAGCCCACCTCCAGGATCCCATTAGTAGCATTGCCATTGACAGTGTGTTGTTAAGAAAAGAGGGGGTTGTCTCCTCAGTGTCGTCCTCCTCAACAACAGAATGCACCATACAACATAAAACACACAATATTAATATAATCAGTTACCATTCAATACATAGACATACTCCAACAACATCTAACTGCTCAACATAACTGATATGCTCCCCTCGAAGAAAGAAACATCCACCCTCAGTGCTGTTATTACTCAGTTCTTTAGTGTTCCCGTTTAATGAGAAAACACATTTTATTTTATTTCACCTTTATTTAACCAGGTAGGCAAGTTGAGAACAAGTTCTCATTTACAATTGCGACCTGGCCAAGATAAAGCAAAGCAGTTCGACACATACAACATGGAGTAAAACAAACATACAGTCAATAATACAGTATAAACAAGTCTATATACGATGTGAGCAAATGAGGTGAGATAAGGGAGGTAAAAAGCAAAAAAAGGCCATGGTGGCAAAGTAAATACAATATAGCAAGTAAAACACTGGAATGCTAGATTTGCAGTGGAAGAATGTGCAAAGTAGAAATAAAAATAACGGGGTGCAAAGGAGCAAAATAAATAAATAAAATAAATACAGTAGGGAAAGAGGTAGTTGTTTGGGCTAAATTATAAATTATATAAAGATCAGGACATTGTGTCAAAGTCTTGTTTACACTAGAAACCAAAAAAGGTTCCATTGAAACAATGAAAAGAGCAATCAAATGTATTTTTAGAGCCTTTTTTTTTTTAGCAACATCTGTCACAATTAGGCTAAGTACTTAACAAGAGCACAGAGTACAAGGTTAGTTAGCGGCAGTTTCTGAGATGGTTACCTACCCACCAGAGGCAGCATGTTGTAAAGCTTGCTGTAGCGCCCTAATGTATGTACAGAGCATTTGGAAAGTATTCAGACTCCTTGAGTTTTCCACATTTTGTAACATTACAGCCTTAATTCTAAAATGGACCACCCCCCCTCAATCTACACACAATACCCCATAATGACAAAGCAAAAACTGAAATATCACATTTACATTAGTATTCAGACACTACTCAGTACTTTGTTGAAGCACCTTTGGCAGCGATTACAGCCTTGCATGTTCTTGTTGCATGATGCTACAAGCTCGGCACATCTGTATTTTGGGAGATTCTTCTTTGCATATCCTCTCAAGCTCTGTCAGGTTGGATAGGGAACGTTGCTGTACAGCTATTTTCAGGTCTCTCCAGAGATGTTCGATCAAAATCAAATCAAATTTTATTTGTCACATACACATGGTTAGCAGATGTTAATGCGAGTGTAGCGAAATGCTTGTGCTTCTAGTTCCGACAACGCAGTAATAACCAACAAGTAATCTAGCTAACAATTCCAAAACTACTACCTTAGACACAAGTGTAAGGGGATAAAGAATATGTACATAAAGATATATGAATGAGTGATGGTACAGAGCGGCATAGGCAAAATACAGTAGATGGTATTGAGTACAGTATATACATATGAGATGAGTATGTAAACAAAGTGGCATAGTTAAAGTGGCTAGTGATACATGTATTACATAAAGATGCAGTAGATGATATAGAGTGCAGTATATACGTATACATATGAGATGAATAATGTAGGGTATGTATCAGGTTCAAGTCCGGGCTCTGGCTGGGCCAATCTTGGCCACCAATCAGGAAATTAGTGCGTGCCACGAGAAAATAGGTTGTGCGTTGTGGCGCGAATTGGTCCCAGCCATTCCTTTGTTCCAGCACTCAAGAGAAGGGCAGACGATGGCCGATTGAATTGAAGTTTGTTTTGTGTGTCTAAAACATCATAAAGCTTGCTTCTGCACTTAGTTTGACCTGTTTTGTCGACATATAATATGTAATTTTGATGTTTTGATGCGCAACTTTTCCGGACCAGAGGACATTTTGGGTGCATTTCAGCTGATGTTATTAGCAGTAACTAATACAAAGACGCAAGACTTGAAACCAAACGATGTATTGGGTAAGTATGAACCCTTCCAGAACATTCTGAACGAAGACCATCGAAGGTAAGGGAATATTTATGCTTAAATCTGTGTTTCTGTTGACTCCAACATTACGTAGAAATGTAGCTTGTATCTGAGCGCCGTCTCAGCATATTGAATAGTGTGCGATTTCTGTAACGTTAAAAATAAATCTAACAAAGCGGTTGCATAAAGAAGCAGTGTATCTTTCTAACTATATGTAGAACATGTATATTTAGTCAAAGTTTATGATGTCTATTTACGTTATCTTGCCGCGCTACCTAGATTTCCTGCGGACATTTTTGAGTAATTTCTGAACGTGAACTCACTGTAAATGGACATTTATGGATATAAATGGCATATTATTGAAAAAAAAAAATGTACTGTGTAACATGTCCTATTACTGTCATCTGATGAAGATTTTCAAAAGGTTAGTGAACGATTTATTTTTTAATCCTGCGTTTGTTGATTGCATGTTTTGGCTATTCAAATGAGCTGTGTCTGGTGGTGGTTTTACATATATATATGTGCTATGTTTTCACAGTAAAACATTTTAGAAATCTGACTTGCTGGCTAGATGAACAAGGTGTTTATCTTTCATTTGAGCTATTGGACTTGTTAATGTGTGGAGGTTAAATATTTTTAAGAATATTTTTGCGTTCCATGCGCCACCGTTTCAGCTGAACGTGGGAGGGTTGATTCCCAATTGGGAACCAATATCGTAGACAGGTTAAATAAATATATATATATATATTTGTTTTATTAATGCTTACATATAAATAAATATTATCAAATGTGCACTCAGAGTGAACTCTTATGTACAGTATTATATATCCTATATGTAATCACCATATCTCACCCACTCAGGCTGATCAGTAATACTACCCTTCACCCATCCCTCCCGCCCTCTACAGCGAAAGACCCTACTCCATGCTCAAACCACAATGAAGCATTATTTTCCCTTGGAAGAGTGGACACATACAGCAAGCAGTACCCAGGTATTTCTATCAAAGGTAATGAACACTACTATTTTCCCCCTCACATTTAACCAAAGCAAGAAAAGATGAGGCAAAAAAACAACCTGGCCTTACAAGTGGATCAGTTCAAGTCAGTCATTCAGCATACATTCGGGCTCTCGCAGTTGACAAAAAAAACAAGGTTGAATTCCGGGAGCAGCGGTTGCTATTCATTTGTTTCTGTTGGGAACAGCAAAGGTAGGGTTGAGGGTGTGAACGTAAGTGTTCCTGTGAGTGTATGAATGAGTTTCAGCTCGTATCTGTGTCCTGTTTAAGTGTGTGTGTGTGTGTGTGTGTGTGTGTGTGTTTCGGGGCCATGCACAAACAGCGTGACGTAATAATGTGCTAAAGACTACAATCTGAGATTAAGAGTTAAGGCTGAGGTGATCCAACCAAGAAACAGAAATCTAATGTATCACCAATATTCCAATATTCATAATCTCAAAAAGCCTCTAGAGGGAGCCGGTAGCGAGGAGACGCTCAAGAAGCCATGTAAAGATAGTAATGCAACATACAGCCTAAGAGTGGTGGGTCCGTCCCAGAAAAGCCCCTACCTAATATGCAAACACGTCTCCTAATCAGTCTCCTAATTATGCAGATCTGAAAGAATTGGGTTTGAGCAATATGGTAGTAGCTCCACCTTGTCATGTGATAGGTGAATTTTTCGCCCCATTTTGCATACCTATCTGATCATTTCAGATCTACAAAAGTGTCTAGGGGTTGTTTCTGGAACTTGACTTCATGCTGCTAGGAGGATACTTACTGTAAGGACCAGCAGAATAAAAAACTTAAATCATAAGGCTCATATTGTGTACATTAGTTGTGTCTAAAATGCAAGTTCACCACATGACCGGTTTGGCTGTTTTACATTATGAAATGTATTTTGCTCTTCCTCCTCACATACACAAAGCAGAGTAGGAGGACTGATCTAGGATCAGGTCCCTTCCCTGTCCATACAACCTTATTCAGTATGAACCTAAAGGCAAAAATGATCATAGATCAGCACTCCTACTCTACACAGAGCAGTCACTATGTGTGGATGTGTGTTCTGTTGACCAGTGTTTAAAAAGGCAGCATTCAAAGCATTTTAACTGAGAAGACCCTGGCTCAGAGTAATTTGTAAAGCAATTGCAGTACGTGCCACTAATATGACTCATTATTTTAAAAAATGAGGGTAGAGGTGATTGTGCAACAAAATAAAAGTATTAGGACGAATTCCCAAAAAGGCTTCAGCGCATCATTAAAACGTAATAAAAATAATAATTCAGTGTTCATTAAAAAATATATATTTACAAGGCCTAGCTTAAAAAGAATGGTAAAATGGTATGGTAATGCATTGCGCTCTCAAAAATATAAAAACTTAACAAAATTAAAGCAGGTGTATCGGTTCGAAGTGCCAAAGCACCCACACCACTGCACTGTGACATTCTGTGCTTGATTCTATGACGAACTGAACTTCATAATGCAGGCCTTCCTAACACTTCTAATGGATCCATTAGATTTCAGGATTATGTCATTGTTCAGAATCAAAACAGAGCTTGACTTATTTTTCCTCCAGAGTGGATGATTCATGTAGAATGGACATGGAGAAGACTCACTGCGACACGAATAAGACCGGTCAGGCCACAGACATCTATAGGCCCTGATTTCTTTAGTAATGTTGCTTGGGTGTTCCAGCACTGACAAACCTCTGTTTATTTTCCCCTGTAGCCTACTCTTCATAGGGCTGGATGGGGTCAGAGGTCAGTGCACAGCCTCAGGCCTGGCCCACTGCTCTGTGTCTGTCGATATGGCTTAGGATGGATATTGTTGTCTCTCGCTCTGTCTCTGTTTCTCCAGTTCAGTTAGTTTTCATGGTGACATTGTCGTTTACATCTTCGTTGCTCTGGACTGAAGCGACGTTCTTCCTCTCCTCCTCCCCTTCTCTGTTCTTCTCCTCTCGGTCCAGATCGAAGTAGCCTGTTCCATTCACTGTGTCCTGGTGCTGGTAGAACAGCACGTACGCTGCTTTGGACTGAACAGACACACACATGAAGTGCACATTCAATTCACACTGGGCAGTGCTGTGTATCTGACAAGATGTTAGAGGACCATGGAACTCACCACTATCTGATCTTTGTTGGCTGGAGAGACACTGCTGTCGTCAAAGTTGTTACCACTTGTCATCATCCTTGTTCTTCGCATAAGCAGCATCTAAGGTGTCCCAAAGACGAGAAGATGAGCATTTGTCTGCTAAAAGCAAGCATGGAATTAAGACTGTTGGTTCACCTTCCTTGTTTGAATCAACTCGGATAAGACTGTGGCTAGCAATGTCTGAATTTATAATTTTGAATACACATTACATTAAAATAAAGTTTTCTGCACTTCTAGTGTTGATGACTAAATTGTCAAATAAAAATACTTAAAATTAGACTTAGTGTCCTCCTCCCATGCCTCCATAGTGGTTGGAGACCGCAATGAGATCGTAGCGACAGGGACCAGCATTAGGGTCGATCAGGAACTCTGACATTTCCATGTCACTGGAGAAAGAATCACACAAATAATCATTCATGGGGGGAGCACTCCTTGTTTTCTCTTCAAGAGATATATAACATTTGTATAGGTGATTTACAACTTAAAGGGATACTTCTGGATTTTGGCAATGAGGCCCTTTAACTACTTCCCAAGAGTTAGATGAACTTGTGGATAAAAATATTATGTCTGTGTCCTGTATGAAGGATGTTAGGGGTAGTTTCACGAGCCAATGCTAACTTGTGTCAGCACAATGACAAAGTGTATGGGCATGCATGTTAGCAACTTCCTTCAAATTGCTCGCAGAGACATACAAATGGTACCATCTACTGTATCTTGCCTATGCTGCTCTGTACCATCACTCATTCATATATCCTTATGTACATATTCTTTATCCCCTTACACTGTGTACAAGACAGTAGTTTTGGAATTGTTAGTTAGATTACTTGTTATTACTGCATTGTCGGAACTAGAAGCACAAGCATTTCGCTACACTCGCATTAACATCTGCTAACCATGTGTATGTGACAAATAACATTTGATTTGATTTGGTATCCACGAGTTAATCTTACTCTGGGGAGGTAGAACAAAATCCAGAAGTAACCCTTTAAATCACAGGGAACAGCTGAGTGTTTTTACTTTCACAATTATACTTGTTCATTGACATTATAGCTTGTTTTGACAGAAAGGTATGGCCGTCTGGTCAAAACCGTACCCGAGTAGGAAATCAACTAGTGAATCCAGCTTGTCCCTCATGTATCTGCTGTAGGAGAAGCGTTTCAGATGGACCACCAGGACAGGTGGCAGAGACCACAGGTCCAGCTTCTTAGTGGCCTGCTGGTGCTCCTTGCATTTTGGACAGTACCTGGGATAGATGAATTATTATATTTGATTTGACAATAAAACATTTTCTTTTAAATAGCATGTACTACCCGAGACAGACATGATCAATTACACATCTGACCAAATTACAGAATATTTTAGTTCTGGGTTAATGGAGATTAATATCATGTTAAAACATGTATTTTTATTTTGAGTGAACTATTCTTTTAAATGTTCATTATTTC
This sequence comes from Oncorhynchus clarkii lewisi, assembly GCF_045791955.1. Lineage (NCBI taxonomy): Eukaryota > Metazoa > Chordata > Actinopteri > Salmoniformes > Salmonidae > Oncorhynchus > Oncorhynchus clarkii. Next base: position 23,692,106 of record NC_092167.1, read on the forward strand.
CTTTATTAGCCTTGACAATATGAAGTTAAGTCTCACCATGGGTCCTCAGCTCCGAGCTTCTCTTCTGGTGGTGAACAGCTCGATGCAGTCTTTCAGCTTGAAGAAGGCTTTCTTCTGAGGCTTATACTCCATGCTCTCATGCATCTCAAAGTCCTGTTCACAGGCAGAGCAAGATTTTGGTTATTACTTATTTAGTTAAATTATTACCATCCAAGGCTTAGAGAGAGACATTCATTCTACAACAGTGTTTCCCAAGCCTCTTCTCAAATACCTCCAGCCATTCCAACTATTTGATCTATAAACTAGCACACCAGGTTTGGGAAACACTATTCTAGGACAGACACAGACTTCCATGCAGAGGAGTCAGACATGAATTGAGATACTATACACCCATCTGTAATTATTTAGACAGTGACACAAAAATATGTAAACTCGTCTCTATAAACCAGCATTTTGGATTTGAGATCAAATGTTTCATATGAGGCGACAGTACAGAATGTCACCTGTCATAATGATGAGTGAGAAAGTTAGAGGAACAAAAATCACCCCCCCAAAAGTCACCATTACCAATAACGGGATGGTTAGCATTTTTTTTTTTGGGGGGGGGGGGATTTTTGTTCCTCTAATTTTAAATGCAGAAGTGTTCAGAAACATTTATTCTTATTTACAATAAAAGTGACTCCAAAATGACAATACATTTTTCACCATTCAGTTTCTATTGGGGAAAAAAAGTATCCAAAACAAACTGCAAATGCATCCAACAAGTTTGTAGAGTCACAAGCTTGATGTCGTTTAGTAATATGGGACCAAATACTAAAAACTGTTGACAACTTTAATACACTTTAATTTGTCCAAATACAAAAAAGTATTCCAATGGGGGGACTAGATACATAGTGACTTAATTTCTAAATAGTAAAACATATGTATGACTATATCCTCAAATAAAAAGGTGACATTGTGTCACCCCTTATACATCACCCCTTATATGAAACATTTTATCATCTCAAATAAAATAAAATAATAATCACATTTTATATTCACTGTCCAAATAAATAAGGAGGGTAGTGTAGGTAAAACGGCTTCTAGTGTTTACAGGAGAGTAGAAAGCCTTACATCTGTGATACCCTCATGAAAGTGTTTCTTCTTAACCTCTGGTTCCCAGTCCAAAGAGAGATAGGACCGGTCTGTTACAGGGAGAGAGCAATATACCCTTTAAGACTCATTGTAAAGGTGAGAATATAACAGAAAGAGAAAGGTGGATTGTGCATTAACAACTAGAGGCACTGGTTAGTGCTTACAATAAATATAATGCTATTAGAACGTTACCATGTTTTTATCTTTATTGGAGGGTTGTGACTTCATCTGCATACAGTATGCAAAAAGCCCATCTTACCACTGAGTCTGAGGTGTCCCTCGTTGAACCGGATCTGCCGCGGTTCCTCCTTGATTAAGCTGAAGTCCGCCTTCCCCATGTTGTTAAACTGGAATGTAAACAATCTCTTATTGTCCTCCATCGTCGTAGACATCTGGTTCTGGTGACCTTTGGTCCCCGAATTATCTCCCCCTTGACCAACCCCGTTCTCCAGCTCATTGTCCCCGCCACCCACAGAGTCCTCCGATTGGCTGTTGTCGTTCTCAGAGGGCAGCTCCTGGTCCTGACTGGATTCGTCGTCTCCATCCTGCTCGTCAGTCTCCATCTCGCCTGGAATGGATCAGCCGATCAGTTTATGGAATAGCTTTATCGACAGGGATTACATTTTTTATTTAACCTTTATTTAATGCTGAGACCACAGTCTCTTTCGCAGATGAGCCCTGCGTAATATCAATAAAACAATTACACTATACATATCAATTACAAAACACATCAAAGGGAAACACAATACACAATCATATGAAACATTCCTCAGTCTTAGGTGAGCGCATGTGTAAGTGTGTCCGTTTGAGTGCGTGTTCTGGAGCGTGTGTGTTACCTACCGGGCGAGCCCACCTCCAGGATCCCATTAGTAGCATTGCCATTGACAGTGTGTTGTTAAGAAAAGAGGGGGTTGTCTCCTCAGTGTCGTCCTCCTCAACAACAGAATGCACCATACAACATAAAACACACAATATTAATATAATCAGTTACCATTCAATACATAGACATACTCCAACAACATCTAACTGCTCAACATAACTGATATGCTCCCCTCGAAGAAAGAAACATCCACCCTCAGTGCTGTTATTACTCAGTTCTTTAGTGTTCCCGTTTAATGAGAAAACACATTTTATTTTATTTCACCTTTATTTAACCAGGTAGGCAAGTTGAGAACAAGTTCTCATTTACAATTGCGACCTGGCCAAGATAAAGCAAAGCAGTTCGACACATACAACATGGAGTAAAACAAACATACAGTCAATAATACAGTATAAACAAGTCTATATACGATGTGAGCAAATGAGGTGAGATAAGGGAGGTAAAAAGCAAAAAAAGGCCATGGTGGCAAAGTAAATACAATATAGCAAGTAAAACACTGGAATGCTAGATTTGCAGTGGAAGAATGTGCAAAGTAGAAATAAAAATAACGGGGTGCAAAGGAGCAAAATAAATAAATAAAATAAATACAGTAGGGAAAGAGGTAGTTGTTTGGGCTAAATTATAAATTATATAAAGATCAGGACATTGTGTCAAAGTCTTGTTTACACTAGAAACCAAAAAAGGTTCCATTGAAACAATGAAAAGAGCAATCAAATGTATTTTTAGAGCCTTTTTTTTTTTAGCAACATCTGTCACAATTAGGCTAAGTACTTAACAAGAGCACAGAGTACAAGGTTAGTTAGCGGCAGTTTCTGAGATGGTTACCTACCCACCAGAGGCAGCATGTTGTAAAGCTTGCTGTAGCGCCCTAATGTATGTACAGAGCATTTGGAAAGTATTCAGACTCCTTGAGTTTTCCACATTTTGTAACATTACAGCCTTAATTCTAAAATGGACCACCCCCCCTCAATCTACACACAATACCCCATAATGACAAAGCAAAAACTGAAATATCACATTTACATTAGTATTCAGACACTACTCAGTACTTTGTTGAAGCACCTTTGGCAGCGATTACAGCCTTGCATGTTCTTGTTGCATGATGCTACAAGCTCGGCACATCTGTATTTTGGGAGATTCTTCTTTGCATATCCTCTCAAGCTCTGTCAGGTTGGATAGGGAACGTTGCTGTACAGCTATTTTCAGGTCTCTCCAGAGATGTTCGATCAAAATCAAATCAAATTTTATTTGTCACATACACATGGTTAGCAGATGTTAATGCGAGTGTAGCGAAATGCTTGTGCTTCTAGTTCCGACAATGCAGTAATAACCAACAAGTAATCTAGCTAACAATTCCAAAACTACTACCTTAGACACAAGTGTAAGGGGATAAAGAATATGTACATAAAGATATATGAATGAGTGATGGTACAGAGCGGCATAGGCAAAATACAGTAGATGGTATTGAGTACAGTATATACATATGAGATGAGTATGTAAACAAAGTGGCATAGTTAAAGTGGCTAGTGATACATGTATTACATAAAGATGCAGTAGATGATATAGAGTGCAGTATATACGTATACATATGAGATGAATAATGTAGGGTATGTATCAGGTTCAAGTCCGGGCTCTGGCTGGGCCAATCTTGGCCACCAATCAGGAAATTAGTGCGTGCCACGAGAAAATAGGTTGTGCGTTGTGGCGCGAATTGGTCCCAGCCATTCCTTTGTTCCAGCACTCAAGAGAAGGGCAGACGATGGCCGATTGAATTGAAGTTTGTTTTGTGTGTCTAAAACATCATAAAGCTTGCTTCTGCACTTAGTTTGACCTGTTTTGTCGACATATAATATGTAATTTTGATGTTTTGATGCGCAACTTTTCCGGACCAGAGGACATTTTGGGTGCATTTCAGCTGATGTTATTAGCAGTAACTAATACAAAGACGCAAGACTTGAAACCAAACGATGTATTGGGTAAGTATGAACCCTTCCAGAACATTCTGAACGAAGACCATCGAAGGTAAGGGAATATTTATGCTTAAATCTGTGTTTCTGTTGACTCCAACATTACGTAGAAATGTAGCTTGTATCTGAGCGCCGTCTCAGCATATTGAATAGTGTGCGATTTCTGTAACGTTAAAAATAAATCTAACAAAGCGGTTGCATAAAGAAGCAGTGTATCTTTCTAACTATATGTAGAACATGTATATTTAGTCAAAGTTTATGATGTCTATTTACGTTATCTTGCCGCGCTACCTAGATTTCCTGCGGACATTTTTGAGTAATTTCTGAACGTGAACTCACTGTAAATGGACATTTATGGATATAAATGGCATATTATTGAAAAAAAAAAATGTACTGTGTAACATGTCCTATTACTGTCATCTGATGAAGATTTTCAAAAGGTTAGTGAACGATTTATTTTTTAATCCTGCGTTTGTTGATTGCATGTTTTGGCTATTCAAATGAGCTGTGTCTGGTGGTGGTTTTACATATATATATGTGCTATGTTTTCACAGTAAAACATTTTAGAAATCTGACTTGCTGGCTAGATGAACAAGGTGTTTATCTTTCATTTGAGCTATTGGACTTGTTAATGTGTGGAGGTTAAATATTTTTAAGAATATTTTTGCGTTCCATGCGCCACCGTTTCAGCTGAACGTGGGAGGGTTGATTCCCAATTGGGAACCAATATCGTAGACAGGTTAAATAAATATATATATATATATATTTGTTTTATTAATGCTTACATATAAATAAATATTATCAAATGTGCACTCAGAGTGAACTCTTATGTACAGTATTATATATCCTATATGTAATCACCATATCTCACCCACTCAGGCTGATCAGTAATACTACCCTTCACCCATCCCTCCCGCCCTCTACAGCGAAAGACCCTACTCCATGCTCAAACCACAATGAAGCATTATTTTCCCTTGGAAGAGTGGACACATACAGCAAGCAGTACCCAGGTATTTCTATCAAAGGTAATGAACACTACTATTTTCCCCCTCACATTTAACCAAAGCAAGAAAAGATGAGGCAAAAAAACAACCTGGCCTTACAAGTGGATCAGTTCAAGTCAGTCATTCAGCATACATTCGGGCTCTTGACAAAAAAAACAAGGTTGAATTCCGGGAGCAGCGGTTGCTATTCATTTGTTTCTGTTGGGAACAGCAAAGGTAGGGTTGAGGGTGTGAACGTAAGTGTTCCTGTGAGTGTATGAATGAGTTTCAGCTCGTATCTGTGTCCTGTTTAAGTGTGTGTGTGTGTGTGTGTGTGTGTGTGTGTGTTTCGGGGCCATGCACAAACAGCGTGACGTAATAATGTGCTAAAGACTACAATCTGAGATTAAGAGTTAAGGCTGAGGTGATCCAACCAAGAAACAGAAATCTAATGTATCACCAATATTCCAATATTCATAATCTCAAAAAGCCTCTAGAGGGAGCCGGTAGCGAGGAGACGCTCAAGAAGCCATGTAAAGATAGTAATGCAACATACAGCCTAAGAGTGGTGGGTCCGTCCCAGAAAAGCCCCTACGTAATATGCAAACACGTCTCCTAATCAGTCTCCTAATTATGCAGATCTGAAAGAATTGGGTTTGAGCAATATGGTAGTAGCTCCACCTTGTCATGTGATAGGTGAATTTTTCGCCCCATTTTGCATACCTATCTGATCATTTCAGATCTACAAAAGTGTCTAGGGGTTGTTTCTGGAACTTGACTTCATGCTGCTAGGAGGATACTTACTGTAAGGACCAGCAGAATAAAAAACTTAAATCATAAGGCTCATATTGTGTACATTAGTTGTGTCTAAAATGCAAGTTCACCACATGACCGGTTTGGCTGTTTTACATTATGAAATGTATTTTGCTCTTCCTCCTCACATACACAAAGCAGAGTAGGAGGACTGATCTAGGATCAGGTCCCTTCCCTGTCCATACAACCTTATTCAGTATGAACCTAAAGGCAAAAATGATCATAGATCAGCACTCCTACTCTACACAGAGCAGTCACTATGTGTGGATGTGTGTTCTGTTGACCAGTGTTTAAAAAGGCAGCATTCAAAGCATTTTAACTGAGAAGACCCTGGCTCAGAGTAATTTGTAAAGCAATTGCAGTACGTGCCACTAATATGACTCATTATTTTAAAAAATGAGGGTAGAGGTGATTGTGCAACAAAATAAAAGTATTAGGACAAATTCCCAAAAAGGCTTCAGCGCATCATTAAAACGTAATAAAAATAATAATTCAGTGTTCATTAAAAAATATATATTTACAAGGCCTAGCTTAAAAAGAATGGTAAAATGGTATGGTAATGCATTGCGCTCTCAAAAATATAAAAACTTAACAAAATTAAAGCAGGTGTATCGGTTCGAAGTGCCAAAGCACCCACACCACTGCACTGTGACATTCTGTGCTTGATTCTATGACGAACTGAACTTCATAATGCAGGCCTTCCTAACACTTCTAATGGATCCATTAGATTTCAGGATTATGTCATTGTTCAGAATCAAAACAGAGCTTGACTTATTTTTCCTCCAGAGTGGATGATTCATGTAGAATGGACATGGAGAAGACTCACTGCGACACGAATAAGACCGGTCAGGCCACAGACATCTATAGGCCCTGATTTCTTTAGTAATGTTGCTTGGGTGTTCCAGCACTGACAAACCTCTGTTTATTTTCCCCTGTAGCCTACTCTTCATAGGGCTGGATGGGGTCAGAGGTCAGTGCACAGCCTCAGGCCTGGCCCACTGCTCTGTGTCTGTCGATATGGCTTAGGATGGATATTGTTGTCTCTCGCTCTGTCTCTGTTTCTCCAGTTCAGTTAGTTTTCATGGTGACATTGTCGTTTACATCTTCGTTGCTCTGGACTGAAGCGACGTTCTTCCTCTCCTCCTCCCCTTCTCTGTTCTTCTCCTCTCGGTCCAGATCGAAGTAGCCTGTTCCATTCACTGTGTCCTGGTGCTGGTAGAACAGCACGTACGCTGCTTTGGACTGAACAGACACACACATGAAGTGCACATTCAATTCACACTGGGCAGTGCTGTGTATCTGACAAGATGTTAGAGGACCATGGAACTCACCACTATCTGATCTTTGTTGGCTGGAGAGACACTGCTGTCGTCAAAGTTGTTACCACTTGTCATCATCCTTGTTCTTCGCATAAGCAGCATCTAAGGTGTCCCAAAGACGAGAAGATGAGCATTTGTCTGCTAAAAGCAAGCATGGAATTAAGACTGTTGGTTCACCTTCCTTGTTTGAATCAACTCGGATAAGACTGTGGCTAGCAATGTCTGAATTTATAATTTTGAATACACATTACATTAAAATAAAGTTTTCTGCACTTCTAGTGTTGATGACTAAATTGTCAAATAAAAATACTTAAAATTAGACTTAGTGTCCTCCTCCCATGCCTCCATAGTGGTTGGAGACCGCAATGAGATCGTAGCGACAGGGACCAGCATTAGGGTCGATCAGGAACTCTGACATTTCCATGTCACTGGAGAAAGAATCACACAAATAATCATTCATGGGGGGAGCACTCCTTGTTTTCTCTTCAAGAGATATATAACATTTGTATAGGTGATTTACAACTTAAAGGGATACTTCTGGATTTTGGCAATGAGGCCCTTTAACTACTTCCCAAGAGTTAGATGAACTTGTGGATAAAAATATTATGTCTGTGTCCTGTATGAAGGATGTTAGGGGTAGTTTCACGAGCCAATGCTAACTTGTGTCAGCACAATGACAAAGTGTATGGGCATGCATGTTAGCAACTTCCTTCAAATTGCTCGCAGAGACATACAAATGGTACCATCTACTGTATCTTGCCTATGCTGCTCTGTACCATCACTCATTCATATATCCTTATGTACATATTCTTTATCCCCTTACACTGTGTACAAGACAGTAGTTTTGGAATTGTTAGTTAGATTACTTGTTATTACTGCATTGTCGGAACTAGAAGCACAAGCATTTCGCTACACTCGCATTAACATCTGCTAACCATGTGTATGTGACAAATAACATTTGATTTGATTTGGTATCCACGAGTTAATCTTACTCTGGGGAGGTAGAACAAAATCCAGAAGTAACCCTTTAAATCACAGGGAACAGCTGAGTGTTTTTACTTTCACAATTATACTTGTTCATTGACATTATAGCTAGTTTTGACAGAAAGGTATGGCCGTCTGGTCAAAACCGTACCCGAGTAGGAAATCAACTAGTGAATCCAGCTTGTCCCTCATGTATCTGCTGTAGGAGAAGCGTTTCAGATGGACCACCAGGACAGGTGGCAGAGACCACAGGTCCAGCTTCTTAGTGGCCTGCTGGTGCTCCTTGCATTTTGGACAGTACCTGGGATAGATGAATTATTATATTTGATTTGACAATAAAACATTTTCTTTTAAATAGCATGTACTACCCGAGACAGACATGATCAATTACACATCTGACCAAATTACAGAATATTTTAGTTCTGGGTTAATGGAGATTAATATCATGTTAAAACATGTATTTTTATTTTGAGTGAACTATTCTTTTAAATGTTCATTATTTCCTTTATTAGCCTTGACAATATGAAGTTAAGTCTCACCATGGGTCCTCAGCTCCGAGCTTCTCTTCTGGTGGTGAACAGCTCGATGCAGTCTTTCAGCTTGAAGAAGGCTTTCTTCTGAGGCTTATACTCCATGCTCTCATGCATCTCAAAGTCCTGTTCACAGGCAGAGCAAGATTTTGGTTATTACTTATTTAGTTAAATTATTACCATCCAAGGCTTAGAGAGAGACATTCATTCTACAACAGTGTTTCCCAAGCCTCTTCTCAAATACCTCCAGCCATTCCAACTATTTGATCTATAAACTAGCACACCAGGTTTGGGAAACACTATTCTAGGACAGACACAGACTTCCATGCAGAGGAGTCAGACATGAATTGAGATACTATACACCCATCTGTAATTATTTAGACAGTGACACAAAAATATGTAAACTCGTCTCTATAAACCAGCATTTTGGATTTGAGATCAAATGTTTCATATGAGGCGACAGTACAGAATGTCACCTGTCATAATGATGAGTGAGAAAGTTAGAGGAACAAAAATCACCCCCCCAAAAGTCACCATTACCAATAACGGGATGGTTAGCATTTTTTTTTGGGGGGGGGGGGGGATTTTTGTTCCTCTAATTTTAAATGCAGAAGTGTTCAGAAACATTTATTCTTATTTACAATAAAAGTGACTCCAAAATGACAATACATTTTTCACCATTCAGTTTCTATTGGGGAAAAAAAGTATCCAAAACAAACTGCAAATGCATCCAACAAGTTTGTAGAGTCACAAGCTTGATGTCGTTTAGTAATATGGGACCAAATACTAAAAACTGTTGACAACTTTAATACACTTTAATTTGTCCAAATACAAAAAAGTATTCCAATGGGGGGACTAGATACATAGTGACTTAATTTCTAAATAGTAAAACATATGTATGACTATATCCTCAAATAAAAAGGTGACATTGTGTCACCCCTTATACATCACCCCTTATATGAAACATTTTATCATCTCAAATAAAATAAAATAATAATCACATTTTATATTCACTGTCCAAATAAATAAGGAGGGTAGTGTAGGTAAAACGGCTTCTAGTGTTTACAGGAGAGTAGAAAGCCTTACATCTGTGATACCCTCATGAAAGTGTTTCTTCTTAACCTCTGGTTCCCAGTCCAAAGAGAGATAGGACCGGTCTGTTACAGGGAGAGAGCAATATACCCTTTAAGACTCATTGTAAAGGTGAGAATATAACAGAAAGAGAAAGGTGGATTGTGCATTAACAACTAGAGGCACTGGTTAGTGCTTACAATAAATATAATGCTATTAGAACGTTACCATGTTTTTATCTTTATTGGAGGGTTGTGACTTCATCTGCATACAGTATGCAAAAAGCCCATCTTACCACTGAGTCTGAGGTGTCCCTCGTTGAACCGGATCTGCCGCGGTTCCTCCTTGATTAAGCTGAAGTCCGCCTTCCCCATGTTGTTAAACTGGAATGTAAACAATCTCTTATTGTCCTCCATCGTCGTAGACATCTGGTTCTGGTGACCTTTGGTCCCCGAATTATCTCCCCCTTGACCAACCCCGTTCTCCAGCTCATTGTCCCCGCCACCCACAGAGTCCTCCGATTGGCTGTTGTCGTTCTCAGAGGGCAGCTCCTGGTCCTGACTGGATTCGTCGTCTCCATCCTGCTCGTCAGTCTCCATCTCGCCTGGAATGGATCAGCCGATCAGTTTATGGAATAGCTTTATCGACAGGGATTACATTTTTTATTTAACCTTTATTTAATGCTGAGACCACAGTCTCTTTCGCAGATGAGCCCTGCGTAATATCAATAAAACAATTACACTATACATATCAATTACAAAACACATCAAAGGGAAACACAATACACAATCATATGAAACGTTCCTCAGTCTTAGGTGAGCGCATGTGTAAGTGTGTCCGTTTGAGTGCGTGTTCTGGAGCGTGTGTGTTACCTACCGGGCGAGCCCACCTCCAGGATCCCATTAGTAGCATTGCCATTGACAGTGTGTTGTTAAGAAAAGAGGGGGTTGTCTCCTCAGTGTCGTCCTCCTCAACAACAGAATGCACCATACAACATAAAACACACAATATTAATATAATCAGTTACCATTCAATACATAGACATACTCCAACAACATCTAACTGCTCAACATAACTGATATGCTCCCCTCGAAGAAAGAAACATCCACCCTCAGTGCTGTTATTACTCAGTTCTTTAGTGTTCCCGTTTAATGAGAAAACACATTTTATTTTATTTCACCTTTATTTAACCAGGTAGGCAAGTTGAGAACAAGTTCTCATTTACAATTGCGACCTGGCCAAGATAAAGCAAAGCAGTTCGACACATACAACATGGAGTAAAACAAACATACAGTCAATAATACAGTATAAACAAGTCTATATACGATGTGAGCAAATGAGGTGAGATAAGGGAGGTAAAAAGCAAAAAAAGGCCATGGTGGCAAAGTAAATACAATATAGCAAGTAAAACACTGGAATGCTAGATTTGCAGTGGAAGAATGTGCAAAGTAGAAATAAAAATAACGGGGTGCAAAGGAGCAAAATAAATAAATAAAATAAATACAGTAGGGAAAGAGGTAGTTGTTTGGGCTAAATTATAAATTATATAAAGATCAGGACATTGTGTCAAAGTCTTGTTTACACTAGAAACCAAAAAAGGTTCCATTGAAACAATGAAAAGAGCAATCAAATGTATTTTTAGAGCCTTTTTTTTTTTTAGCAACATCTGTCACAATTAGGCTAAGTACTTAACAAGAGCACAAGGTTAGTTAGCGGCAGTTTCTGAGATGGTTACCTACCCACCAGAGGCAGCATGTTGTAAAGCTTGCTGTAGCGCCCTAATGTATGTACAGAGCATTTGGAAAGTATTCAGACTCCTTGAGTTTTCCACATTTTGTAACATTACAGCCTTAATTCTAAAATGGACCACCCCCCCTCAATCTACACACAATACCCCATAATGACAAAGCAAAAACTGAAATATCACATTTACATTAGTATTCAGACACTACTCAGTACTTTGTTGAAGCACCTTTGGCAGCGATTACAGCCTTGCATGTTCTTGTTGCATGATGCTACAAGCTCGGCACATCTGTATTTTGGGAGATTCTTCTTTGCATATCCTCTCAAGCTCTGTCAGGTTGGATAGGGAACGTTGCTGTACAGCTATTTTCAGGTCTCTCCAGAGATGTTCGATCAAAATCAAATCAAATTTTATTTGTCACATACACATGGTTAGCAGATGTTAATGCGAGTGTAACGAAATGCTTGTGCTTCTAGTTCCGACAATGCAGTAATAACCAACAAGTAATCTAGCTAACAATTCCAAAACTACTACCTTAGACACAAGTGTAAGGGGATAAAGAATATGTACATAAAGATATATGAATGAGTGATGGTACAGAGCGGCATAGGCAAAATACAGTAGATGGTATTGAGTACAGTATATACATATGAGATGAGTATGTAAACAAAGTGGCATAGTTAAAGTGGCTAGTGATACATGTATTACATAAAGATGCAGTAGATGATATAGAGTGCAGTATATACGTATACATATGAGATGAATAATGTAGGGTATGTATCAGGTTCAAGTCCGGGCTCTGGCTGGGCCAATCTTGGCCACCAATCAGGCCTTCATGGTAGAGTGGCCAGACAGAAGCCACTCCTCAGTAAAAGGCACATGACTGACGATTGGAGTTTGCCAAAAGACACCTAAAGGACTCTCAGACCATGAGAAGCAAGATTCTTTGGTCTGATTTAACCAAGATTGAACTCTTTGGCTGGAATGCCAAGCGTCACGTCTGGAGGAAACCTGGCACCATCCCTACGGTGAAGCATGGTGGTAGCAGCATCATGGTGATGGGATGTTTTTCAGCAGCAGGGACTGGGAGACTAATCGGGATTGAGGGAAAGATGAACGAGCAAAGTACAGAGAGATCCAAGATGAAAACATTCTCCAGAATGCTCAGGACCTCAGACTGGGACGACGGTTCATCTTCCAACAGGACAATGACCCTAAGCACACAGCCAAGACAACACAGGGGTGGCTTCGGGACAAGTCTCTGAATGTCCTTGAGCAGCCCAGCCGGAGCCCGGACTTGAACCCGATCAAACATCTCTGGAGACCTGAAAATATCTGTGCAGCAACTCTCACCATCCAAACTGACAGCGCTTGAGAGGATCTGCAAAGAAGAATGGGAGAAACGCCCCAAATACAGGTGTGCCAAGCTTGTAACGTCATACCCAAGAAGACTTAAGGCTGGAATTGCTGCCAAAGGTGCTTCAACAAAGTACTGAATACTTATGTGAATGTGATCGTTTTTTGTTGCAAAAAAAAATCTAAAAACCTGTGTTTGCTTTGTCATTATGGGGTATTGTGTGTAGACTGATGAGAAAAAAATACAACTTAATCAATTTCAGAATAAGGCTGTAACGTGACAAAATTTGGAAAACGTCAAGGGGTCGGGAATACTTTCCGAATGCCCTGTATGCATGTAAGAGTGTGTGTGTGTAACCCACCAGCGGCGTAGCAGCAACATGTTTTAGAAAAAAATATCTGTGACTGACCAGAGATGTACCAGCAACATGTTGTAGAGCTTGTCCTCGCTGAATGTTCTGGGAACGGTGATGAGGAAGGGCTGGCCAAACAGAGGAGTGGAGGTGTGGTTGTACCCTGACTGCTTGTACTTTTCTCTAAGGTGGACTGGGATCACCACATGGTCTGTGTCCTCTAGCCGGTTCACTGCCACTTCAAAGCTGTACAACAAGGAGAGAGTTATTTTTCCCCCATTAAATTTAACCTTTATTTACCATGGCAAGTCAGTTAATAAGAACAACCCTCTGCGGGCTCGGGAAACAACAAGATGCATCCGGTTTTCATGGGAAATGGAAAGAGCCTGTGACGCGACTATCACTTTTGGACGTTAACAAGGCGACACTCCATCTTAATTCCTCCTCCACATTTACTGGATTGGTTCAACAGTGCAGTTTTTTTCCCTTTCTCGTCAGGACCAGAAAGAAAGAAACGCTGCTGACGTCTGCTACATTATGTTAGTTATTAAGAACAAATGCACTGCCACCTCAAAGCTACAGAACTATAGGGTAGGGTGAATGTGTTGCAGATGTCTGCATCTTTGGTAAGTTAAGAGTTGTATTCATTCGGGCATACTGCAGCAAAACGTTTTGCAAGGGAAAAACCGAGTGTTTCAAATTGGACATGTTCAGGTAGTCCCTCCCGAATTCAGCCTTCTGTTTGGTTCCTAATGAATACAACCCAGGTTTCACAGATCTACCACTGGAGGGGGAGTAGACAGCGCTTCACCCAACTGCCTTCATCAGAATAGTCTGACACTAACACATAGATGTTGTCCCTCTCCATGATGCTGCTGAGGTTCTCATTGGTGGCAAATATCCGATGGAACGGATATATCGGTTACAATCATCTGAATTTGGAAAGAACCCCCCCCCATCTTAAGTACACATACAGTGCATTCAGAAATTATTATTTTCCACATTGTTACATTACAACCTTATTCTAAAACTGATCAAATTGCTTTCCCCCCCTCAATATACACACAAAACCCCATAACGACAAAGCAAAAACAGAAATATTACATTCACATAAGTATTCAGACCCTTTATTTTAATTTTTTTATTTTACCTTTATTTAACTAGGCAAGTCAGTTAAGAACAAATTCTTATTTTCAATGACGGCCTAGGAACAGTGGGTTAACTGCCTGTTCAGGGGCAGAACGACAGATTTGTACCTTGTCAGCTCGGGGGTTTGAACTTGCAACCTTCCGGTTACTAGTCCAACACTCTAACCACTAGGCTACCCCCCCTCAGTACTTTGTTGAAGCACCTTTGGCAGCGATTACAGCCTTGAATGTTATTGGGTATGATGCTACTAGCTTGGCACACCTGTTATAGTTTCTCAAATTCTTCTCTGCAGATCCTCTAAAGCTCTGTCAGATTGGATGGGGAGAGTCACTGCACATCTATTCTCAGGTCTCCCCAGAGATGTTCGATCAAGTTAAAGTCCGGGCACTGGCTGGGCCATTCAAGGACATTCAGAGACTTGTCCCAAAGCCACTCCTGTGTTGTCTTGCCTGTGTGCTAAGGGTCATTGTCCTGTTGGAAGGTGAACCTTCACCTCAGTCTGAGGTCCTGAGCGCTCTGGAGCAGGTTTTCATCAAAGATCTCTGTACTTTGCTCCGTTCATCTTTCCCTCTATCCTGACTAGTTTTCCAGTCCACTCCCTGCATCTGAAAAACATCCCCACAGCACGATGCTGCCACCACCATGCTTCACCGTAGGGATGGTGCCAGGTTTCCTCCAGACGTAACCCTTGGCATTCAGGCCAAAGTTGTTCAATCTTTGTTTCATTAGACCAGAGAATCTGAGAGTCCTTTAGGTGCCTTTTTGCAAACTCCAAGCAGCTGTCATGTACCTTTTACTGAAGATTTGCTTCTGTCTGGCCACTCTACCATAAAGGCCTGATTGGTGGAGTGCTGCAGAGATGGTTGTCCTTCTGGAAGGTTCTCCCATCTCCACAGAGGAACTCTGGAGCTATGTCATTGACCATTGGGTTCTTGGTCACCTCCTTGACCAAGGCCCTTCTCCCCTGATTGCTCAGTGTGGCCAGCTCTAGGAGGAGTCTTGGTGGTTCCAAACTTCTTCCATTTAAGAATGATGGAGGACACTGTTCTTGGGTACCTTCAATGCTGCAGAAATGTTTTGGTACCCTTCCCCAGATCTGTGCCCCACAATCCTGTCTCGGAGCTCTACGGACAATTCCTTCGACCTCATGCCTTGGTTTTTGCTCTGACATGCACTGTCAACTGTGAGACCTTATATAGACAGGTGTGTGCCTTTCCAGATCATGTCCATTCAAATGAATTTACCACATTTGGACTCCAAGTTGTAGAAACATCAAGGAAGATCAATGGAATCAGGATGCAGCCGAGTTCAATTTCGAGTCTCATAGCAAACGGTCTGTCTGAATACTTATGTACATAAGGTATGTTTTTTTATTTGTAATACATTTGCAGAAATTTCCCAAAAATGTTTCACTTTGTCATTATGGGGTATTGTGTGTGTGGGTTTGGCCAGGGTGTCCAGACTGACTTTGGTCATATTCACGAGGTGCAAACAGGCCAAAACAGGGAGGTGCTATCCAATAAGACACACACGTTTTCAGTGGCAAAAGCTTTTGATTACAACCCAAATACTGTAGTTACCTGTGTGGGTTTGGCCAGGGGGTCCAGCCTGACCAGGTAGACTACCAGTGTTGCGCTCCTTTTTCATGGGCAGCAGCAGGGTCAGGTAGCAGAAGGGATCAAAGGTGACGGAGACCTTGGCGCAGACGGGGCACATCAGGGTGGACTTGAAGAGGCCGTGGAAGATGTCCACAATGGAGTCGTTCCTCTTAATGTGGTTCTCCCATGCCTCCTGTGAGACACAGGGTGAGATAGTACTGTACCTCCTTCAGACACTCCAGTGTTGCTATGACACTGTTTATTCCCACTACTGTTTTTTCTCTTCTACTACCTAAAGTTACACAGAAGGGAAGGGAAAGACACACTATTTAGATACAGGGTGAAGGGAAACACCTACAGTGGTCACACAGAGGGGAGGGATACGGCTGAGAAACCATTTTGACATAAACCTAGGGAACACTATGGAGTGGTACACTGTTCCTATTTATTGTTAATACTCTAGAAACATGCCTACAGTCTTACAGAAGGGAAGCAAAGCAATGAAATCAGAAACATAGCCGAGACAGACTTTATAGGATGTAGTGATGACAATATAATAGCCATATCTAGGAAAACCAAAGTTCCAAAGGCTGGGCCTAACATATTGTTTGACCTCTTATACACAAAATGTTGTGGTGATTCATATGTTGATGATGTAAAGAATATTTGCTGGTCTGTGGTGTGTAATAAGGAGCAACCAGACGCTGCACTTGACACATTTATGAAACTACTTATTCCGGTTACTAATAAGCACACACCCATTAAGAAAATGACTAAAAACGGTTAAATCCCCTTGGCTGGATGAGGAATTTAAAAATGGTACAGTTGAGAGGGATGAGGCAAAAGGTATGGCAATTAAAGTCTGGCAGTCCAACTGATTTGCAAACATACTGCAAATTAAGAACTCATGTGACTAAACTAAATAAAAAGAAACTACACTATGAAACAAAGATAAATAATATAAACAATGATAGTTAAAAGCTTTGGGGCACCTTAAATTACATTTTGGGGAAAAAAAAAGCCAACTCGGCTCCTTCATTCATTGAATCAGATGGCTCATTCATCAAAGCCCACTGATATCGCAAACTACTTTAATGACTTTTTCATTGGCAAGATAAGCAAACTTAGCGATGACATGCCAGCAACAAACGCTGACACTACACAACCAAGTATATATCGGACCAAATTATGAAAGACAACAATTTTACTTTTGAATTTCGTAAAGTCAGTGTGGAAGAGGTGAAAAAATTATGACAAGCCACCGGGTCTGACAATCTGGATGGAAAATTACTGAGGATAATAGCAGAAGATATTGCCACATCTTCAATTTAAACCTACTAGAAAGTGTGTGCCCTCAGGCCTGGAGGGAAGCTAAAGTCATTCCACAACCCAAAAATAGTAAAGACACCTTTACTGGCTCAAATAGCCAACCAATCAACCTGTTACCAATCCTTAGTAAACTTCTGGAAAAAATTGTTTGACCAGATACATTGCTATTTCACAGTAAACAAATTGACAAGACTTTCAGCACGCTTATAGGGAAGGACACTCAACAAACACAAGCAATTGCACAAATAACTGATAATTGAAACATGAAAAAGGCGCCGGAGGAGACTGCCGTCTCCTGACCAATTGTGCTATTATGTGTTTGTTTTCGCAATATTTGTAAATTATTTTGTACATGTTTCTGCAACCGTATCTTACGGAAGAAAAGAGCTTCTGGATATCAGGACTGCGATCACTCACCTCAGATTAGACAAAGATTTCTTCAACAACAACAAGCAGGACTCACACGATATTCTCCAAACACCCCACAGGGTAGACATTTCAATTATTTGCAAAAGGAAGCGACACAGAGGACAAAGAGCCGGATGCATTGTCCGGACCCGCAGAAGGCAACTAGGAAAGCTGCCATTTACCGTCAATATTACTCGCAAACGTGCAATCATTGGACAATAAACTAGACGAGGTACGATCACGAATATCCTACCAACGTAATATCCTATGCTTCACAGAATCGTGTCTTGTGTAGCTTTGGTTGAAAAGCATATTTTGAAAATCTGAAATGACAGTGTTGTTAACAAAAGGCTAAGCTTGTGTTTGAATATATTTATTTCATTTCATTTGCGATTTTCATGAATAGGAAACGTTGCGTTATGGTAATGAGCTTGAGGCTATGATTACTCTCCCGGATACGGGATTGCTCGACGCTAGAGGTTAATTGTGCAACTAGAGGGGAAAAAAATTCTAGATCACCTGTTTTCCACACACAGAGACACGTACAAAGCTCTCCCTCGCCCTCCATTTGGTAAATCCAACCACAACTCTATCCTCCTGATTCCTGCTTACAAGCAAAAGTTAAAAGCAGGAAGCACCAGTGACTCGCTCTATAAAAAAATGGTTATATGAAGCAGATGCTAAACTACAGGACCGCTTTGCTATCACAGACTGGAACATGTTCCGAGATTCTTCCGATGACATTGAGGAATACATCACATCAGTCACTGGCTTTATCAATAAGTGCATTGAGGACGTCGTCCCCACAGTGACTGTACGTACATACCCCAACCAGAAGCCATGGATTACAGGCAACATTCGCACTGAGCTAAAGGGTAGAGCTGCCGCTTTCAAGGTGCGGGACTCTAACCCGGAAGCTTACAAGAAATCCCGCTATGCCCTGCGACGAACCATCAAACAGGCAAAGCGTCAATACAGGGCTAAGATTGAATCATACTACACCGGCTCTGACGCTCGTCGGATGTGGCAGGGCTTGGAAACTATTACAGACTACAAATGGAAGCATGGCCACGAGCTGCCCAGTGACACGAGCCTACCAGACGTGCTCACTTTGAGGCAAGCAACACTGAGGCATGCATGAGAGCATCAGCTGTTCCGGACGACTGTGTCATCACGCTCTCCGTAGCCGACGTGAGTAAGACCTTTAAACAGGTCAACATACACAAGGCTGCGGGGCCAGACGGATTACCAGGACGATTGCTCCGGCCATGTGCTGACCAACTGGCAGGTGTCTTCACTGACATTTTCATCATGTCCCTGATTGAGTCTGTAATACCAACATGCATCAAGCAGACCCCCATAGTCCCTGTAGCCAAGAACACGAAGGAAACCTGCCTAAATTACTACAGACCCGTAGCACGCACGTCCGTAGCCATGAAGTGCTTTGAAACGCTGATAATGGCTCACATCAACACCATTATCACAGAAACCCTAGACCCACTCTAATTTGCATACCGCCCAAAGAGATCCACAGATGATGCAATCTATTGCACTCCACACTAACCTTTCCCACCTGGACAAAAGGAACACCTATGTAAGAATGCTGTTCATTGACTACAGCTCAGCGTTCAACACCATAGTACCCTCAAAGCTCATCACCAAGCTAAGGATCCTGGGACTAAACACCTCCCTCTGCAACTGCATCCTGGACTTCCTGAAGGGCCGTGCCCAGGTGGTGAGGGTAGGTAGCAACACATCTGCCACGTTGATCCTCATTACTGGAGCCCCTCAGGGGTGCGTGCTCAGTCCCCTCCTGTACACCCTGTTCACCCAAGACTGCATGGCCAGGCACGACTCAAACACCATCATTAAGTTTGCTGACGACACAATAGTGGTAGGCCTGATCACCGACAACGACGAGACAGCCTATAGGGAGGAGGTCAGAGACCTGGCCGTGTGGTGCAAGGATAACAACCTCTCCCTCAACGTGATCAAGACAAAGGAGATGATTGTGGACTACAGGAAATAGAGGACCGAGCATGCCCCCATGCTCATCGACGGGGCTGTAGCGGAGCAGGTTGAGAGCTTCAAGTTCCTTTGCGTCCACATCACAAACAAACTAACATGGTCCAAGCACACCATGACAGTCGTGAACAGGGCACAACAAAACCTATTCCCCCTCAGGAGACTGAAAACAACACCGGGGATAACCTTCCTGCCATCCAGGACCGCTATACCAGGCAGTGTCAGAGGAAGGCCCCAAAAATTGTCAAAGACTCCTGCCACCCTAGTCATAGTCTGTTCTCTGTGCTACCGCACGGCAAGCGGTACCGGAGCGCCAAGTCTAGGTCCAATAGGCTTCTAAACAGCTTCTATCCCCAAGCCATAAGACTCCTGAACAGCTAATCAAATGGCCACCCAGACTATTTGCAACCCCCCCCTCCCCCCACCGCTACTCTCTGTTATTATCTGTGCATAGACACTTTAATAAGCCTACCTACATGTACATATTACCTCAATACCGGTGCCCCCGCACATTGACAGATTGACTCCGAACCACAATTGTTATTTACTGCTGCTCCTTAATTATTGGTTTCGCTTATCTCTTGCTATTTTTTTTAACTTAAAAAAAATATGCATTGTTAGTTAAGGGCTTGTAAGCATTTCACTGTAAGGTCAACCAACACCTGTTGTATTCGGCGCATGTGACAAATAACATTTAAAATGGATTTGATTTGAAAGAAATCAACGCACAACATTAACCGAATGAGTGTTGAATGCCAGAAAGAGCGCAAAGACTACCTGCGACTACAGAGACAAATTGCTGTGTACTGTACTGTAGCTATGTAGTATTTGTTATGCATGGTCCCTGACAAATAGTAAAACAAATTAAACTAATGAAATAAAGAGTGACAGTAAGTTAGCAGTAACAGACCTTGTCAGGCCTGCCCTCGGCATCTTTGAGCAGGATGTAGGGTTTCTTCCTGATATGGTTCAGGTCCTCCTGTAGACCGTCCAACAGGAAGGCCAGCAGCTCGTGAGAGTCCTGCTGCTGGTAGCCTGAGAACTGGGGAGCAAAACAACCCACCTGGGTCTGGACGGAGGGGAGAACAGAGTCACACACACACACACAACAGGTATATAGGAAATTCCAAATTGACACTTCACCCCTCGGGAACTTGTGGCGATTGAATGAGTGGAAGCAAAATAGCAGATTCCACCAACCTGTAGCCTGTCAGTTAACAAAGTAGTACTATTGCCATATTTCTTATATCTGTGATACTTTCTGATCTACTCAAGAGCAGTGGTGTAATTGAAGGTGAACTCACATAAACACCGTTCACGCACCTTTTCTATTTTGCATGAATGTTGACCCACCTATTGTGGAAAACCACATTGAAAGTATAGGGAGCGTTACTTTATTCACCACGAACAGAAATCAGTGTTTACCCACCCATTCTTTCTACCACATCATCACTGCTCAAGAGACTCAGTTGTTGTGGCTAGTGGGTCTAAAGGTCAATTTGGGATTGGGCACATTGGTGCAGAATCAAAGCAGAAGTGAGGAAACAACTTTCAGACCATGTGAATTTCAGAAGTTAGTATGGGCACAGTACAGGGTTGGGGTCAATTCCATTTCAATTCAGAATGTAAACCAAATTCCAATTAGACATTTTCCCAATTGAAAAGCATTGAAGATAATTGGAATTTCAGTGTACCTTTGGAATTGCCTGGAATGCAAATGGACTTGACCCCAACCCTGGTACAGTAAATTACCTTGAAAGGCCGTGGTGTGACATAGCTGTACTTCCCAGACCACGACTGCTTGGTGATCTCAGCGTAGGCCTTGGCGATCTCCCCTTTCATTCCCAGAGGGTTGTCCTCTTTCAACTCATCGTTGTACTTGTCTTTCAGGAAATACTCGGTGAGAGGAGTAACATTACTTAAACACTGAAGAAAAACAGCGAGAGAAACACAAAATATATAAAAAAGATTAAAAGTTGGGGGGAAAAAAAGCAGTAAAATATGCAAGACAGGGAATAATGAGCAAATCCAAATGAAAAGTCCAACAGTCAAAGGAGTCGCCAAAACCAACAGTATTATACAATGCCAAAGGTCAATACCAGCAGCAGTTCCTGCCATGATACAATTAAAACAAATGCATACACACCAACATTCACAGTGAACAGTTATGTATTTTTTTATTTAACCAGGCAAGTCAGTTAAGAACAAATTCTTATTTACAATGATGGCCTACCAAAAGGCTTCCTGTGGGGAAGGGGGCTGGGATTAAAAATATAGGACAAAATACACATCACGACAAGAGACATCACAACACTACATAAAGAGAGACCTAAGACATAGCAGCAACACACCATGGAAGCAACACCACATAACAACATGGTATGCAGCACAAAACATGGTACAAACATTATTCGGCAAGTTGAGGGGTTAGAGTATGGTACCTGCAGAGCAGAGTTCATGAAGCAGGTGTTTCCCAGGTTGGAGAGACCACACAGGCCAGCCCACTCACTCTGCCTGCCTTCGGAGCACTCATAGCTGTTATACGGGTGGTAGGGCGGAAGGCTGTAGCTAGAGTTTTTCACACTGAAGAGGATCCATAACATCAGTCAGGAATAAATAAATAACATGGACTTAGCCTATTGCATACGGCTGGATAAGATTACTGGATGATACCAAACTAATGCAGGAATAAATACTTAGAGTAGAGGCATAATAATGTGTACTGCTTATTTTTAAGTAATTGCCTTAATAAATACAAAGGCTAATGCCCACACACAAACCTTAAACATTTTTAGGTCTTTATTACAAAAATAAATACACCCACGTAACCCCCCCTCAGACAATCCTGCAGGTGAAGAAGGTGGAGGTCCTGGGCTGGCATGGTTACACGTCTGCTGTTGTAATGTCAAATTCTCTAAAAGGACATTAAAGGGGCTTATGGTACAGAAATGAACATTAAATTCTCCGGCAACAGCTCTGGTGGACATTCCTGCAGTCAGCATGCCAAACGTACACTCCCTCAAAACTTGAGATATGTGGCATTGAGTTGTGTGACAAAACTGCACATTTTAAAGTGGCCTTTTATTTTCCCCAGTACAAGGTGCACCTGTGTAATGAAAATGCTGTTTAATCAGCTTCTTAATATGCCACACCTGTTAGGTGGATGGATTTTCTTGGCAAAGGAGAAAAGATCAACAGGGATGTAAACAATTTGTGCACACAATTTAAAGAGAAATACAATGTGTGTGTGTATGGAAGATATCTGGGGCATATTTTTTCAGCTCATGAAACATGGGGCAAACACTTTACATGTTGCATTTATATTTTTGTTCAGTGAGTGAGATGCACACACACCCCTGCTCGTCAAACATCTCATTCCAAAATCATGTGCATTAATACAGTGTTGGTCCCCCTTTGCTGCTATAACAGCCTCCACTCTTCTGGGAAGGCTTGCCCCACCATGTTGGAAAATTGCTGCGGGGACTTGCTTCCATTCAGCCACAACGGGCATTAATGAGGTCGGGGCGATTAGGCCTGGCTTCCCGTCAGCGCTCCAATTCATTCTGAAGGTGTTCGATGGGGTTGAGGTCAGGGATGTGTACAGGCCAGTCAAGTTACTCCACAGCAATCTCGACAAACCATTTTTTAATGTACCTCGCTTTGTGCACAGGGGCATTGTCATGCTGAAACAGGAAACGGCCTTCCCCAAACTGCTGCTACAAAGTTGGAAGCACAATCGTCTAGTTTGTCATTGTATGCTGTAGCATTAAAATATCCCATACCTGGAAATAAGGGCCCTACCCCGAACCGGCAAACACCAGTCTCAACAGTGAAGAGGCGACTCCAGGATGCTGGCCTTCTAGGCAGAGTGGCAAAGAAATATCCATACCTCAAACTAGCCAATAAAAAGATTAAGATGGGCAAAAGACAGAGGAACTCCGCCTCGAAGGCCAGCGTCCCGGAGTCGCCTCCTCACTGTTGACTTTGAGACTGGTGTTTTGCGGGTACTATTTAATGACTTGAGGCATCTGTTTCTCAGACTAGACACTAATCTACTTGTCCTCTTGCTCAGTTGTGCACCAGGGCCTCGCACTCCTCTTTCTATTCTGGTTAGAGACCGTTTATGCTGTTCTGTGAAGGGAGAAGTACACACCGTGGTACGAAATCTTCAGTTTCATGGCAATTTCTCACATGGAATAGCGTTCCTTTCTCAGAACAAGAATAGACTGATGAGTTTCAAAAGAAAGGTCTTTGTTTCTGGCCATTTTGAGCCTGTAATCAAACCCACAAATGCTGATGCTCCAGATACTCAACTAGTCTAAAAATAACAGTTTTATTGCTTCTTTAATCAGACAACACTTTTCAGCTATGCTAACAAAAAGGT
Organism: Oncorhynchus clarkii lewisi; assembly: GCF_045791955.1. Classification (NCBI taxonomy): domain Eukaryota; kingdom Metazoa; phylum Chordata; class Actinopteri; order Salmoniformes; family Salmonidae; genus Oncorhynchus; species Oncorhynchus clarkii. The sequence goes on from NC_092167.1 coordinate 23,716,133, forward strand.
TTTCAAATGATCAATTAGCTAATCCAAGTTTATAATTTTAAAAGGCTAACAACGTGTCACAAATACAGGCGTGATGGTTGCTGATAATGGGTCCCTGTACACCAATGTAGATATTCCATTCAAATAAATTCTGCTGTTTCCAGCTACAATAGTCATTTATAACGTCTACACTATTTCTGATCAATTTGATGTCATTTAAAAAATGGACAAAAATATATATATTTTCCTTCAAAAACAGACATTAAGTGACCCCAAACATTTGAAAGGTAGTGTACACATACTATTTAATTTTCTTTCAAAACAAGAGAACACACATGGTTGTAGTTTCGACCCAATGATTCTTCTGACAAATAACTTTGCATGCTGCAGGCCCAGGAATGGATCAAAGCTGGCGAGACATTCAATGACGTGATCTTCACGGACAAATCAACCGTGGCCCTTTAGCAATCTGCTCAAAATTACTACAGAAAAAAATGAAGGTCAAGCAAGCCTAGTCCCAAACATTCCCTCAAACTCCATGTGTAGGAAGACAATTTCTCACCAGGGACCAGGCCCATTTTTGCATTTTGATGTTAAGTTTGGCCATTTACAAAGCAAAGGGTATCTAAAATATTTTTAGCCTACACCTCACGGACTGCTATGTTTTCCACAATAATTCACAGTTGGCTCCTTTTTCAGGTATCATGGCTTGAGATTTGAGGGAAAAAAATCATCAAGAGATTTGCTGGACCCTATGTCAGAGAGGTGTTTCAGGGACCACATTGTTTCTTTCAAGGTAATATGTTGTTATGTTTAGGCATATTTACATGTACATTTCTAGAATTGTACCTAATGTTGGCTGTTAGGCTAAATGTCTTTTTTTCTCCTCCAAATGCAGACAATGACCCAAAACACACTTCCGCCCGGGTTTGTATTGCAAATGAGGGCATAAACTGGGTCAAGATGCCAGCAGAGTAAGTAGACTTATGTAGTAAAATAAAGGTTAAATAAAATAACCTACACCTACAGTATATCAACAAATCTTTTTTTGCATCTCCACATGTAGATCTCCTGATTTAGACCCGATCGAACTTGTTTGGCATCAACTGAAAACATTCATCCGTAACTCTGCCAAGCCTACAAGCTAAGTTGAACTGGTGCAACAATGCAACAAATACATTGATAATCTCAGCAAAGTTTACCCGTGGTCGTGGAGCTGGGGGGGGTAAGTGCAACTGAAATGTATGTAGTTGAAATAAACATCTGCATTTTGAACGTATTTTTTTTCCTCGTTATTTTATTAACGACAGCATAAGATGAAGATGTTGAACAGATACTGCACAGTATACTTTAACCATCATTTCGCAGTTGCATGAGGTTTTGAGTTAGAAAAAACAACAACTTGAGTGCTCAAGCATCGAATATATTGCAAGTTCGGGGGGTTCACACATACAGTCGCCGGGCTATGAAGAGTGTATTGTCCTGCTTATATTGTTTGCATGATGGACTACACCTGCTACAGATAAACCGCCTGTCTTGGATCTACCCATCCCGGATCCGGGAGAATTGTCATCAACTGACACTAAGTAGCATAACTCAACAGACAAATCTTACTCGAAAATATTCATATTCATGAAATCACAAGTTAAATATATTCAAACACGGCTTAGCCTTTTGTTAATCACCCTGTCATCTCAGATTTTGAAAATATGCTTTACAGCCAAAGCAAGACAAGCATTTGTGTAAGTTTATCGATAGCCTAACAAAGCATTATGCCTAGCTAGCAGCGGGCAGCTTGGTCACGAAAATCAGAAAAGCAATCAAATGAAATAGTTTACCTTTGATGAGCTTCGGATGTTTTCACTCACGAGACTCCCAGTTAGATAGCAAATGTTCCTTTTTTCCAGAAAAATTATTTTTGTAGCAAAAAATAGCTCCGTTAGTTCTTCATGTTTGGCTGAGAAAACGACCAGAAATTGCGGTCACGACAATGCCGAAAAATATTCCAAATTAGCTCCATAATATCGACAGAAACATGGCAAAAGTTGTTAATAATCAATCCTCAAGGTGTTTTTCAAATATCTATTCATGATATATCAACTGGGACCGGGTGGAAAAATTGGCTACCTCTGTCTTTTGCGTGAGAAATACAAAGAGCCATCAGGTGGACACTGACGCAATGTTGTTGTACACGCTCATTTTTCAAAATAAAAGCCTGAAACTATGTCTTGTGATACTACACACATTAAGGAAGCCATAGAAAAAGGAATCTCGTTGATACCCCATTCACTGCTCAATAGAGAAGCATAGGAAGGGACTCTAATTTAGAAACCGCTGCGTTCCTGATTGGATTTTTCTCATTCTTTTGCCTGCAATATCAGTTCTGTTATACTCACAGACAATATCTTTAGTTTTGGAAACTTGAGTGTTTTCTATCCTAAGCTGTCAATTATATGCATATTCTATTTTCTGGTCCTTAAAAATAATGACCCCTAGATTCAACAAGTTAATGAGTTGAGAGCCGAGCTGTTATCCAACGATTATCCATCCTGCATTATAAAAGCCCCTTAGGTATTCTCACAGACCAGATTTGCCCTAACGAAAAATGCCCCTTTGATATTGAGAATCCTCTAATTCTGGAAACGTTGTTTGCAGTATTCACAGCCCTCTACGCTTGTAAAAAACAAAATACATCCAGCTGTCCATCACTACTGTAAATAAAAGCACAGAACATCTAAGGGGATTCTATATAAAGCAGGTTTAATAATATTTAAGTTGGATACCATTTTGACGCCATTTCCAGTCACAACGTGTTGCTGTGCGTTTTGTTGCCAACCTTGCTTTGCTACCTGACAACTTTACGTTTTTTTACTTTATAGTAAATAAAATACCGTTTATATTTTTGGTTTTTCCCTCAACTTTTTCCCTCCGGACGCTTTATCTGGACATGGTTCGTCAGGACCTCCAACAGCCGAAGCTAAGTAGTAACATTAACATGATGCCTTCTAATTGCAGTCGCTGTACTCATAATATACAGGAGAACGATCGCCTTACGGCGAGGATAGCTGTGCTACAAGCCCAGCTTCAGACGCAATCGTTAGGCAAGGGTAATTTCAGTGTATGAAAGGATGAAACAGCGTCTGTGCCACCAGTAAGTACAGATAGTAACGTTAGTATTAATCCCCTCACACGGTCCCCGCAGCCGGACAACTTTCTCACGGTTTCTGAAGGGAAATGCTGTAGGAATGCTCAACCGGTGTCGCTCATTCAACCGGTTTTCCCCATTAAGCAACGAGTCGGAGTCTGAGGCCGAGTCTTCTCTTGCCTCTATTCCTCCCGTTACGGGGTCTGAAACGCCGAAGCTTCCCACCATTAGCTCTGACAAACTGAAAACTCTAGTCATTGGCGACTCCATTACCCGCAGTATAAGACTTTAAACGAATCATCCAGCGATCATACACTGTTTACCGGGGGGCAGGGCTACCGACGTTAAGGCTAATCTGAAGATGGTGCTGGCTAAAGCTAAAACTGGCGAATGTAGAGAGTATAGAGATATTGTTATCCACATCGGCACCAACGATGTAAGGATGAAACAGTCAGAGATCACCAAGCGCAACATAGCTTCAGCGTGTAAATCAGCTAGAAGGATGTGTCGGCATCGAGTAATTGTCTCTAGCCCCCTCCCAGTTAGGGGGAGTGATGAGCTCTACAGCAGAGTCTCACAACTCAATCGCTGGTTGAAAACTTGTTTTATGACCCTCCCAAAGATAGAATTTGTAGATAATTGGCCCTCTTTCTGGGACTCACCGACAAACAGGACCAAGCCTGGCCTGTTGAGGAGTGACGGACTCCATCCTAGCTGGAGGCGTGCTCTCATCTTATCTACCAACATAGACAGGGCTCTAACTCCTCTAGCTCCACAATGAAATAGGGTGCAGGCCAGGCAGCAGAGCTTAGTGGAGTCTGCCACTAGCACAGTCAGTGTAGTCATCTCAGCTATCCCCATTGAGACCGTGTCTGTGCCTCGACCTAGGTTGGGCAAAACTAAACATGGCGGTGTTTTCCTTAGCAATCTCACTAGGATAAAGACGTCCTCCATTCCTGTCATTGAAAGAGATCATGATACCTCACGTCTCAAAATAGGGCTACTTAATTGTTAGATCCCTTACTTCAAAGGCAATTATAGTCAATGAACTAATCACTGATCATAATCTTGATGTGATTGGCCTGACTGAAACATGGTTTAAGCCTGATGAATTTACTGTGTTAAATGAGGCCTCGCCTCGTGGCTACACTAGTGACCATATCCCCCGTGCATCCCGCAAAGGCAAAGGTGTTGCTAACATTTACGCTAGCAAATTTCAATTTACAAAAAAAAAAAAAAAAGCAATTTTCGGCTTTTGAGCTTCTAGTCATGAAATCTATGCAGCCTACTCAATCACTTTTTATAGCTACTGTTTACAGGCCTCCTGGGCCATATACAGCGTTCCTCAATGAGTTCCCTGAATTCCTATCGGACCTTGTAGTCATAGCAGATAATATTCTAATCTTTGGTGACTTTAATATTCACATGGAAAAGTCCACAGACACACTCCAAAAGGCTTTCGGAACCATCGACTTAGTGGGTTTTGTCCAACATGTCTCTGGACCTACTCACTGTCACAATCATACTCTGGACCTAGTTTTGTCCCATGGAATAAATGTTGTGGATCTTAATGTTTTTCCTCATAATCCTGGACCATCGGACCACCATTCTAGTACGTTTGCAATTGCAACAAATAATCTGCTCAGACCCCAACCAAGGAACATCAAAAGTCGTGCTATAAATTCACAGACAACACAAAGATTCCTTGATGTCCTTCCAGACACCCTCTGTCTACCAAAGGACGCCAGAGGACAAAAATCAGTTAACCATCTAACTGAGGAACTCAATTTAACCTTGCGCAATACCCTAGATGCAATTGCACCCCTAAAAACTAAAAACATTTCTCATAAGAAACTAGCTCTCTGGTATACACAAAATACCCAAGCTCTGAAGCAAGCTTCCAGAAAATTGGAACTGAAATGGCGCCACACCAAACTGGAAGTCTTCCGACTAGCTTGGAAAGACAGTACCGTGCAGCATCGAAGAGCCCTTACTGCTGCTCGATCTTTCTATTTTTACAACTTAATTGAGGAAAATAAGAACAATCCAACATTTCTTTTTGATACTGTCGCTAACTAAAAAGCAGCATTCCCCAAGAGAGGATGGCTTTCACTTCAGCAGTAAAAAATTCATGAACTTCTTTGAGGAAAATATCATGATTATTAGAAAGCAAATTACGAACTCCTCTTTAAATCGGCGTATTCCTTCAAAGCTCAGTTGTCCTGAATCTGCACAACTCTGCCAGGACCTAGGATCAAGAGAGACACAAGTGTTTAGGTACTATCTCTCTTGACACGATGATGAAAATAATCATGGCCTCTAAAACCTTCAAGCTGCACACTGGACCCTATTCCAACTAAACTACTGAAAGAGCTGCTTCCGGTGCTTGGCCCTCCTATGTTGAACATAATAAACGTCTCTCTATCCACCGGATGTGTACCAAACTCACTAAAAGTGGCAGTAATAAAGCCTCTCTTGAAAAAGCCAAACCTTGACCCCGAAAATATAAAAAGCTATTGGCCTATATCGAATCTTCCATTCCTCAAATTTTAGAAAAGGCTGTTGCGCAGCAACTCACTGCCTTCCTGAAGACAAAAAATGTATACGAAATGCTTCAGTCTGGTTTTAGACCCAATCATAGCACTGACACTGCACTTGTGAAGGTGGTAAATGACCTTTTAATGGCGTCAGACTGAGGCTCTGCATCTGTCCTCGTGCTCCTAGACCTTAGTGCTGCTTTTGATACCATCGATCACCACATTCTTTTGGAGAGATTGGGAACCCAAATTGGTCTACACGGACAAGTTCTGGCCTGGTTTAGATCTTATCTGTCGGAAAGATATCAGTTTGTCCTTGTGGATGGTTTGTCCTCTGACAAATCAACTGTAAATGTCGGTGTTCCTCAAGGTTCGGTTTTAGGGCCACTATTGTTTTCACTATATATTTTACCTCTTGGGGATGTCATTCGAAAACATAATGTTAACTTTCACTGCTATGCAGCTGTACATTTCAATGAAACATGGTGAAGCCCCAAAATTGCCCTCGCTAGAAGCATGTGTTTCAGACATAAGGAAGTGGATGGCTGCAAACGTTCTACTTTTAAACTCGGACAAAACAGAGATGCTTGTTCTAGGTCCCAAGAAAAAAGAGATCTTCTGTTGAATCTGACAATTAATCTTCATGGTTGTACAGTCGTCTCAAATAAAACTGTGAAGGACCTCGGCGTTACTCTGGACCCTGATCTCTTTTGATGAACATATCAAGACTGTTTCAAGGACAGCTTTTTCCCCATCTACATAACATTGCAAAAATCAGAAACGTTCTGTCCAAAAATTATGCAGAAAAATGAATCCATGCTTTTGTCAATTCAAGGTTAGACTACTGCAATGCTCTACTTTCCGGCTACCAGGATAAAGCACTAAATAAACTTCAGTTAGTGCTAAATATGGCTGCTAGAATCCTGACTAGAACCCCAAAAAATTATCATATTACTCCAGTGCTAGCCTCCCTACACTGGCTTCCTGTCAAGGCAAGGGCTGATTTCAAGGTGTTACTGCTAACCTACAAAGCATTACATGGGCTTGCTCCTACCTTTCTCTCGGATTTGGTCCTGCCGTACATACCTACACGTACGCTACGGTCACAAGACGCAGGCCTCCTAATTGTCCCTAGAATTTCTAAGCAAACAGCTGGAGGCTGGGCTTTCTCCTACAGAGCTCCATTTTTATGGAATGGTCTGCCTACCCATGTGAGAGACGCAGACTCGGTCTCAACCTTTAAGTCTTTACTGAAGACTCATCTCTTCAGTGGGTCATATGATTGAGTGTAGTCTGGCCCAGGAGTGTGAAGGTGAACGGAAAGGCTCTGGAGCAACAAACTGCCCTTGCTGTGTCTGCCTGGCCGGTTACCCTCTCTCCACTGGGATTCTCTGCCTCTAACCCTATTACAGGGACTGAGTCACTGGCTTACTAGGGCTCTTTCATATCGTCCCTAGGAGGGGTGCGTCACTTGAGTAGGTTGAGTCACTGATGTGATCTTCCTGTCTGGGTTGGCGCCCCCCTTGGGTTGTGCTGTGGCGGAGATCTTTGTGGGTTATACTCGGCCTTGTCTCAGGATGGTAAGTTGGTGGTTGAAGATATCCCTCTAGTGGTGTGGGGGCTGCGCTTTGGCAAAGTGGGTAGGGTTATATCCTTCCTGTTTGGCCCTGTCCGGGGCTGACATCGGATGGGGCCACAGTGTCTCCTGACCCTTCCTGTCTCAGCCTCCAGTATTTATGCTGCAGTAGTTTGTGTCTCGGGGGCTAGGGTCAGTTTGTTATATCTGGAGTACTTCTCCTGTCCTATCCGGTGTCCTGTGTGAATTTAAGTATGCTCTCGAATTCTCTTTCTTTTTCTCTCTCGGAGGACCTGAGCCCTAGGACCATGCCTCAGGACTACCTGGCATGATGACTTCTTGCTGTCCCCAGTCCACATGGCCGTGCTGCTTCTCCAGTTTCAACTGTTCTGCCTGTGATGATTATTAATATCATTATTATTATTATTATTATTATTATTATTATTAGACCATGCTGGTCATTTCTGAACATTTGAACATCTTAGCCATGTTCTGTTATAATCTCCACCCGGCACAGCCAGAAGAGGACTGGCCACCCCACATAGACTGGTTCCTCTAGGTTTCTTCCTAGGTTTAAACCTTTCTAGGGAGTTTTTCCTAGCCACCGTGCTTCTACACCTGCATTGCTTGCTGTTTGGGGTTTTAGGCTGGGTTTCTGTACAGCACTTTGAGATATCAGCTGATGTTCTCGGAAATCATTAAGAGACGGCTTCTATCTTCAATATAAATAATTCATTCAGAAGATGAAACCCATAGGTTTTAGGCCTGCAGTAGGTTATAATAAACAGAAAAATTGCGTGTCAATTCATAAACCATGGAATTGGCACATCGGAAATCTATTCCCAACTATTTTGCAATCTATTTAATTTTCTTTACCCAATTTTTGGTCTTTAATGCAGGGCCTACAGACAAGTTCCTTACTTTTTTTACCCCCTGATTTTAGAAAAAGAGAAACCAAAAGCCCACCGCGCCTATTTTTTCCAAAATCGTCAGTCCACACATCAAGTGAAATTCCCCCAACATATTCCCCCAATATATTCCCGAATTCTCTCTTAACTCCAGGACCAATGACAGTTTTTTTGTTGTTGCCTGATGCAGGACTCGTGCCAGAGGAGACTCGACTGAAAACGCCTCCATTAAATGCCAGATTAGACTACCGATCGATCAGTATTCTAACTCCCCCTTGTTATAGTGTAGTGCAATGACAGAATCCAACCACATCTACCACTAACGGTCGCAGCATAAGCTCTTAACGTTTAAAGGAATAACCAATGTATATATTGAAGTATTGTTGTCCATTAGTTTACTCCAATTATGGGAGGGGTGGTAGGGTTAGGGGACAATAAATGAAGGAAACATTTTGTTTTTTAATATGGGCGCTTGGAAATTATGCAAACACTCATTGATAAAACTCTGTCTGCAATATTAAAGCTGATCACTATCTGCATCTAAATAAATGTATATATTTTTTTAAGTATTACCAATTTTATTTATTTATATACACTGTAGATTGTAAAACATCCTTTACGTCAAGGAACTCCGATTTGTTGGCCTGAGTTGTCATTGAGATAATGAAACCATCGGCAAGCATCAGTACCCTATCGAGGACAGCTTATTCAACAGACATGGCAACAATTCTTTAAGGCATTTGTAATATAATTTACAACCAGCATGGTAGCCATAGTGGTGCTATGTTTAGGTCTGAATCCGATTGATTAATATTAAGAAAACAATTTACAGAAAATAACAGCTGTTTGTGGACCACTGATCCTAGAATTTTTGAAAGACAGGGGAGGCTGGAAATGGGTTGATAATTAAAGATCACTACTATCCCCACCCTTATGGAGTAGTAAAAACAAAGCTGCTGTCCACACTTCTGGAATATATTAAAACATTTGTGTTAATGTCCCAGCAATGAGAGAGGCGCTGCATACTTAAGCAAAGACGGGTCCACATTGTCAGCTGCTAATGGACTTCTTGGTGTCAATTGCTAATAAGGCAGCAATAACAATCGGTTTCTGTGAGTTGCCAAAAATAAAAACCGAGACTACCAAGTCACGTAAGGGTGACTGATTATCCATCGAGTCAACTGACTGGCCAAGAACAGTATGATAAACATTTCTTTCAAATAGGATACCAGCAGAGTTAAATGCTGATTAATAGCATCATAAGTCGTAACTTTTTCAGTAATGATGCAGAAAACTGCTTAGGCAGGGAAGTAGGAGGAATTACCCGGCTTCGGTGAATTATCTGTTTTCCAGAATTTAGCGTGATCACCAACAGCCTGCCATAGTGCTAAGGAAGTAGATTGATTTGGCCTGTAACCTAGCTCACTACGGTAAGACAGCTCATACAGTTACTGCTCCACAAATATTTGCCATTGCCTTAACTTATCCTCTGCCCAGGCTTTCAACAACCATCGTTCATCAAAATCCATATAGGTCTCAGCCACCACCAGCAGCATCTCACCTCAAACGCTTTAACCAGAGTCCAGGTCTAGCCCAGTTGTAGCTCAGCTCACTCCTTGCGCAGGCCTTGGTCCCAGATCTCAGTCCCAGTTCAGATATGCAGGAGAGGGAACAGTAAGCGAGGACCTTCCCATTCCGAGCGCAACACAGTCAAACAGAGCTAACGAGAAGCCTCTTCCCGCAGTCACAGTTGAAGTTATGCAGTGCCATCCCCTGCCCTGTCCCCTAGCATCACCCTGCTCCTGCCCTGACGTGTGCTCTGTACTGCTGCTACCACAGGATAGCCTATTTATAGCAGCAGCGATGTGCAAGAATACGATTCAGGAAGTAGAGGTACATAGACAGAGAAAGCGGGAAAGGGAGAGGGGAGACAAGAGCAAAGGAGAGGCAAAATAGAGGGAGTAGAGAGAGTGGTACAGGAGAAAGAGATGTAGGGTGAGAGGAAGGGGGTACAGGAGAGAGAGATGGGTAAAGGAAAGAAAGGGGATGTACATGAATACCTAATTGCATATTAAAGTAGCTGTCTATTTGGACAAGATGCATTCTGCAGCCTCAGCAGGAATTCTCTGCTGTCAGGCCCCTCTGTCACCCCCGCTGCTATTTTTCCTCTTTTCTCTTGAGCTCTCCATGGAGAGAAAAGAGGAAAAATAGCAGCGGGGGTGACAGAGGGGGCCTGACAGCAGAGAATTCCTGCTGAGGCTGCAGAATGCATCTTGTCCAAATAGACAGCTACTTTAATATGCAATTAGGTATTCATATACAGTGGGGCAAAAAAGTATTTAGTCAGCCACCAATTGTGCAAGTTCTCCCACTTAAAAAGATGAGGCCTGTACTTTTCATCATAGGTACACTTCAACTATGACAGACAAAATGAGAAAAGAAAATCCAGAAAATCACATTGTAGGATTTTTAATGAACTTATTTGCAAATTATGGTGGACAATAAGTATTTGGTCAATAACAAAAGTTTCTCAATACTTTGTTATATACCCTTTGTTGGCAATGACAGAGGTCAAATGTTTTCTGTAAGTCTTCACAAGGTTTTCACACACTGTTGCTGGTTTTTTGGCCCATTCCTCCATGCAGATCTCCTCTAGAGCAATGATGTTTTGGGGCTGTTGCTGGGCAACACAGACTTTCAACCCTCCAAAGATGCTCTATGGGGTTGAGATCTGGAGACTGGCTAGGCCACTCCAGGACCTTGAAATGCTTCTTACGAAGCCACTCCTTCGTTGCCCGGGCAGTGTGTTTGGGATCATTGTCATGCTGAAAGACCCAGCCACGTTTCATCTTCAATGCACTTGCTGATGGAAGGAGGTTTTCACTCAAAATCTCACGATACATGGCCCCATTCATTCTTTCCTTTACACGGATCAGTCGTCCTGGTCCCTTTGCAGAAAAACAGCCCCAAAGCATGATTTTTCCACCCACATGCTTCATAGTAGGTATGGTGTTCTTTGGATGCAACTCAGCATTCTTTGTCCTCCAAACACAACGAGTTGAGTTTTTACCAAAAAGTTATATTTTGGTTTCATATGACATTCTCCCAATCTTCTTCTGGATCATCCAAATGCTCTCTAGCAAACTTCAGATGGGCCTGGACATGTACTGGCTTAAGCAGGGGGACACGTCTGGCACTGCAGGATTTGAGTCCCTGGCGGCGTAGTGTGTTACTGATGGTAGGCTTTGTTACTTTGGTCCCAGCTCTCTACAGGTCATTCACAAGGTCCCCCCCGTGTGGTTCTGGGATTTTTGCACACCGTTCTTGTGATCATTTTGACCCCATGGGGTGAGATCTTGCGTGGAGCCCCAGATCGAGGGAGATTATCAGTGGTCTTGTACAGTGCCTTGCGAAAGTATTCGGCCCCCTTGAACTTTGCGACCTTTTGCCACATTTCAGGCTTCAAACATAAAGATATAAAACTGTATTTTTTTGTGAAGAATCAACAACAAGTGGGACACAATCATTTATTGGATATTTCAAACTTTTTTAACAAATCAAAAACTGAAAAATTGGGCGTGCAAAATTAAGACCCCTAGATTCAACAAGTTAAGGAGAAGTGCATCTTAAGTTCCATGCATAACACTTGAATTTTCATCAACATTTATAATTAGTATTTCTGTGAATTCATGTGGCTCTCTGCAATATCACTGAATGTTTTGGAACTACTGAACATAACATGCCAATGTAAAATAAGATTTTGGGATATAAATATTAAGTTTACCGAACAAAACATACATGTATTGTGTAACATAAAGTCCTATGAGTGTCATCTGATGAAGATCAATTTTATCTCTATTTGCGCTTTTTGTGACTCCTCTTTTTGTCTGGAAAAATGGCTGGGTTTTTCTGTGAGTTGGTGGTGACCTAACAATCTTTTGTGGAGCTTTCGCTGTAAAGAATTATTATTATTATATATTTTTTTTTTGTAATCAGGCACTGTGGCTGGATTAACGAGAATTTTATCTTTGAAATGGTGCCTAATACTTGTATGTTTGAGAAATTTGATCAATGAGATTTCTGTTGATTTGTATTTGGCACCCTGCAGTTTCATTGGCTGTTGGCAAGATTCCTAAACAGGTTAACATTAGAAGCCTCATCCCTAAGTTTGTTTTATTCACTGCTTTAGCGCACTCCGCTAACCTGGATGTTCTAGCCGTGTTTGAATCCTGGCTTTAATCCTGAAATTTCCATCACTAACTATAACATTTTCCAACAAGATAAAACTGCCAAAGTGGGAGGAGTTGCAATCCACTGCAGAGACTGCCTGCAGAGTTCTGTCATACTATCCAGGTCTGTGCCCAAACAATTCAGGCTTCTACTTCTAAAAATCCACCTTTCCAGAAACAAGTTTCTCACCGTAGACCCCCCTCAGCCCACAGCTGTGCCCTGGACACCATTTGTGAATGGATCGCCCCCCCATCCATCTTCAGAGTTCGTACTGTTAGGTGACTTAAACTGGGACATGCTTAACACCCCGGTCATCCTACAATCTAAGCTAGATGCCCTCAATCTCACACAAATTATCAAGGAACCTACCAGGTACAACCCTAAATCCGTAACCATGGGCACCCTCATAGATATCATCCTGACCAACTTGCCCTCTAAATACACCTCTGCTGTCTTCAACCAGGATCAACAATCACTGCCTCATTCCCTGCGTGGGTAATGGGCCTGCGGTCAAAAGACCACCCCTCATCACTGTCAAACGCTCCCTAAAACACTTCAGCGAGCAGGCCTTTCTAAATCGACCTGGTCCGGGGATCCTGGAAGGATATTGACCTCATTCCGTCAGTAGAGGAAGCCTGGTTGCTCATTAAAAGCGCGTTCCTCACCATCTTAAATAAACATGCCCCATTCAAAAAAATTGTAGAACTTGGTTCACCCCAGACTTGACTGCCCTTGACCAGCACAGAAACATCCTGTGGCGTTCTGCATTAGCATCGAATAGCCACCGCGATATGCAATTATTCAGGGAAGTCAGGAACCAATATACTCAGTCAGTTAGGAACGCTAAGGCTAGCTTTTTCAAACAGAAATTTGCTTCCTGTAGCACTAATTCCAAAACGTTTTGGGACACTGTAAAGCCCATGGAGAATAGGAGCACCTCCTCCCAGCTGCCCACTACACTTAGGATAGGAAACATTGCCAACCCGATAAATCTACGATAATAAGTATTTTTCCATGGCTGGCCATGCTTTCCACCTGGCTACCCCGGCCAACATCTCAGCACCACCCTGCAGCCACCTGTCCAACCCCCCCCCCACCCGCTTCTCCTTCACCCAAATCTAGACAGCTGATGTTCTGAAAGAACTGCAAAATCTGGACCCCTACAAATCAGCTGGGCTAGACAATATGGAAATTATCCGCCGAAATTGTTGCAACCCCTATCACTAGCCTATTCATCTACTCTTTCGTATCGTCTGAGATCCCCAAAGATTGGAAAGCTGCCGCGGTCATCACCCTCTTCAAAAGGGGGAGACACTTTAGACCCAAACTGTTATAGACTTCTATACTTCTCAGATAGAGTTCAGTGTGTCAAATTGGAGGGCCTGTTGTCCGGACCTCTGGAAGTCTATGGGGGTGCCAAGGGTTCAATTCCCAGGCCGACTAATTTCTCTGTAAACATCAATGATGTCGCTCTTGCTGCTGGTGATTCTCTGATCCACCTCTACCCAAACAAAACCATTCTGTATACTTCTGGCCCTTATTTGGACACTGTTAACTAACCTCCAATAGAGCTTCATCGCCATACAACTCTCCTTCCGTGGCCTCCAACTCTTTTCAAATGTTAGTAAAACTAAGTACATGCTCTTCAACCGATTGCTGCCCGCACCCTCCCGCCTGACTAGCATCACTACTCTGGACGGTTCTGACCTAGAATATGTGGACAACTACCTAGGTGTCTGGTTAGACTGTAAACTCTCCTTCCAGACTCACATTAAGCATCTCCAATCCAAAGTAAAATCTAGAATCGGCTTCCTATTTTGCAACGAAGCCTCCTTCACTCATGCTGCCAAACATACCCTCGTAAAACAGACTATCCCAACGATCCTCGACGGTGTAATTTACAAAATAGCCCCCAACACTACTCAGCAAACTGGACGTAGTCTATCACAGCGTCATCCTTTTGATCACCAAAGCCCCATATACTACCCACCACTGCGACCTGTATCCTCTCGTTGGCTGGCCCTCACAACATATCCTTAGCCAAACCCACTAGCTCCAGGTCATCTATACATCTTTGCTAGGTAAAGCCACGTCTTATCTCAGCTCACTGGTCACCATAGCACCAGCAAGTATATTGCACTGGTCATCCCCAAAGCCAACACTTGCTTTGGCCGCCTTTCCTTCCAGTTCTCTGCTGCCAATGACTGGAACGAATTGCAAAAATCTGAAGCCTTATCTCCCGCTCTAACTTTAAGCATCAGCTGTCAGAGCAGCTTATCTGTAAATAACACACCCCACTACCTTATCCCCATATTATTTACCCTCTTGCACCCCAGTATCTCTACTTGCACATCACTCCAGTATTAATACTAAATTGTAATTATTTTCACCTCTATGGCCTATTTATTGGCTACCTCCCTACATTTGCACACGCTGTACATATATTTTTCTATTTTTCTTTTGTGTCATTGACTGTACGTTTGTTCATGTGCAACTGTTGTTTTTGTTGCACTGCTTTGCTTTATCTTGGCCAGGTCGCAGTTGTAAATGAGAACTTGTTCTCAACTGGCCTACTTGGTTAAATAAAGGTGAAATATGAATGTATTTCTTGCAACTTTCTCAAGACATAACTGCATGGGAATGCCTGGGCCTACCACTGTGCCAGTTAGCGATGCCGAAACATTCAATTATAAAGGCTCTCTCATTAAACTTTCCAAATGAAATATTAACAGCAAAGTTAACCTGGCAAAATGATTTGTATCTATCGGGTGGTATTTTGTTTCAAACTCTACTTTTGCCATGCAGAAACACCACCAGTCTCTTGACATTGAAATTAAAATGCCAACTACACGCAAACATATGTTTTACTGTCTTTCCCAGATCGCAAAATGATGTTATTTGAGCATTGTTGTGGGAAAAACAACAAAATTGGATGTTCTATTAAGTGTGATCGAAAGAGATTTACAAAAAGTAAAATAAAATAAAAAAATAGGGGAAATCCAAAACCTGGATAAACAAAGCCGATAATTGTTTTTGGTGTTATGCCAAATAAATGTATTGGCTGGTAGATTTTTTCTTCTTCATCAAGTTAGTTTATGAACTATGTTGTGGTGGTTCCAAAACTACTCACATTATTTGCTAACACCTTGTTCAGTCACGGGACAACCTGGTTACTTTACCAGTATATATTAAACATTTGGGGGCACAGAAAAAAGGAAAAGGGATAGCTTATATTGAAGATAAATGATCATAGCAATTAATGAAGGACTGATCTCATGCATGTCATCACTCAAACTTGAGGCTCTTAAAGTGACTGTAAAATGTAATGTAACGCATGTCAATAGGTGTGCTTCAAAAATAGGTCTTTGATTTTATATTTTGCTCTGAACTTTAAGTAAGGAGCTACCAGTAAGTACTACCAATGACATTCATTTTTAGTCCTGCGTGCACAATGTAGGGAATAGGGTGCCATTTGGGACACATCCCTGTTAATCTTCTAGAACAGCTGTTGCCATTGAGCGGAATGCCCACTACAGTGACCCATTGTCTAGATTAATCCCTGCTTGTAAATGTATGTTTAGGCCCAGGCTACTTCTGGTAAACTCCCCCAGGTGGGGGGGCAGGACACTTGCGGATGCCAATGTTCTTTGGAGCCAGACACTTAAGATGTGTAGGCTATATTTAGGTACTTTATTAGAATTACAGTGGATACTAAACTGAACAAAAACAATGTAAAGTTGGTCCCATGTTTCATGAGCTGAAATAAAAGTAGCAAAAATTCACACAAGAAACAAATCAAATTTTGTGCACAAAATTGTTTACATCCCTGTCAGTGAGCATTTCTCCTTTGCCAAGATAATCCATCCATCTGACAGGTGTGGCATATCAAGAAGCTGATTTAACAGTATGATCATTACACAGGTGCACCTTGTGCTGGGGACCATAAACAACAAGTTTTTTTTTTAAGTGTAGTTTTGCCATGCTTACTGCTGGAATGTCCACCAGAGAATTTAAGGTTAATTTCTCTACCATAAACTGCCTCCAATGTTGTTTTAGAGAATTTGGCCATACGTCCAACCAGCATCACAACCGCAGACCAGGTGTACGGCGACGTGTGGGCGAGCAGTTTGCTGATGTCAACATTGTAAACAGAGCGCCCCACGGTGGCAGAAATACATTATGGACAATGAACAACTGCATTTCAATGATGGCAATTTGAATGCACAGAAGTACCATGGTGAGATCCTGAGGCCCATTTCTTTGAAGGAATCTGTGACCAAAAGATGCATTGCTGTTTTCCCAGTCATGTGAAATCCATAGATTAGGCCCAAATGAATTTTTCAAAATGACGGATTTCCTCATACGAACAGTAACTCTGTAAAATAATTGAAATTGTTGTGTATATATTTTTGTTCAATATGTACAAAACCATGAAGCTGAAATTTGAGCTTGTTAAATGGACAAACAAATTACAATTAATACTAGGCTTCACACCTGAAGACTGACTTACATTATTATTACAGTCCTTTCACCAAGCATGTGAACTCACCTGACCAGGAAAAACTACAGAACCTACTTATAGACTATAATGAAATCTAATTTTGTCACATACGCAGAATACAACAGGTGTTGACCTTAGCGTGAAATGCTTACTTTCAAGCCCTTAACGCAGTTAAAAAAATAGAATAAAAAATAAAATAACAATGAGTCAATGTGCGGGGGTACATGTTTGTCAAGGTAATTTGTACATGTAGGTAGGGGTGAAGTGACTATACATAGATAGTAAAACAGCAAGTAGCAGCATTGTAAAAACAAGGGGGTATCAATGCATATAGTAAAGGTGGTAATTTTATTATTTGTTCAGCAGTCTTATGGCTAAGGAGACTTTTGAACCTAGACTGGGCGCTCCGGTACCACTTGCCATGTGGTAGCAGAAAGAACAGTCAATGAACGGAGTCTGACAATTTTTTGGGCCTTCCTCTGACACCGCCTAGTGTATAAGTCCTGGATGTCAGGAAGCTTGGCCCCATGATGTACTGGGTTGTACACACTACCCTCTGTAGCGCCTTACGGACAGATGCCAAGCAGTTGCCATACCAGGCAGTGATGCAACCGATCACGATGTTCTCGAGGGTGCAGCTGTAGAACTTTGAGGATGTATGTCTGTGTGGAGTAAAGGTGATCTAGTTTTTTCCCCCCCTCTGGTATAAATGAAGTCAAACGGATTTAAGTTTGCATGCATTAAAATCCCCAACCACTAGGAGAAGCTTTGTTTGTGTCGGTAAATAGACGGCTCAGAAAAATATTGATAAACTCTTGGTAGATAGTGTGGTCTATAGCTCGAGCAATACCTCCAGACTAACTTTATATCAGACATCGCGAACCAGCGTTTATTGACAAATACACCCACCCCTTACTGGACGTAGCTGTTTTGACTTGCCGATGCACGGAAAACCCTGCCAACTGTATATTATCCGTGTTGTTCAACCACGACTTGGTGAAACATAAGATATTACAGTTAATGTCCGTTGGTAGGATCGTCTCAAACAGAGCTCATCCAGTGATGGCACATTTAAGCATTTGGGCCTCGTCTGAGAGCAACATTATATCCTTCAGGTGCGACTCATTAAAGAAAAAAATCTACATCCAGTACGAGGTGAGTATTTGCTGTTCTGATATCCAGAAGCGCTTTTCGGCCATAAGACTTATGATTATGTACAAAATAAGTTAGAACCAAAGTGAAAAAAATTTAATAAAAAACTAGCACAATTGGTTAGCAGCCAGTAAAACAGCAGCTATTCCCTCCGGCACCATTCCTCGTAAACAAGAGCAGATAATTTCCTTGTCAGTTTGCATGGTCTGGAATAATCTAGACCCTATATAACTGCTGCGATGACAGGACAGGAAATAGAGACATTAAGGTATAAATAGCCTGGTATCCAAGGGTTATTTCATACCTGTCCTTGGTAGAGTCCTGCGTCCTGTATAGTGCTGTCCGGTTTGTTCAGTGGCTCGAACGTGTTGCTCATGTACTTGTTCCACAACCTGGTCTCTTTCTGGTCTGGGATACTGAACAGTTTTCGCATCTCCTTCTCAATGGTGTCTGCATCACAGGAGGTTATAGGACAAAGGTAACAAATAAGCAACATGTGGCACATACATTGATTATTAAAAAAATTATGAACACCATATTATTGAGATATGAGTTACCCCCTTTTTGCCCTCAGAACTGCCTCAATTTGTCAGGGCATGGAATCTACATGGTGTCGAAAGCGTTTTACATGCTGGCCCATGTTGACACCAATACCTCCCACAGTTGTGTCAAGTTGGCTGTGTGTCCTTTTGGTGGTTGACCATTCTTTATACACAGGAAACTTGTGTGAAAAATTCAGCAGCGTTGCAGTTCCTGACACGAACCGGTGCACCTGGCACCTACTACCATATCCCGTTCAAAGGCACTTTAATCTTTTGTCTTGCCCATTCACCCTGTGAATGGCATACATACACAATCAATGTCTCAATTGTCTCGAGGTTTAAAACTCCTTCTGTAACCGGTATCCTCCCCTTCATCTACTCTGATTGAAGAGAATTTAACAGTTGACATCAATAAGGGATCATAGCTTTCATTTGGATTCACCTGGTCAGTCTGTCATGGAAAGAGCAGGTATTCTTAATGTTTTGTATGCTCAGTGTAGATGACAAACTGACAAAACTACACTCATGCACCTGCATACTTAAGGCAGAGAATAATTGAGTGTATAAATCTCATGCTCTGATAAATAGGCAGCAGATGAATGAATTACTTTATAGTAAAACTCCCTGCTCATGTAATTGTTGATTACTTGTGTGTGTGCGCGCTTTAGAGAATAGAGTTTTGGCAGTTCTTGTGGGAGCGCATAATTTTGCAGTAGCCAAAAGCATAGTTATTTTACATAAGAAGTTGACAAACACAGAACAGAGTTATCAGTGACCTTCCCCTGTGATTTCACTGTTTAAATTGACCATTAAAAGGCATGGCAATGCATCCGATTTGCATAAATTGAACAAAAGATGTTAGCATTATCAGTCAAATAAGTAAGAGCAATGGGGCACAGTAAACCAGAGTATACAATCAACAAGTCAACATAAGAAATACAGAACACATCAGGTTATAAATATACAATCCTAATGTCAGGTTAAACATTTGTGGAATTGAGCCAAAGAGGAACAAAGGAGAGCTTCTGTGCATTTCAAAACAAATATATTACTAATTAATTCTCTGTCATGTAGAGGTGAAGTGCTCCTGTACAATCACTATGACTGGTGGCTAATGGACGGGAATTATTTATTAATTAATTCTCTGGCTGGGAGAAGTAGCCAGTTGCTACTTTTGTCAGGTTGACTGTACAATTAATATAATGGTACTCTATAGCTCAGTTGGTAGAGCATGGGTTCTATTCCCAGGACTAGGCATACCGATACGTGCACGCATGACTATAAGTCGCTATAGATAAACATGTAGGCTAAATGGCATACTGTTACATTATAATGGCAGGCAGAAATCAGGTGGAAATTGTACATGAGGAAGAGAGACCAGAGTTTCTTCAAAATAAAAAAAAAGATAAACTGCTCCATTCATTCTGTCAGGGAGAAGAAAAGTGTCTTCCTACCTATCGTGTCTGCTTTGCTGAAGCGTCTGGTGACCACGTTGTCTATGTTGCCGTCTTCACACAGCTTCAGTTCTGTGAGGTACACCTCCACCTTGCAGTGCTTCACAAACATACCCTGTTCTACCACCTGTCAAAATATGTTGATAGAGTGTCTTACATCATGGCAGATGGCACAAAAAAAAAAACTCAAATATTAACAAAATGTTTCGCAAATTAAACACTTGACAATGTTAAAGATGACATTTTGTTCAAAGCATTTGCTGTACATGGCATATGAATGATTCATTAAACTCATGACATTGTTCCAATACGGGCAAGATATGCATTGCTGATTGATTAAAACGTGCTAACATTCAACATTGAACAGAGAAGCATTCACCAACATCACCAAGGAAAGAAGAAATAAAGAACAGCATTTGGCATTAGATTAGTCAAGCTCATTATTTGGGACAAATCAACAAACTAAGAATTTGGCTACCCAGTTAATAGGCCTATCTATACACCGAAAGCATTGTAAGTGTATAAACTAAAAGCTACACTTTCTAACTCCCTTAATAGGAGCGAGTCACAGAGACTCTTAATATAGCCCCAGAGCGTAGAGACAGCTGAAGGGTCCATTCCTATTCATTTCACACAGCAACTCCGCTGGTGGCTGGCCCTACACCACACCGTAGGGTACAGACCTGCCCTTGCCCCAGGAAATGGCATGGGTCAGCTATAGGCATAGGTCAGATTCACCCACTACCAGACACGACCCACTGCCCTCCTTATAAAATGAATGCCCAGCCATGTGTTCCACATAACACAGAGATAAAAGGCAAGTTGCAAGTCTCACGGGAAACAAACTGACAGAACTGTTACAAAGTTCTAAAACAGCTAGGCTAAGAACCAACGAGACCAGATATACCCCACCCACTCCTTTCTGCTTAGGCTAGGACATCTCTCCCCTCACTCTTAAAAAGACTGATTCTCAGTTTGACCTCAGTCAGCATTCCTCCATTTAAAAAAAACAAGGACACTAGAATCACTCCCCAGGTGATAGCCTCAACACAGAGAACCTGAGTGGAACAGCAAGATAACCCAGAAAATCAATTCCAACCGTCTGGCAGCACGGTAAAAGAACCCCCAAAAGTAAGAAAGAAAGGAAAACCTCCTGCATGTTGTGTCTCGTAGTTCGCTCCATGTAGCGGTGTTTAAGTCATCCAGAGCACTCTCTGAAAATAGAAATGGACAGGGCCATTCGATACCCCCAGCAACATACATGGCAAAAAGGGGAGGATCGATGGGGGGATAAAGAGAAAGCACTGCAGCAGTCATGATGCCATGACTGGCTAGATTTGAAGATGAGGAAAGCCATGTCTGGGCTCATGGATGTACAGTAGGCCCAGCTGGCAGTTAGAAATGGCCGAACAAATGTTAGCACAACAAATCTTTATGTGAGCTACTGGCTTAACTTGTAGTCAGTTGTCAAGAGTTAAACCCAAAGCACACTGAATAAAAAAACAACTAAATAATATTAATGTAGCCTACTTCCACTTTATAAAAACAGATCTTCTGAGGACAACATTCCATCAGTAAGCATCTGTGCTCGGGTCCACTTTACGTTTAAAAACCAATTAAGTCCTTATACAGCATGTATTACAAATAATAGCTAGCATATTTGGAATACCGGTAGCTAAATTGTATCAAAATCGCATGACCAGTCCAGCTGTGTTTCTCTTGAAGAAGACCGTGAGAGGGACAGCCTAAACATTGACATATCTTACGCTTGAGATTCAGTTACTAGCTGGGTAGGCTTTAATATCAATCTAGAAATCAAAGTTTTCCTTTTTCACAATCGTCCCAATCTGACCTGTGTTGAAGTGTATTGATCAATCCAACCCTATAGAACACATCCAAGATTTTGACACAGTGAAACTTCTCAATTACTCCTCTCACACCACAATAAGCTCTTCGGCTACAAGTAGGTTATCAACAAACAGGCCTAACAGCAACCATAGAAATGTAAGTGTGTACTGACCATTATATTTTATCTCATACTATTCACCACTTCACATAAAGTACCTGAGCCGTGATCTTACGGAGCTTCTCTTTCATCTGATTACCGCTGAGGCACTGGCTACGTGCACTGTTCCCAATCAGCTCTTTCACCCATACAGTTGCTGAACATTATTTTACTTATTTGACCATTTAAAACAAGATATTGGACCACACCAGCCATAATTAGCCACTAATGTCACCCATCCTTACCTTGCGTGAGATGGCCTCATGTCCCTCCATTAGTGCATACCAGCTCACTAGCTTATTCCAGCCTTCTGTTGGGATCAGGATGTAGTCCAGCTCATCAATGAGGTGCTCCTTGATGGCCAGAACATCCCCACCTACTCACGATAGAAAGAACAGGGTCATGTTCGTTAGGCAACCAACAGAAGAAAATGGACTGACATGGAAGGACTACCCAAACCTGGCCAATAACAGACATTCATTTTTATTTGTTTGCCATAATGAATATGACCCAGGTTTAGTGGTGAAAGAAGGTTTACTAAAGGGGGGTTATAATGGGGTCATTCAATTGGGACAGTTTCAATGGTGTTAGCCTACTCATAATGGCAGTTTCTCATACAATAAAACAAAGCAACAGACAGCTTTCTATAGACCAGAGGCAGGCTACCTTTGTCCATTTTCATTGATGTTTACAGAGTCAATTATAGACCTACTTTTTCTGTCATACTTAGCCTATAGACATTGCATGTATAACAGCCTTTAGTTTGATATATTAGTTAAGGTACATCTTGTTCACTCTAAACATCCTGTACTGTGCAAAACAGTGGTGGGTTCATCCAGATACACTGGGGATGAGTAAAAGAGCATGTTATGAAGCCTCCATTTCCCCTAATCACACCAGAGATTGACAAATATTGCTTCAAAGAGGTCCGAGTGTGGTGCATTTTACCACTTGTAGGAGCCCCGAGTTTTCCACTGGTCCAGGGTAGACATTCTGGTCTCCCATCTGATATTTGTCCCAGCTGTCAAAGCCCACATATTTCTTCCACTGTTTGAACCAGTGGCTGTCCACTAGGTACCTATGTATAAAGAGTGAGAGCACTGATTATTTAGATCTGAGATGACGCTAGATTAGATCTAATACGTTTGGGGTGATAGATTGTATCTGATAAGTATTTTATTTTATTTTTTTAAATAAGTGTGAAGCTCCAAAGTACAGGCCTCAGGTTACAAAAGTATCTTTGTTAGAGGAGAGCAGAAGTGGAGAGAGGTTATCAGCAGCTTATCTGTTTTGATTAGTTAAAGAACATTCACTGACATTCATTTGGAGTAACGTTAAACAATAGGGATGCACGATATATCAGTAAGCATATCGGGCGAAATTAGCTAAAAATGTCAACAACGCCCCGATGTCTAGTTTAACGCCATTGTGCAAAACTGATGTCAAAACTGACGTGCATACCTATATAACGTAGGTAGATTAAGTAATGACGCCACGAAAAATACAGCGCTACATAAAACAAAAGCAGAAAAATACTAAGCGCACAGTTCCAACAACTAAACAAGTTCAAGTCGAGCAGTCATTTGAAAGAGTAAGAACATTTGAGCGAGACAACTCAAAGGCGAAATCCATTAACGCCAAGACAATGGAATTCATTGCCCTTGACAATCAACCATTCTCTGTAGTCAATGATGTTGACTTTCGCCGACTGGTCGAACACCTCACCTCAAGCCCTGGTACACACTACCAAGTAGGTGCTATTTTTCAGATGTTGCCCTACCGGAGTTACACAGTATTGTTGAAACGCACATCCCTGAGCTACTTGCTATGGGCGTCACTGCTATTAGCTTCACGACTGACATTTGGACCAGCAATGTCAGCCCCGTGAGCATGCTGAGTCTGACAGCACAGTGGGTGGACGAGGATTTCGTACTGAGGAAAGCTGTATTGCATGCTCATGAATGTGTTGGTTCTCATAAGGCTACTGACATTTCAATGGCATTTGAGAACATATTTGAAACTTGAACACACAAACAAGCTCCATTCGAACTGACTGAGAAATAAACTAATAAACTGCGTCTGCAGCAGACGCGATACCCTTTGTCTTGGCATTGAAACACCTGCTCAACTGCTGACACTGACCGTGGGGTTAAAACTTGTAAAAGTACTCTACAGGGGGCTGTGAATAAGCGATTCGGTGGCATTCTCTCAGCCTCTTTACGGTGTAGCCACCATGCTCGAAGCTAGGTACAAGGACCACTACTTCGATGCAGACAATAAACAAGGTTTACGTGAAATGTTAGATACAGCTGGACAAGATGGAAACAGACAGTGACAACCGGGGAAGAGGCCACGGACAGACAGAGCAGCAACTTCACTGCTTGACATGTATCATGAAATCCTGGTTGAGACTGAACAACAAAACAGCACAGCAAGTAAGTGTATTAAATACGTTTTGATGATGTTTTACTGGTAATTGGGACACGTAAATGCCAACAAAATAACTTTTGTCAGTTTGTGTCAACTATTTAACTGTACTAGAATGCTTAATTAGGGCCGATAATTTTAAATATCCGTTGACGTTTTTTTGGGGCAAGAATCATATTTGGATATCGGTTTAGCCAAAAACGCCATTGGTGCATCCCTATTAAATAATGTAAGGAATGTTACAATTATCATAAAACAGATGCTTGCTAACAGCGGGAGCTAGCCAAAAGTGAGTTAGCTGGGACACTTGATTGTCACGAAACATCAATTGTCAGCAGTTAACTTTTTGATACTGGCACGTTTGAGAGTGTTAGCTCATTGGCAAGCTAGGTAATTTAGACAGGTGCTTTTCACGACTCCTCCCTGATTAGCCAGATGAGCGCACGTCATGGGCAAATCACTTGAACTCAAGCTAGCCAGACTGTAATCGCAAAATCATAAAACCATTGGGGAAGTAAATGTATTTTACTAGCTACGTTGGTAACATACCTATGTATCAAAATAAAAATACATACCTATGTATCTAGACAATACCATGTTGGCAAATAACTCGGTCACTAGAAACTGTGGAATGTAGCGAATTCCACTGGCTGGCAGACTTGATAGCCAATGGTCTGACTGACTTGCTAATGGTAACTGTCACACCGCTCTCCGCTGGTTTAGCACTTTGACAGCCCAGACAGTCAACCTGCACACCCTTACCAAGTATCTCCCTTTCATAGCTGTGTTTTCAGCAGTGCTGCGACTTCTCCTCTCTGGGTATCCATATCAGCCGCTCCTCCTTCCGCCATCTTTCCTTAGACATCACCCGCTGCATGGTGGGACAGAGAAACGTCATTCACGCACGTAAAACAGCCATTTTCAGCCAATCATCAACCCGAACTGTGCCAAGTAGATAGCGGGGACAGGCGACTTCTAGTGGTTCACAGCATGCCCATGAATATTGCTAGATCATTCTTGCTCTGATTTATAATATCCATAGAATAGTACTTGGTCCAAGAAGAATTAACAGGAAAATACTTGAATAGACTAGAACAATACTGTGAAGTGATTGTAAAAGCTTTCCCTAGTGAAGAGTGATCTCATAAAGATCATAATAGCATACAATGCACTAATATGTTAGGGTTGTGTAAATTCGAATCTGGTATCAGAACAAGTTATAACACTGAGTCACTATGTACTTTTATTAGCTAAGTAATAAATGGCAAATGCAACTTTCGTATATACGGGTTCACTGTAATACCACACAGGGAACTGACAGGATGTACATAAACAGTTGTTCTTATACTGTGATAGACATAGTTCCAACCCGTCTGTTGGCCTATCACAGTAGAGGCTGAGCGTGGTTTAGACTTGCTCAGCCTATCACAGGCGCTCAGGCTGGTCCCCGCCTCTTGACGCTTCTTGGAGTCCACCCTCTGTTGATGTATAGATTCTCACTGTTCTGATATCACCCCCTAGTTATAACAGTTGCTCAGTTCCTGCTATTGTGTTGTTCAATATTTTTCCATCTCAGTTAAACCTCGTGATGACCACCCCTCCCTATACCTGATTAACCACAACTTTGTAAGATACAGCAAGTCATACCATGTGCTCAATATTGTCACATACAAACACAAGGACAAAGTATCTGCTGGGCTGTTATCTACAGTTTTGCAACATGCAGGTCACACCATGTTACTCAGTTCTTGTCACACACACAAACAGGCAAGTAGATGTAGCAAGCAGTTGTTTCATGATGATGCTCAAGTGCAGAAATGCAGATACTTCACACAGCCAACATCAGATAATATTTAATCATATATATGGTAATGGCTATAATGTAAAGCACAGAGTCCCACAGATATTACACATTTAATGTATTTCAAAACATTGTACAAAATAAATATGAATCTGTCTTTTGAATTCATGTTAAACAGAAAATTAAATCATTAAAATAATGTACACGTTTTCTATCAGTCCAACGGTTGATAGATCTTGTTAAATTGACAAAGGTGATACAATACATAATCGTTTAACAATGATCCATATTCTAACAAACGGTTATTCATCTCATTTGTAAGTTACAGCTTCATTTTCTTTACCATACCACTGGGCACACACTGGTTGAATCAAATGTTTCCACATAATTTTCATTTAAGGTTACATCGCCGAGGGTTATCAGCTCGCGTCTTTTGTGTTGGGTAAGAATTTGCTTCACTGATTTTCTTCCTTCGTCTCCAGTTGTAGCTAGTGTCACACGGCTAGCTGCGGCGACTTAGTTAGCTTTGTTGCAAGGCTTCGCTAACCTGGCTAGCTCACCGCAAGGCTTTTCTACTTGGAAGGGTAGAATAACTAGTTTGATCTCTCATCGGTGTTGACTAGACATTGCTTATTGGCCGAGAGCCATACTTTTGGTCATCGCTAGACCAACATAGCGCTAGCTTCCTTTGGCCTAACTAACTAGGCAACTAGCCCACATAGCGAATGCTAGCTATGTTAACATTGCTTCTCTGCGTCTATGTACCAAAAGGTCTATGTGTCTTAAACACTTTCTGTACTGGCATTGAATGTTACGTTTCTACTACTGGTTTACCAGGCCAATTTGATGTCGTTGGAGATGCAATCTCAAATCGATTTGCAAGCCTGACCCAGACCTTTGGGATGAGATCTGTGTTGTCACAGGCCCCAACCTCCGAGCCTTCAGGAGTGCCTTTCAAGGATGCAGCCGTGCCATGAGCTTTGTGACTCAACCTGTCCGAAAGGGAGAAAGAAGAAGATTTCCTTTACGCTTCTCTTGAGCCGAAGGAACTGTTTGTGCCGGCTGTCACCTCCATGTGGCAGAAGTGCAAAGCCTTCAACTTCTCTCTACCCTGGAATTGTGGCTACCGGCCTACCCCTCCTAATGGAAGAAGGGGCGCCCGACCTAGGAGTACACCCCCTGCGGCAGAGAGGGGCAGCCAACAGTTCACTCTGGGTTCTGGCCTGCCTCCTCTCGGTTGGACAACAGAGTTCGACAGGCACATAAGGCCACCACTATGGGAGAAAGGCACATCTGTGCTCCTAAAACCCCTCCCTTTATGCAGCAACTCAGTTTAATGTGTTTGCTCTCAAGGAAGACATAGGTAATCCACTCTACCCTGTTGCAAGAACACACACACTGCAGGAGACGCACCTCTGGGGATGAACAGCTTGCACACCCTTGGCCAAGGGCGTTGCTTTACGCTTTTCCTCCCCTCAGCCTCATCTTGGTAGTCCCGCGATGGCAAGGCAATACAAAAAGCCTTGTCATCTCCCGTTATGCTGACCTAAGAAAAAAAAATGTACACCCTCACCCGGAAACAATGGCCCTCTGGGCCTGGTCCATGCGAAGATACATTTGGATGCGACAGGCTTCCCTCTTGTCATTGAGATGATCCAGAGTGCTAGGTCCCCTTCTACATACTGTATGGAAATAAGTGGTGGGTTTTTGAGAAGTGGTGTGACCAAAAACAGATACTTTACCAATGCTCTGTATCCAAGGTGTTATGCTTCTACGTGGACAGGAGGAAGGCTTTCTCAACTGTTAAGGTCTATCTCGGCTTCCACAAAAACACGGTGGGAAAACATCCTCTGTCATGTTGTTTCATGAAGGGTGCCTATCCCTTACGTACAAAAATGGCTACCTCCCAGTGGGGGTGAAGGACTCAAACTGTTAATAAGAAGACCCCAGTGACAGCATTGAAGTGACTCCGTCAATTTAGTAATTTGGGAAATTTACTGAAATTCCAATTCTAGAATTCAAGAGAAAGTGCATCAGGCAGCCAGATAAGCAATGAGAGAGGAACATCGTGCTCTTTTACACAACAAATGTGCTTTCAGGTATAAACAAGACAAGTTTCAATTACAAAAGCTTTCTTGTTTTTCAATGGACACTAATCTACATGTGTATAATGTTGTCTGTATATTGCCAAGTGGTAGATTGTTATTAGGCCTAATGTAATATTGTATTCAAGGAATCATCTCACAGGGCACAGACATCAATTAAATGTCTTACACGTTGGTTAATTCTTAAGGCTAGGAGGCACTATTTTACATCCGGATGAAAAGTGTGCCCAAAGTAAACAACCTGCTACTCAGGCCCAGAAGCTAGGATATGCATATAATTGGTAGATTTGGATAGAAAACTCTAAAGTTTCTAAAAATGTAAAAATTATGTCTGAGTATAACAAACAACAAACAAACCCCGAGGACAAACCATCCAGGAATGTATTTTTTTTAGGTCGGGTTTTCAATGCGTTTTCTAAGGCACTTGCTTGCAGTTCCTATCGCTTCCACTAGATGTCAAGTCTTTAGAAATTGGTTGATGTTTTTCCTTTGAGAAATGAAGAAGGGCTGTTCAGAACGAGGGTCAAGTCTAGTGTACTGTTGTGGTTGGGGCGCGCGACCTGAAAGCTCGCTCCACTATGTTTTCGTCCGGTATTAAACACAGTTTATCCCGTCTTAAATTTGATCGATTATATACATTTAGAAATACCTAAAGTTGGATGAAGAAAGTTGTTTTAAATGTTTGGATCAAGTTTACAGGTAAGATACTATATTTATAAGATACTTTGTAGTCATGTTGCGTGAGTTGGAACCAGTGTTTTTCTGGATCAAACGTGCCAAATAAATGGACATTTTGGAGATATAACGACATAATTTATTGAACAAATGGACCATTTGTGATGTTTAATGGATATTGGAGTGCCAACAGAAGAAGCTCTTCAAAGGAAAGGCATAAATTCTATCGTTATTTCTGACTTTTGTGTCACGCCTGGCGGGTTGAAATGTGTCTATATGTCTATATATATATATAAATATGATCATATTTCTCCAGTGCTATAACCTCCCTACACTGGCTTCCTGTTAAGGCAAGGGCTGATTTCAAGGTTTTACTGCTAATCTACAAAGCATTACATGGGCTTGCTTCCTCCTATCTCTCTGATTTTGTCCTGCCGTACATACACGTACAAGACTCCTAATTGTCCTGAGAATTTCTAAGCAAACAGCTGGAGGCAGGGCTTTCTCCTATAGAGCTCCATTTTTATGGAATGGTCTGCCTACCCATGTGAGAGACGCAGACTCGGTCTCAACCTTTAAGTCTTTACTAAAGACTCATCTCTTCAATGGGTCATATGATTGAGTGTAGTCTGGCCCAGGAGTGTGGAGGTGAACAGAAAGGCTCTGGAGCAACGAACCGCCCTTGCTGTCTCTGCCTGGCCGGTTCCCCTCTTTCCACTGGGATTCTCTGCCTCTAACCCTATTACAGGGGCTGAGTCACTGGCTTACTGGTGCTCTTTCATGCCGTCCCTAGGAGGGTTGCGTCACTTGAGTCACTGACGTGATCTTCCTTTTTGGGTTGGCGCTGCAGTAGTTTGTGTCGGGGGGCTAGGGTCAGTTTGTTATATCTGGAGTACTTCTCCTGTCCTATCCGGTGTCCTGTGTGAATTGAAGTATTTTCTCTCTAGTTCTCTCTTTCTCTCTTTCTTTCCCTCTCTCGGAGGACCTGAGCCCTAGGACCATGCCTCAGGACTACCTGGCATGATGACTCCTTGCTGTCCCCAGTCCACCTGGCTGTGCTGCTGCTCCTGTTTCAACTGTTCTGCCTGCGGCTATGGAATCCTGACCTGTTCACCGGACGTGCCACCTGTCCCAGACCTGCTGTTTTCAACTCTCTAGAGACAGCAGGCGCGGTAGAGATACTCTTAATGATCGGCTATGAAAAGCCAACTGACATTTACTCCTGAGGTGCTGACTTGCTGCACCCTCGACAACTACTGTGATTATTATTATTTGACCATGCTGGTCATTTATGAACATTTGAACATCTTGGCCATGTTCTGTTATAATCTCCACCTGGCACAGCCAGAAGAGGACTTGCCACCCCTCATAGCCTGTTTCTTCATAGGTTTTGGCCTTTCTAGGGAGTTTTTCCTAGCCACCTATACACCTATATTGCTTGCTGTTTGGGGCTTTAGGCTGGGTTTCTGTACAGCACTTTGAGATATCAGCTGATGTAAGAAGGGCTATATAAATAAATGTGATTAGCTAGTAGCTAGTTAGCTGGCTAGCTTCTGTTGGGGGTTCCGGTTCTAAAGTATAGAAAATAGCAGATCCATACCACATTGGTTGAGGCGGGTTCCAGAAGAGTATGTTGAAACTGAGGTTAAAATATATACGAAGGAAAATATACAGTGCCTTGCGAAAGTATTCGGCCCCCTTGAACTTTGCGACCTTTTGCCACATTTCAGGCTTCAAACATAAAGATATAAAACTGTATTTTTTTGTGAAGAATCAACAACAAGTGGGACACAATCATGAAGTGGAACGACATTTATTGGATATTTCAAACTTTTTTAACAAATCAAAAACTGAAAAATTGGGCGTGCAAAATTATTCAGCCCCCTTAAGTTAATACTTTGTAGCGCCACCTTTTGCTGCGATTACAGCTGTAAGTCGCTTGGGGTATGTCTCTATCAGTTTTGCACATCGAGAGACTGACATTTTTTCCCATTCCTCCTTGCAAAACAGCTCGAGCTCAGCGAGGTTGGATGGAGAGCATTTGTGAACAGCAGTTTTCAGTTCTTTCCACAGATTCTCGATTGGATTCAGGTCTGGACTTTGACTTGGCCATTCTAACACCTGGATATGTTTATTTTTGAACCATTCCATTGTAGATTTTGCTTTATGTTTTGGATCATTGTCTTGTTGGAAGACAAATCTCCGTCCCAGTCTCAGGTCTTTTGCAGACTCCATCAGGTTTTCTTCCAGAATGGTCCTGTATTTGGCTCCATCCATCTTCCCATCAATTTTAACCATCTTCCCTGTCCCTGCTGAAGAAAAGCAGGCCCAAACCATGATGCTGCCACCACCATGTTTGACAGTGGGGATGGTGTGTTCAGCTGTGTTGCTTTTACGCCAAACATAACGTTTTGCATTGTTGCCAAAAAGTTCAATTTTGGTTTCATCTGACCAGAGCACCTTCTTCCACATGTTTGGTGTGTCTCCCAGGTGGCTTGTGGAAAACTTTAAACGACACTTTTTATGGATATCTTTAAGAAATGGCTTTCTTCTTGCCATTCTTCCATAAAGGCCAGATTTGTGCAATATACGACTGATTGTTGTCCTATGGACAGAGTCTCCCACCTCAGCTGTAGATCTCTGCAGTTCATCCAGAGTGATCATGGGCCTCTTGGCTGCATCTCTGATCAGTCTTCTCCTTGTATGAGCTGAAAGTTTAGAGGGACGGCCAGGTCTTGGTAGATTTGCAGTGGTCTGATACTCCTTCCATTTCAATATTATCGCTTGCACAGTGCTCCTTGGGATGTTTAAAGCTTGGGAAATCTTTTTGTATCCAAATCCGGCTTTAAACTTCTTCACAACAGTATCTCGGACCTGCCTGGTGTGTTCCTTGTTCTTCATGATGCTCTCTGCGCTTTTAACGGACCTCTGAGACTATCACAGTGCAGGTGCATTTATACGGAGACTTGATTACACACAGGTGGATTGTATTTATCATCATTAGTCATTTAGGTCAACATTGGATCATTCAGAGATCCTCACTGAACTTCTGGAGAGAGTTTGCTGCACTGAAAGTAAAGGGGCTGAATAATTTTGCACGCCCAATTTTTCAGTTTTTGATTTGTTAAAAAAGTTTGAAATATCCAATAAATGTCGTTCCACTTCATGATTGTGTCCCACTTGTTGTTGATTCTTCACAAAAAAATACAGTTTTATATCTTTATGTTTGAAGCCTGAAATATGGCAAAAGGTCGCAAAGTTCAAGGGGGCCGAATACTTTCGCAAGGCACTGTATATACATACATACACACACACACACACGGGACACGACAAGATGAAGACAAAGACATCTGAACTGCTACGCCATCTTGGGTTTTTAAAATCTTTTGTTGGATAATCTTGGATACAATGAAATTCTTTCAGGGCTATCAAGGTGTCTGCTCGGGGGGGGGGGGGGGGGGGGATACACACGGCTGTGATTATAATCGAAGAGAATTCTCTTGGTAGATAATGCGGTCGGCATTTGATTGTAAGGAATTCTAGGTCAGGTGAACAAAAGGACAAAAGTTCCTGTATGTTGTTATGATCACACCACGACTCGTTAATCATAAGGCATTCACCCCCGCCCTTCTTCTTACCAGAGAGATGTTTGTTTCTGTCGGCGTGATGTTTGAACCGGGTGGCTGTACCGATAACTTATGCCGAGTGAGCCATGTTTCCGTGAAATAGTGAATGTTACAATCTCTGATGTCTCACTGGAAGGCAACCCTTGATCGAATTTTATCTACCTTGTTGCCAAGAGACTGGACATTGGCGAGTAGTATACTTGGGAGCAGTGAGCGATGTGTCCGTCTACGGAGTCTGACCAGAAGACCGCTCAGTCTGCCGTCTTCTAAGGTGCCGTTGTTTTGGGTCGCCTACTGGGATCCGCTCCATTGCCCTGGGTGTTGGTCCAAACAGAGGATCAGCTTTGGGAAAGTCGTATTCCTGGTATGTTAACATTGCTCTTATATCCAATAGTTCCTCCCGGCTGTATGTAATAAGACTTAAGATTTCCTGGGGTAACAATGTAAGAAATAATACATAAAAAAACAAAATACTGCACAGTTTCCTAATGCGAAGCGAGGGGACCATCTCTGTCGGCACAATCAGTGGGGCACATCTGCAGCAGGCTACTGTGTCATGAGCATGATCTACACGTTATTAAACTCTCACAATCTGGATTCTTTGAACTCTCTTAACAACCAATGGGAAGAGGATTTAGGTGAACAACTTTCAGACTTAACTTGGCAGTGTATGCTTCAGAGAATACCTTTTTCATCTATGTGTCTAAGACACGCTGTAATTCAATTTAAAATAGTTCATGAGCTGCATTAGTCAAAGGCAAAATTATCCAAGATCAGACCAGAAATATCACTTGTGACCGATGTAAGCAGGCTTCTGCTACTTTATTACACGTTTTGTACATGCCCGAAATTGACACATTTCTGGATATCCATTTTTTTAATACGTTTTCTAAGATACTGGAGAGACCTATAGAACCTTCTGCGTTTATTGCATTATTTGGAGGGGCACCAACAGAAGGCAGAAGGTCTAAACCGTTCTATGGGCAACATGCTGGCATTTACTACTCTTCTAGCTAGTAGTCTTATACTATTTCAAATCAAAGTGTATTTGTCACGTGCGCCGAATACAACAGTGAAGTGCTTACTTACAGGCTCTAACCAATAGTGCAAAAAAGGTATTAGGTGAACAATAGGTAGGTAAAGAAATAAAACAACAGTAAAAAGACAGGCTATATAAGTAGCGAGGCTACATACAGACACTGGTTAGTCAGGCTGATTGAGTAGTATGTACATATGGTTAAAATGACTGTGCATATATGATGAACAGAGAGTAGCAGTAGCGTAAAAGAGGGTGTTCCCGGGTGGTGGGTTGGACACAATGCAGATAGCCCTGGTTAGCCAATGTGCGGGAGCACTGGTTGGTCGGCCCAATTGAGGTAGTATGTAAAGTTAAAGTGACTATGCATATAT
This sequence comes from Oncorhynchus clarkii lewisi, assembly GCF_045791955.1. Taxonomy (NCBI): domain Eukaryota; kingdom Metazoa; phylum Chordata; class Actinopteri; order Salmoniformes; family Salmonidae; genus Oncorhynchus; species Oncorhynchus clarkii. The sequence goes on from NC_092167.1 coordinate 23,750,206, forward strand.
GATAAACAGACTAGGAGCAGCGTAAAAAGAGGGGTTGGGGGGGCACACAATGCAAATAGTCCGGGTAGCCATTTGATTACCTGTTCAGGAGTCTTATGGCTTGGGGGTATAAACTGTTCAGAACCCTTTTCGTCCTAGACTTGGCACTCCGGTACCGCTTGGCATGCGGTAGTAGAGAGAACAGTCTATGACTGGGGTGGCTGGAGTCTTTGACAATTTTTAGGGCCTTCCTCTGAGACCGCCTGGTGTAGAGGTCCTGGATGGCAGGCAGCTTAGCCCCAGTGATGTACTGGGTCGTAGCACTACCCTCTGTAGTGCCTTGCGGTCAGAGGCCGAGCAATTGCCTAGCAATTGCCGCACCAGTCAGTGATGCAACCAGGATGCTCTCGATGTTGCAGCTGTAGGAAAAAATTCCCTGTTTTAGGTCAGTTAGGATCATCACTTTATTTTAAGAATGTGAAATGTCTGAATAATAGTAGAGACAATTATTTTTCAGCTTTAATTTCTTTCATCACATTCCAAGTGGGTCAGAAGTTTACATACTAATTGAGTGCATTTGGTAGCATTACCTTTAAATTGTGTAACTTGGGTCAAACGTTTCAGGTAGCCTTCCACAATAAGTCGGTGAATTTTGGTTCATTCCTCCTGACAGAGCTGGTGTAAATGAATCAGGTTTGTAGGCCTCCTTGCTCACACACACACGTTTCACACACGTTTCAGGTAGCCTTCCACAATAAGTCGGTGAATTTTGGTTCATTCCTCCTGACAGAGCTGGTGTAAATGAATCAGGTTTGTAGGCCTCCTTGCTCACACACACAGTTCTGCCCACACATTTTCTATAGGACTGAGGGCAGGGCTTTGTGATGGCCACTCCAAATACCTTGACTTTGTTGTCCTTAAGCCATTTTTCCACAAATTTGGAAGAATGCTTGGGGTCATTGTCCATTTGGAAAACCCATTTGCGAACAAGCTTTAACTTCCTGACTGATGTCTTGAGATGTTGCTTCAATATATCCACATAATTTTCCTACCTCATGATGCCATCTGTTTTGTGAAGTACACAAGTCTCTCCTGCAGCAAAGCACCCCCACAACATGATGCTGCCACCCCCGTGCTTCACGGTTGGGATGGTGTTCTTCAGCTTGTGTCGTGGAGGATTGTTTCAAAATACAACACTTACAAGAACTTGTGAATTCAATATAGGCTTTTAATACAAACATATCAGAAGCCTAGATGGTCCGTGGAACACACACCTTCCCAGAGCACTGGCTCTGTATTTATACACACACAGTCCATTCCATATGTTCATGGAGTTACTTCCCTCAGGTCATCGGCCACCATTATCTTTCAGTCCAGGCTTCCAGCTTGTTCATGCCTAATAACGCCTGTATCCGCTCTTGATTAGATTACAATGGTGGCAGGACCCTCTCGTGTCCTAAAATTAATATAGGTCTATCTTACCCTAAGCACTTATGTCCTTTACCCTAAGCACTTATGGCCATTACCCTAAGCACTTATGTTTGTTCCTCTCTATCTAATCTTTATAATGGTGTCCTGCTCTTTCCATAGATAATGTATTTAAGTGTCACCTCCTCCTCTTTGCCCTAAGCCCTTATGCACAGTAAAGCACGTATGGCTTCGGCCATTACACTTATGTCTGTTTAATCTTTGGTTTCCTGTCCGCTTTCTGTTTGTGGTCTAATGTACACCTATCTTTGCTCAATAGTGTCATATCTGTCTCTATAAGTAACAATAACTACAACACTTGCAAGCGTCCCCCTTTTTCCTCCAAACATAATGATGGTCATTATGGCCAAACAGTTCTATTTTTGTTTCAACAGACCAGAGGACAATTCTTCAGAAAGTACAATCTTTGTCCCCATGTGCAGTTGCAAACTGTAGTCTGGCTGTTTTGGAGCAGTGGCTTCTTCCTTGCTGAGCGGCCTTTCAGGTTATGTCGATATAGGTATTTGACAGCAGCCCTTTTCTACTATACACAAATTCAGAGCAGAACATTGAAGTTCCGTTAAAGTAACCATTTTCTAAAATATAAAAAATGGAACAGTACGTATGTACACATTCAGTAATGGATTCAATGTATTTTAAAGATTTACCTGTTTTTGCATGTAGATTGGCTGTCTACTTTAAGTTTGTCACTTAAATTTATTGTGATACTTCTGCCTCAAAGTAACCTTTTATTACATTTTTTATTCATGTTCTGTCACTGAACTAGCCGGAACTTCTCACTGCTAAATTAACTCTTATTTTAGAAGCAGAGACAATTAAAATGTCTGTGACCTACTCTGGTCCCATCCTTAGAACTCACCTCCTTCTTTCTTGTAGCAGAGGTAAGGAAAGTGCCACATGTTACCCAGGCCGATGATGGATCCCATCACAGACGGGATGAACTCTAGTTTGTTCTGCATTGGCCCCTCTCCTGCATCTTCTCCTCTGACTGGAGCTGAGGGACAGGGACCAGGTTCTTCAACATGCTGCTGTTCTTCCCATTTGAGAGGGCTGCTTTAACTATTTCAAGCAATAAAAAAACAGTTTGGCTATTTTCAAGACAAGTAGCTACATGTAGTGATCCAAATACGTTATCCATATACACATGTATTTATTTAAAATGTAAAGTAACATGTCAGTAGCCTGGGTACCCGTCCGTTTGAGTTATTATTCCACTCCATGTCATGCCACGTTTGCAAAACAGGTTCTAGATTTGTAAGTAAGTACATGCCAGGTACATTGATACTGCACCATATTATCTTTTGCCTAATGACTCCTAAAAAAAAAAGGTTGTGGCTCTCGCAAACTGCCATCTGAAGAACTTAATGTACTCAAAAACAGGCAGAGCTTTACACAATCAGGTTCAGGGTAACCTTAATGGTTTAATGACCACCAGAAGTTGACAGACAGGCCCGAATTCATAGATCCTACATTCAAAACCCACGGCTCCTAAAACAGTCAGGCCTCCTGGTGACTCACCCCAAACTCAAATCTATCTATCTATCTGAGGTAGTTGGGAGTTTAGACATCTGATGCCAGACATTGCTATTGACATTAAATGACATATCAAATCATCTCAAACAGGAAATTGTATAAAATGGTATTGAAAATAAAACCAAAAATTCTGCTCCTTACTCATTTCACTAGGAATTGTTTATTAAAGGTGAGAAAACAAAAACAGCCACATTCAATCACTTTATTGCTTAAAACCTATTTACACATTATAAATACGTATCACTACATACAACCATTGTTCCTAATCCTACATGGAGCTGTTATTTATTGTTTGGAGAAAGGCAGAGAGGAGAGGATATTGAATGTGCATCCCAAATTTTCACATTTACATTTTTGTCATTTATCAGACGCTCTTATCCAGATCGACATACAGGAGCAATTAGGGTTAAGTACCTTAATATCGATACATTTTTCACCTAGTCAGCCCGCGGGTTTCGAACCAGAGACTTTTTGGTTACTGGCCCAACACTTAAAAAGTTAGGCTACCTGCCGACTCAGTACAGTTATCAAGAATATGTGGAGGTGTAACACCCCATCCCAAATGGCACCTTATTCCCTTTATAGTGCACTACATTTTACCAGATCCCATGTAGTGCACTACATATAGAATAGGGTGCCATTTGGGAAACCTATGTACACCTCCACAGATTCATAATGACTGTACTGAAGTTTCTGACTGTAGTAGAACTGAGGCAGATTGGCACCAAATAATTTTCAGACGGGGGTAGAGGACGTTACAGACCTAAAACTCAAGAAAAAACTCAAGACAAAACGGCCCATGGTCATTCCAAGTCGTGCAGTAAAAACCGCTCTGTGCACACAGTGTTCTCTGGATTATAAGGCCTTCTCTAACAGTTCTGAATTCGAGAGAAACAAATCCTCATCAACAATTGGTTCCCATGAGAGGAGAGAGAAGAGGAGAGGGAGAACAGGAAAATAGTTAATCTGGAGTTTATCTGTGATGCAGAAAATACATCTCTCTCCTCCTCAAAGGAGCTGATACTACAAAGAAATGAGACTATTATTCTCATGGGAGTATCATCATCTAGTCTTGAGGATACCCCTTAATTTAAGCTCCTCTACCATTAAGTCAAGAGGGAAATATGTCAGTCAGAACAAGTCAAGCTCTTCCAGACTCAAATGGTCTGATGCGAGCTTACCGGGTGAATGGGTTTGTGTGTGGTGGCTGTGCATGTGCGTTTCTGTCCTGGGTCTGCGCTAGCTGCTCTCCCGAGTATCCGGCTGCTGCTGTTGCTGGGGGAGGGAGGTAGAGGGGGGCATCATTTGGGTCTGGGAGGGGGGCATAATGATCTGGCTCAGCCCGCTGTAGACTGGTGCTTCCAGCACCACCGGCTCCTCACAAACACGCTCCAACTTCACCACTGCAGTCACCCCTCCTCCTCCTATGCCCATGCTTCTGCCCAAACTTCCAACTACACCCCGACTCAAGATAGACGACTTGCAGGTGCAGTCGATGCAGATGTAGTCCTCGTTCTCGGCCATCTCGCAGGTCACACCCACACACACCTGGTGGAACCACTCGTCACAGCCGCCGTCGCACTGAACCCAGTCCACCTGACAGAAGGAAGAGAGACGTAAACATACAGGCGATCACGCCTTCTGCTTAAATAAGGATATAATATCATCAGCTAGTGCTCAGAAAAGGTCCTTCAGATTCACAAGAGTCATATTTGTAGATAGTGTTTTTAAAAGGAATATACCATTACGTACTTGATGTTTAATAAGCATGATATTTATGTTGCATTTTATTATGGTGCATTTAAGCCTAATCCAATGTTAAGATGGAGGATATCCCCATGCCTCTGTTGTGCTCTGAGAGCACATGGCTGGGAAGAACTGGGAGGGTGGTTAGGCTACTCATTGACTTAGAGTCTAATTTACAGTCACGTCCAACAGCACATACAGTGGGGAGAACAAGTATTTGATACACTGCCGATTTTGCAGGTTTTCCTACTTACAAAGCATGCAGAGGTCTGTAATTTGTATCATAGGTACACTTCAACTGTGAGAGACGGAATCTAAAATGAAAATCCAGAAAATCACATTGTATGATTTTTAAGTAAATTTGCATTTTATTGCATGACATAAGTATTTGATACATCAGAAAAGCAGAACTTAATATTTGGTACAGAAACCTTTGTTTGCAATTACAGAGATCATACGTTTCCTGTAGTTCTTGACCAGGTTTGCACACACTGCAGCAGGGATTTTGGCCCACTCCTCCATAGAGACCTTCTCCAGATCCTTCAGGTTTCGGGGCTGTCGCTGGGCAATACGGACTTTCAGCTCCCTCCAAAGATTTTCTATTGGGTTCAGGTCTAGAGACTGGCTAGGCCACTCCAGGACCTTGAGATGCTTCTTACGGAGCCACTCCTTAGTTGCCCTGACTGTGTGTTTCGGGTCGTTGTCATGCTGGAAGACCCAGCCACGACCCATCTTCAATGCTCTTACTGAGGGAAGGAGGTTGTTGCACCCCTCAATACGGTGCAGTCGTCATGTTCCCTTTGCAGAAAAGCATCCTCAAAGAATGATGTTTCCACCTCCATGCTTCACGGTTGGGATGGTGATCTTGGGATTGTACTCATCCTTCTTCCTCCGAACACGGCAAGTAGAGTTTAGACCAAAAAGCTATATTTTTGTCTCATCAGACCACACAACCTTCTCCCATTCCTCCTCTGGATCATCCAGATGGTCATTGGCAAACTTCAGACGGACCGGACATGCGCTGGCTTGAGCAGGGGGACCTTGCGTGCGCTGCAGGATTTTAATCCATGACGGCGTAGTGTGTTACTAATAGTTTTCTTTGAGATTGTGGTCCCAGCTCTCTTCAGGTCATTGACCAGGTCCTGCCATGTAGTTCTGGGCTGATCACTCACCTTCCTCATGATCATTGATGCTCCACGAGGTGAGATCTTGCATGGAGCCTCAGACCGAGGATGATTGACCGTCATCTTGAACTTCTTCCATTTTCTAATAATTGCGCCAACAGTTGTTGCCTTCTCACCAAGCTGCTTGCCTATTGTCCTGTAGCCCATCCCAGCCTTATGCAGGTCTACAATTTTATCCCCGATGTCCATACACAGGTAACGAGTTCAAACAGGTGCAGTTACTACAGGTAATGAGTGGAGAACAGGAGGGCTTCTTAAAGAAAAACTAACAGGTCTGTTAGAGACGTAATTCTTACTGGTTGGTAGGTGATCAAATACATGTCATGCAATAAAAATGCTTTTTTTTATTCAAGGTCTGATGACAACTACAGAAGATGCACTGCCCTCTGCTGGCAAATTAATGGTCTCAATCAGTCAGTCTGGAATACCAGGGCAGAAGTCAATCCCTTGGCTGAGGTTGTACCCATAGACACAATAATAGCCCCACAAAGGTGTTCTGACCATATTCCTTACACCCCTCCAATAATTTTGAAATGTGCATCAAGTAGTGTATACTGGAGAGAGGGTTGATTTTGGACTAAATACACACACACTAACTGTGTACATGCTTCTCGTGTCGCTCTCACCTTGTCCTTGCAGGGTCTCACACAGTTCTTGGACGCACAGACAGCGTTCTCATCATTGGAGTCCTCAGCTCCAGACCAGTCATATTTCGACGGTATATCCAGGATCTTCTTCTCTTTCCTCTTCTCCAGCCCCTCCCTGACAGCCTCAGACTTGACCACAGCTTTATCCTTCCTCTTCCTCTCCTTATCCTCTTTAGCCAGGCGCTTCGCCAGCTGTTTCAGTTCACGGTTCTTATCCGGATTCAGCTTCAGCTTCTTCTTCTTCTTGGGTTTCCCCAGCGGGTCTAAGAGGCTCAGTTTCGGATCCTTTGAGGACTTGGGGGACCGCATCATGTCTCCGACCCCGGAGACAGCTGCCATGAGAAGCTGGTGCTCCGCCCTCTCCAGCTTCCTCTTCCTCTTCTTCTCAGAGTCCTTCATCTTGATCTTCATCTTGATCTTCTCAAACTGAGAATCCTCATGCTGGGAAGGGAAGACAGTAAAGAGGGATGGACACAATTGCTCAATTAATAATCCCTACTGAAAGTGCTTTTATGTCCATTAAGTAGACTTAATAAGGATGCAGGAAACCAGCCTTCGTATCACCCATGTTCAGTTCAGATCATACATGTGTTTTCAGCCAGTGACTGCATATTCTTTATTGGAGCTGCCCTCTTGGCCATGTCCAAATAAAATAACATGCAATGAACAAAAATATAAAATGCTACATGCAAACATTTCAGTTAATTCATATAAGGAAATCAGTCAATTGAAATAAATAAATTAGGCCTTAAATCTACGGATTTCACATGAATGGGAATACACATATGCATAGAGTTGTGATTCAGAAAACCAGTCAGTATCTGGTGTGACCACCATTTGCCTCATGCTTGCAGCGTGACATCTCCTTCACATAGTGTTGATCAGGCTGTTGATTGTGGCCTGTGGAATGTTGTCCCACTCATCTTCAATGGCTGTGCAAAGTCGCTGGATATTGGCGGGAACTGGAACACGCAATCGTCAATCCAGAGCATTCCAAACATGCTCAATGGGAGACATGTCAGGTGAGTATGCAGGCCATGGAAGATCTGGGACGTTTTCAGCTCCTAGGATGTGGACAGATCCTTGCAACATGGGGCCGTGCATTATCATGCTGAAACATGAGATGATGGTGGTGGATTAATTGTACAACAATGGGCCTAAGGATCTCGTCAGTCTCTCTGTGCATTCAAATTGCCATTGATAAAATGCAATTGTGTTCATTGTCCGTAGCTTATGCCTGCCCATACCATAACCCCATCGCCACTATGGGGCACTCTGTTCACAATATTGACATCAGCTAACCGCTCACCCACACGAAACCATATTGTCATCTGCCTGGTACAGTTGAAACCGGGATTCATCAGCGAAAAGCACACTTCTCCAGCATGCCAGTGGCATTCGAAGGTGAGCATTTGACCATTGAAGTTGGTTACGACGCCAAACTGCAGTCAAGTCAAGACCCTTGTGAGGATGACAAGCATGCAGATGAGCTTCCCTGAGACGGCTTCTGACAGTTTGTGCAGAAATTCTTTGGTTGTGCGGTTGTGGTAAAGAAATTAACATTAAATTCTCTGGCACAGCTCTGGTGGACAGTCCTGCAGACATCATGCCAATTGCACGCTCCCTCAAAACTTGAGACATCTGTGGCATTGTGTTGTGTGACAAAACTGCACATTATACTGGCCTTTAATTGTGCCCAGCACTAGGTGCACCTGTGTAATGATCATGCTTTTTAAATCAGCTTCTTGGTATGCCACACCTGTCACTTTACATGTTGCATTTATATTTTTGTTCAGTATAAAAATAAGTGTATAAACCAATGCCTCTCTCCTACCTCCATGACCTGTAGGAACCTCTCCTCAGAGGGAGGGTGTGTGGCCTCCAGGATCCTCCAGATGTGCTGGGTCTCGTCCAGGGACACCTCCAGCAGGTCCCCCACCAGCATCAGCTCCTCTAACTGGGTCTTGGCCGGGGGGGACAGCTCCAGCACAGGGGGCTCCAGGGAGCGAGGCACCAGGGGCGTCTTCCTGGGCTGCTTCCTGGGGGTACTCTGGTCTGGAGGTTAGAGGGGGAGAATGATTCATCAATCAACCAATGAAAACACACATTTACTCAATATCTACATGTATAGTTTAATGTAAGTAACTTGAAATTCTCATTTCTAAATAAGGTCCCAAAGACAATACACACAAGGAAACAATACTCCAGAACATAAAATTAATGACACATTTATAAATTACTATTTTTAAGTATAACAGGGAGAGAGAGTTTGCGTAGCCATAGATTATAATGCCATGTCTTACTCTGAGGGCAGGACTTGGATGCAGAGGAGTAGGCGTGTTCAGCGCAGAAAGAGGGGGTGGTGGGCCACATGTGACTGACTACTTCCTCTGACTTGACAGGGATCTCCTCATCACAAAACAGGTACGGCTTCACTTCACCTGGGTCCTGACACACACACACACACACACACACACACACACACACACACACACACACACACACACACACACACACACGAGAGGCAGAGAGCTCGAGTGACAGCGAGAAAGTGGGGCAGGTGAGGACAATGCTAGAAAAGCAGGATTTGCTAAGTGCTGTGTCTTTGCATGAGATATATTGAATAGCAATGTTTTACTGGCTTTGTTATCAGCAGCTATACAGTAGTATTTGGTTTTATTTTAATTGATTCAACAGGTATTTTCGATATTTAAAACTTGAATACTTGAGAAAACTCTCCATTGGCCATGTTAAGTTCATGTTTGAAGTATCCCTATATTTCTGTTATTACGGGCTATCACTCTGTTATTAGTGCGCCTGCGCAGGAGTCACGGGGTTGATGAACCTGGCCTGAGTGAAATGGCGACCATGTAGTGTGCTAATATGGTTTAGTAAACGCTGTTAAACTGGAACCTTGTCGTGGTGTAATTTCGAGTTAACAAGCCACACCACAGTACCTTCATGTCGTAGCCATATGTTTCCCTGATGTCCTCGTCAGAGTCCGTCTCCTCGTCATCGTAGTCGACAGACTGGCGTGGCGACGCTGCCCTGCTGAACCCTGCCTGCTGGAACGTCTGGATGTGACCCTATGGAGAACAGACATCACAGTCATTCTGTTACTTCTCATCAGTAGTAATAACACTACCTTGGAACCAATCTCTGTTTTTCACTCTCGAATGCACTGAACAAATAAGGAAGAGAAGGAGATGACCTGGAAAAAAAACACTTCAGTCTGTTCATCTTACTTACCTTATCCCTGAGCATCTTCTTTAGAGGAATGACTGGCCACGAGAGCCATATAGAGAGATAACGGCCAACTTTTACACTGGACGCCATGTTAGCGCCTACAAACTCTATACATGGATGGCTCTTAGTAGCATATGGCAGCAGTAATCTCTTACCTGCAGGTCAGGGTTTGCGGCTGCCTTCTGCAGCTCGGCGTTGATGATCTTCTCGGTCTTCTCCCGGGCAGCCTGTTCTACCATCTTCTGACTGAGCACCGACAGCTTGGCCAGGGCCGAGGACAGCTCGTTTGTAGCCAGGGCCTGCCTGGCGCGGTCCTGCAAGTAGAGAGGAGTTTGATTAATCGATTCCATTAATGAATAGAGAGGAGTTTAAATAAACAAGACTTTTGTTTGACTCAGAATATGTGGCTTTTGGGGCCTCCAGGGTGGCGCAGTGGTTAAGGGCGCTGCACTGCAGCGCCAGCTGTGCCATTAGAGTCCCTGGGTTCGCGCCCAGGCTCTGGCGTAACCGGCCGCGACCGGGAGGTCCGTGGGGCGACGCACAATTGGCCTAGCGTCGTCCGGGTTAGGGAGGGATTGGTCGGTAGGGATCTCCTTGTCTCATCGCGCACCAGCGACTCCTGTCGCAGTGCGCGCTAGCCAAGGTTGCCAGGTGCACGGTGTAGCCTCCGACACATTGGTGCGGCTGGCTTCCGGGTTGGATGCGCGCTGTGTTAAGAAGCAGTACGGCTGGTTGGGTTGTGTATCGGAGGACGCATGACATTCAGCCTTCGTCTCTCCTGAGCCCGTACGGGAGTTGTAGCAATGAGACAAGATAGTAGCTACTACAACAATTGGATACCACAAAATTGGGGAGAAAAAGGGGTAAAATTCAAAAAATAATAATAATGTAATCACCCTTGCAACTTCTTATTCTTCTTATTATGTTTTGCAAAATTGTATTTGATTCTGAAAACTTGTGTTGAACACAAAATATATGGAGTAAAAAGTACATTATTTGCTTTAGGAATGTAGTGAAGTAAAAGTTGTCCAAAATATAAACAGTAAAGTACAGATAACCCAAACAACTAAAATGTACTTTGCACCACTACTTTTTACTCCTGACACCCAAAAGTACTTGTTTCATGTTGAATGATTAGCAGGACAGGAAAATTGTACAATTCACACACTTATCAAGAGAACATCCCTTGTCATCCCTACTGCCTCTGATCTGGCAGTCTCACTAAACACAAATGCTTTTTTGTAAATGAGTTGGAGTGTGCCCCTGGCTATCGGTAAATAACAACAAAAAAAACAAGAAAATGATGCCGTCTGGTTTGCTTCATATAAGGAAAGTGAAATAATTTATACTTTTGATACTTAAGTACACTACCCGTCAAAGGTTTTAGAACACCTACTCATTCAAGGGTTAGTATTTTATTTTTGCTATTTTCTACATTGTACAATAATAGTGAAGAAATCAAAACTATGGAATCATGTAGTACCTAAAAAAGTATTAAATCAAAAAATATTTTATATTTGAGATTCTTCAAATAGCCACACTTTGCCTTGATGACAGCTTTGCACACTCTTGGCATTCTCTAGACATGCTTCAACTGGAATTATTTTCCAACAGTCTTGAAGGAGTTCCCACATATGCTGAGTACTTGCTGGCTGCTTTTCCTTCACTCTGTGGTCCAACTCATCCCAAACCATCTCAATTGGGTTGAAGTCGGGTGATTGTGGAGGCCAGGTCATCTGATGAGGCACTCCATCACGCTCCTTCTTGGTCAAATAGCCTTTAAACAGCCTGGAAATGTGTTGGGTCATTGAAAAATAAAAGGACAGTCCCACTAAGTGCAAACCAGATGGGATGGCATATCGCTGCAAAATGCTGTGGTAGCCATGCTGGTTAAGTGGTTTAAATAAATAACTGACAGTGTCACCAGGAAAGCACCCCCACACCATAACACCTCCTAAATGCTTCACATGGGAAATACACATTCAGAGATCATCCTTTCACCCAGATCACGTCTCACACGGTAGTGTGAGAGACACGGCAGTTGGAACCAAAAATCTCCAATTTGGACTCCAGACCAATTCGACCACGAAGGCCTGATTCACAGTCTCCTCGGAACAGTTGATGTGTCTGTTACTTGAACTCTGAAGCATTTATTTGGGCTGCAATTTCTGAGGCTGATAACTCTAATGAACTTGTCCTCTGCAGCATAGGTCTCCCATTCCTGTGGCGGTCCTCATGAGAGCCAGTTTCATCATGGTGCTTGATGATTTTTGAAACTGCACTTGAAGAAACTTTCAAAGTTCTTGAAATTTTCCACATGGACTGACCTTCTTGTCTTCAAGTAATGGACTGTCATTTCTCTTTGCTTATTTGAGCTGTTCTTGCCATAGGGACTTTTTATTTTACCAAATAGGGTCATCTTCTGTACACCCCCCCCCTACCTTGTCACAACACAACTGATTGGCTCAAATGCATTAAGGAAAGAAATTCCACAAATTAACTTTTAAGAAGTCACACCTGTTAATTGAAATGCATTCCAGGTGACTACCTCATGAAGCTGGTTGAGAGAATGCCAAGAGTGTGCAAAGTTGTCATCAAGGCAAAGGGAGGCTACTTTGAAGAATCTAAAATATTAAATATATTTTGATTTGTTTAACCTCTCTTGGGAAGGGGGAGGTATTTTCACCTCCGGATGAAAAGCGTGCCCAAATTAAACTGCCTGCTACTCAGGCCCATAAGCTAGGATATGCATATAATTAGTGGATTTGGATATAAAACACTCTAAAGTTACCAAAACTGTTAAAATAATGTCTGTGAGCATAACAGAACTGATATGGCAGGCGAAAACCTGAGGAAAATCCAACCAGGAAGTACTATTATTTTGAAAGGCTGTTTTTCCATTGAAAGCCTATCCACCATACAAAGACTTAGGACCCAGTTCATGATCTCTGCGGCTTCCTCTACTTGTGGCCAGTCTTTTGGCATTGTTTCAGGCTTTTACTCTGAAAAATTGAGGGAGATACACCTTCAATGAGTGGACAGTGGAAAATTCCAGACATGAGCCAAGCGCATGATCGGGAGCCGCCTTTGTTTACCTTTTCTATTGACAAAGCTTTTGTCCAGTTTAAATATTAGATTATTTATGACAAAAACAACCTGAGAACTGATTTTAAACATCGTTTGACATGTTTCTGCTAACTTTTATTGTACTTAAAAAAAATAATAATAATGTGTCTGGACTTGTGCCCGCGCCTTGTGCATTTGAATTACTGGACTAAACGCGCAAACAAAAAGGAGGTTTTTGGTCATAAAGAGGGACATTATCGAACAAAACAAACATTTATTGTCTAACATGGAGACCTGGGAGTGCCACCAGATGAAGAGGTAAGTGATTAACTTTAACTTTAACGCTATTTCTGACTTTTGTGACACCTCTCCTTGGTTGGAAAATGGCTGTATGGTTTTCTATGGTTAGGCGCTGACCTAACATAATTGTTTGGTGTGCTTTCGCCGTAAAGCCTTTTTGAAATCTGACACAGCGGTTGCATTAAGGAGAAGTTTATCTTTAATTGTATGTTTAACACTTGTATCTTTTATCAATGTTTATTATGAGTATTTCTGTAATTTGATGTGGTTCTCTGCACTTTCACCAGATGTTTGTTTTGAGACAATGCATTTCTGAACATAACGCACCAATTTCAAATGAGGTCTTTGGACATAAAGATGAACTTCATCGAACAAAACACACATTTATTGTGTAACATGAAGTCCTTTGAGTGCCATCTGATGAAGATCAAATGTTAGTGATTAATTTAATCGCTATTTCTGACTTTTGTGAGCCCTCTCCCTGGCTGGAAAATGGCTGTATGGTTTTCTGTGACTAGGTGCTGACCTAACATAATCGTTTGGTGTGCTTTCGCCGTAAAGCCTATTTGAAATCGGACACTGTGGCTGGATTTACAAGAAGTTTATCTTTAAAATGGTGTATAATACTTGTATGTTTGAGGAATTTGAATTATGGCATTTCTGTTGTTTTGAATTTGGCGCCCTGCAATTTCACTGGCTGTTGTCGAGGTGGGACGCTAGCTTGTACCAGACAGGTTGACACTTCTTTGGTTACTACATTTATTTATTTATTTAACCTTTATTTAACTTGGCAAGGGAGTTAACCTCTCTGCGCACGGAACCTGCTAGCTGGCTGAAATTCCACAACATACGGTGATTGCTACATAAATAGTCATATTAAACATTCATGAAAATACAAGTGTCTCACATGTATCGAAAGCCTAGAATCTTGCTAATCCAACTGCGTTGTCAGATTTAAAAAACGATGCGATTTGATTATCTGAGCATAGAGCCCCTTAAAAATAAAAATAAATTAACCAGCACAGGGGTAACAATCACAAACTGCATTAAAATAAATAATTTACCTTTGACGATCTTCGTCTGTTTGCACTTCCAATGCTCATCGTTACACAATGAATGATCTTTTGTTTGATAAAATAGGCTTTAAAAACTTAACACAAAACATTTTGTGAACCGCTTGTGTAGTGGATTCCGTCTCATTCCATTTTCGACGACACATTCCAGGTAAATCACCCACACAGAACGTGACGTGACGTGTTTGGTTTCACTGCAATCAACTGGTTTGTTTGTAACACAATCAAACCTGATGGGCCATTTCGCGGGACATATTGACTGAAAGAAACCGATTTGAAGACAACAAGTAATGACATCATTGTGCACCAATGATTTGCCCGTTGTTTCATTGATTGACTGTCTTTTAACCCAATGACCACTGATTGTCTAGAAATCTAGCTGGGTAGATAGCCAATGAGCTGGGCTAAACGGCAATACGCCATGTTTATGTGTTGCAAGACCAACCCATGTAGTAAGCTCCAGCTTAAAGAGAGTCATGCGCTATTGAATATTCATTCCTGGAAGAAGCTACGCATATTACGCACTGCTTTGTTTGGTGAATGCGCAGATTCAGCTGTTTATCTATCAATCATTATGGTGACTAAGTCAGGGAAAGTTAAATCTAAGTTCAGATATACAGATGTACACACAACTTTAGAATAAATTGATTGGGAAGGTGAGACAGAGATTGTTGTAGGACGCTTCATTTAGCGATTGTGGAGGAATATTTTTTAACAGGAGAGGTTTGGACTGGTAAGTTCTTATCATGCTAATGCCCTTGTTTGAAATTAATAATATAAAATATTATTTGTGATTTTTTATTTATTTTAGAAGCAGTATATAAACATTTAATGTCATGAAATGCGAGATGCGTGTCTGCCGCCCCACCCCAACCCACATGAAATAGCTTATTTGAGGCTGTTGAGGAGAGGGCAGGACCACAACAATGGCCAAAGTGAAATGGAGACAGTAGATATAGCTGGTCTGTTGTAATATAATATAATAAAGACAGTAGATCTAGATCACATATGTCAGAGTCAAGGCCCGCGGGCCACATCCGGCCCGCAAGAAGGTTTTTTACGGCCCCTGGGATGATCTTGATTTATTATTAGAACCGGCCCGCAGCAAGCCGGCAGCCCGCAGATCTTTTACACGCACCAATACTACATTTCCCACAATGCAAAGGTGACGCACCGAGCAGTAGGCTGCTTCATTTCAATATTTATTGGCACAGCAGTCGTCAGCATCACAGTAAAATTAACTTTCAGATACCCATCAAAAATGGCAAAACGGAAGGTGGATACTGAGAACCGGGGGTTTCAAACAAGGTGGGAGTCGGAGTATATGTTCACGAAGGTAGCTGGAAAACCTGTGTGTCTTCTGTGTGGAGAAAGTGTGGCGGTACTGAAAGAGTATAATCTGAGACGACATTATGAAACGAAACACGCGGACAAAAACAAGAATATGGACATGGAACAAAGGCTACAAAAGGCAGAGGAATTAAAACGAGGCCTCAAATCTCGACAGGCTCTGTTCAAAAAAGCCAAATCACAAGGCCAGGCTGCTGTCAAGGCCAGTTTTATTTTGGCAGAAGAGATCGCTAAATCAGCCCGGCCATTTACGGAGGGGGATTTCATCAAAAACTGCATGATTAAAGTTTGTGACGAAGTTTGCCCAGAAAAAAGGCAACTCTTTTTAAATGTGAGTCTGAGCAGAAACACCATTGCCGAGAGAGTAGACCAGTTGTCCATCAATCTAAAAGAGCAGCTTGTGAAAAAGGGAAAAGATTTTATTGCATATTCCTTGGCTGTGGATGAGAGCACCGACATTTCTGACATTGCCCAGTTGTCAATTTTCATCCGCGGAGTGGACTCCAACCTAAGCGTGACAGAGGAGTTTTTGGCTTTACGTCCTATGCATGGCACAACTACGGGGCATGATTTGTATGAAGAGGTGTCAAGATGTGTAAATGAGATGGAGCTGCCTTGGGAAAAACTCGTGGGTTTGACAACCGACGGAGCACCTGCGATGTGTGGACACAGGAGCGGACTGGTGGCGAAGATACGGGAAAAGATGCAAGAGGAAAACGCGACAGGTGAGCTGACAGCTTATCATTGTATCATACACCAGGAAGCGTTGTGCGGTAAAGCCTTGAAAATGGAGCATGTAATGAGCATCATCACGCGCACAGTTAACTTTATCAGAGCCAAAGGTTTGAATCACCGCCAGTTCAAGGCATTTCTGACGGAGTTAGAAACGGAGCATGGTGATTTGCCTTATCACACAGAGGTGCGATGGCTAAGCCAGGGAAAGGTGCTTCAAAGATGTTTCGAGCTTCGTGAGGAGATTTGTCTGTTCTTGGACAGCAAAGGGAAAGACACAACACAACTCCGAGACGAAATGTTTCTGTGTGAAATGGCTTTTCTGTGTGACATTACGAGTCATCTGAATGCAATAAACTTGCAGCTGCAGGGTCGGGATCGTGTCATCTCTGATATGTACAGTACAGTGAAGGCATTTAAAACCAAACTGACTCTGTGGGAGACGCAGATGCGGAAAGAAAATTTGAGCCACTTTCCCAGCTGCCAGACCATGAAAGAGAAGCTCTCTACCAGTGCGTTCCCGAGCACACAGTTGGCTGATAAAATAGGTATGCTTGCCGCTGACTTTCGACGCCGATTTGCTGACTTTGAAGCACAAAAAAGCAGGTTGGAACTGCTCGGTAACCCATTTGCTGTTGACGTGGAAAGCTCACCACCAAACCTCCAAATGGAGTTGATTGACCTCCAATGCAATGATGCACTGAGGGCAAAATATGCGGCAGTGGGTGCTGCGGAGTTCGCCCGTTTCCTCCCCGGCACAATGCCCCAGCTGCGCATCCAGGCTGCTCAAACGTTGTCTATGTTTGGCAGCACATACCTGTGTGAACAACTGTTTTCTTTGATGAACCTGAACAAAACATCACACAGAAGTCGACTTACTGCTGAACACCTCCACTCAATTCTGAGGATTTCTTCAGCTCAGAGCCTTACCCCGAACATTGATGAACTTGTGGAAAAGATGGGACACCACCAAGTATCACCCTCAACCTCAAACAAGTGAACATTACTGTGCAATCACATATTTAGAGTTTTTACTCAGTTCAAGTTTAAAAGTTAAAATTTAATATTTGTTTTCACTGCATGTTACTTCTCCTTAAACAAAGTGTTGTTTTTGATTAATAGATTTTTGCACTTTATTTTTTTGTATTTCAATCCAATTATATTTTAAAAATATTTCAGTTGAGTGGATGATAGAAAATTGCTATTATTGTTTTTTCTTTGAAGTAAATTTAGCCCACTTTTGCTAAAATAGAAAATATAGTCTACTGATGGTGCCTTGAATACCGGTTTCTTTCATTTAATGTTCATGTTATGGGGATATTTATATAAAGGAAATTTGTCTTTTGTGTCTGTTGAAAATTAAAGATTACTGACAGAGCCATAAGAAAATATTGCTTTATTTATCTGATCATATTGTAATATATTTGTTAGGTTTTCAGTAGGTTCAATTAGGTTCACTAGACTATATGCGTCATTTAAAAATTTTTCAATGAACATTCGAACAGTCCGGCCCTCGTCTTGTAGCTGATTTTTTTATTTGGCCCTCCGTCCATTTGACTTTGACACCCCTGATCTAGATGGTCTGTCATAATATAATAGAGACAGTAGATCTAGCTGAAATGTCATAATATAAAAGAGACAGTAGATCTAGCAGGTAATAATAATATAATAATATATTCAACCTTCAACTCTCTATATATATCTGTTTATTATACCTGTTGATACAGGGCTCATATGTGAAACTATTCTAACTGAACATTTTCTTTCACAGTGACACTAACACAGAATGGGAGTCTTATCCGGTGTCCTGTGTGAATTTAAGTATGCTCTCTCTAATTCTCTCTTTCTCTCTCTCGGAGGACCTGAGCCCTAGGACCATGCGTCAGGACTACCTGGCATGATGACTCCTTGCTGTCCCCAGTCCACCTGGCCTTGCCGCTGTTCCAGTTTCAACTGTTCTGCCTGCGGCTATGGAACCCTAAACTGTTCATTTTTACTCTTGAGGTGCTGTCCTGTTGCACCCTCTACAACCACTGATCTCCACCCGGCACAGCCAGAAGAGGACTGGCCACCCCTCATAGCCTGGTTCCTCTCTAGTTCCTCTCTCTTCCTTCCTAGGTTTTTGCCTCTTGGGAGTTTTTCCTAGCCACCGTGCTTCTACACCTGCATTGCTTGCTGTTTGGGGTTTTAGGCTGGGGCTATATAAATAGATTTGATTTGATAGAGGACTGAGGGTCATCCAAATATTGAACGTTTGTAAATAGTTACCTATGTTATTTTGTAAATGTATATATTTACATTTTTCCATATTTTTTTTAATCAATATTTTTCTTTTTCTTTGGGGGGGGGGGGGGGTTGTTAGAATAACATTTGGGCATTTTGTATATAGTTATTTGTTTCAAAATGTATACCTTCACTAACTTGGCCACTTGGGTACATTTGGGCTATTTGTGTGGGACACCTGGGTGCCCTCATGATAAATGTCATGTAGCACACTCATTTTGGAAGTTATCATTCTGAAACTTTGCACAAGTACTGTTGCCCTCTTATATTTTCCACTGAAATTGTCCCCATCATCCTATCTGAATGTTTGTTTTATCTTGTTCATTTTAAAGACGATACAAAAAGAAAAAAACATGTTTTTTTTCATTGTTTTATCTAAACCAGATCTATTGTGTGTTATTCTCCTACATTCAATTCACATTTACACAAACTTCAGAGTGTTTTCTTTCAAATGGTACCAAGATTATGCATATCCTTGGTTCTGTGCCTGAGCTACAGGCTGTTAGATTTGGGTATGTCTTCAGGCGGAAATTGCACAAAGTAGGGGGGGAGCTGCAAGAGGTTTTAAGAACAAATTCTTATTTTCAATGACGGCCTCAGAACAGTGGGTTAACAGCCTATTCAGGGGCAGAACGACAGATTTGTACCTTGTCAGCTAACCTTCCAGTTACTAGTCCAACACTAACCACTAGGCTACCCTGCCACTACATGATTACATATGTGTTATTTCATAGTTTATGTCTTCACTATTATTCTACAATGCAGAAACTAGTCAAAATAAAGAAAATGCTTGAATGAGCAGGTGTCTAAAACTTTTAAATGTCAAATGAAATACTTTCAGACTTTTAATCAAGTAGTATTTTACTGGGTGACTCACTTTTACTTGAGTCATTTTCTATTAAGGCATCTTTACTTTTACTCAAGTATAACAACTGAATACTTTTTCCACAACTGCCTACCTGCCAGCCCATGGCCCTCTCCGTCAGGCACTGTAGGGCCTCCCCTTCAGGCAGACGCACCGGCAGCTTCTGGAGGGACACCAGGAGAGACAGGATGGTCTCCAGACGCGGGCGACGTGACCGCTGGCATAACGGGCACAGGAATTTGGCCTCCTTGCTGTTGCCTTGGCTCCCGGCCGAGACCATGAGCTTCTTCTGTGAGCCCGCTTTCGGTAATGGCACGCAGGCTCCGTGGAACCAGTCCTTGCACAGTTCACACTGCAACATAAACCCACTGGCAGTTTTACGACACAGACAGAACTTGACCTCCTCGATGCGGTCAGACATGGCCATCTTAGCCAGGTTGGCAGCTCGGAGGGAGTGGATGGCCTCAACTTCTTTCTGCTCCTTGGATTTGAATGCCGCTACGACGATGGCCGGGTCACAGGCATCTTCATAACTCTCGTCAAGGTCGCCGAGACCCTCCAGGTCCAGACCCCTCTCCTTCTCAAGGAGCTCCTTGACTCGTCTGCGTTTGCTCTTGCTGTTGCCGTAGATACCAATATCTACATGCGGACTAAGGACCTAAGGAGAGACAACACACAGAGAATAGAGATTAGCACACATGCTATCTAACTACTAGTCCTATGATAATATTGGTCCTATTCTACCTACAGTATAGACAGATGGAATTCACAACAATCTGCATATGGTGGTCCGCCAACTTCTGCACCATTCTACATAGCTTAAGCAAATATATCATATTGCACTCTGGGGTCAGCATAGTCTGAAAGGGCTGCTTGGTTAGAAAAATATTTCAACCCACCATCACAGCGACATACTCATCCATGATTTCCCAATGCCTAGGTACAACCCAACTCAGGGTATTATTTCTTACCTGTAGCAGGGTGTAGGTTGAGTTCTTCTTGAGGAAGGTGCGTGCAGTCCTCTCCCTCCAGGCGCGGGCTGAGGCCACCTGGGATTCGACCTGGGGCAGGGGGTCCAGCCGGACGGGGATGGAGCGACCCCTCGCCAGCAGGCTCTCCAGCTGCTCCAGGTATGCATAGTTACTGCCACACTGAAGGGAGTGAGACATATGGGGGAAACATACAAGGAAATTAATTATTATCATCAATTGTTTTTTTAAATAAGTAATGCATCGCACAGTATGACCGTTCCCATTCACATGTATCATTCATGTTCTGACAACAAGATAAATGACAAACCTATCTAGTAACAATAACCATGTTCCCAACCAACTATTTAAATGAAAGTCAATTTCCGGTTGGATAAAAAATGTAAAACTCACGACAGGCCTGATGGAAACAGTATCATTGCCTGTAAACTTTGCAAATGTCGACAGAACATAAATACACTAGACGGGATAATTGTTTTGTCTGTAAAATAAATAAAAATGGGACAAATTCAGTGGAAATGCTGTCACAGTAAATAATATGGTTCTGTGGTCCTCCCACTATGACTTGGAAAATTATGCACACTGCACAGTTAATTTATTTAATCTGTAGAATAATAATGAACTTCAGAGGGTGGTGAATGTGCACAGTGATGAGCTTGATGCTTCTTTCCAATAAATATTGAGGGTCTTAATTTTATGCTGGTGGCATGATCTGAGCTTGGCTGTCAATAAATAAAAATGATCTCGCTCTTATCCATAACCTCATCATAAAGCCTACCCTCTGCTCTGTATCTGCGAGCTGTTGACAAGAGAGCACGTGCCAAAAAAACAGATGGGGCACATTTGCTGTTTCTCTCAGACTTTGTGGCAAAACCATTGACAGCGTTAAAAATTGGGATGGGAACACATCGCAGATCTGATTTTTTATTAGGTACAGTTGAAGTCGGAAGTTCACATACAGTTAGGTTGGATTCATTAAAACTCGTTTTTCAACCACTCCACAAATTTCTTGTTAAAACCTCGTGACTAGGGGGCAGTATTTTCATTTTTTGAAAAATAACGTTCCCAAAGTAAACGGGATATTTTGTCAGGACAAGATGCTAGAATATGCATATAATTGGCAGCTTAGGATAGAAAACACTCTAAAGTTTCCAAAACTGTCAAAATATTGTTTGTGAGTATAACAGAACTGATATTGCAGGCGAAAGCCTGAGAAAAATCCAATCCGGAAGTGCCTCATGTTTTGAAAGCTCTGCGTTCCAATGCGTCCCTATTGAGCAGTGAATGGGCTATCAACCAGATTACTTTTTCTACGTATTCCCCAGGGTGTCTACAGCATTGTGACATAGTTTTACGCCTTTATGTTGAAGAATACCCGTAATCGGCTACATTGTGTAAGTGGTCACCTGATGGCTCTCAGAGTGATTCTCGCATAAACTACAGGAGGTAGCCATTTTTCCAATCGGTCCTACTGAAAAACCAATTGTCCCGGTGGATATATTATTGAATAGATATTTGAAAAACACCTTGAGGGTTGATTATAAACAAATTTGCCATGTTTCTGTCTATATTATTGAGCTAATTTGGAATATTTTTCGCCGTTGTCGTCACCGCAATTTCCGGTCGGAACAAACGGAGCTATTTCACCTACAACATTTTTTTTTCTGGAAAAAAGGAACATTTGCTATCTAACTGGGAGTCTGAAGCTCATCAAAGGTAAACAATTTAATTTGATTGCTTTTCTGATTTCCGCGACCAAGTTACCTGCTGCTAGCTGGACAAAATGCTATGCTAGGCTATCGATAAACTTACACAAATGCTTGTCTAGCTTTGGCTGTAAGCATATTTTGAAAATCTGAGATGACAGGCTGATTAACAAAAGGCTTAGCTGTGTCTCAATATGTTTCACTTGTGATTCTCATGACTAGGGAAATTTTCTAGTAATATTTATGTCCGTTGCGTTATGCTAATTAGTGTCAGTCGATGATTACGCTCCCGGATCCGGGATGGGGTGTCACTAGAGGTTAACAAACTATAGTTTTGGCAAGTCGGTTAGGACATCTACTTAGTGCATGACAAGTAATTCTTCCAACAATTGTTTACAGACAGATTATTTCACTGTATCACAATTCCAGTGGGTCAGAAGTTAACATTCACTAAGATGACTGTGCCTTTAAACAGCTTGGAAAATTTCAGAAAATTGTGTCATGGCTTTTGAAGCTTCTGATAGGCTAATTGACATCATTTGAGTCAATTGGAGGTGTACCTGTGGATGTATTTCAAGGCCTACCTTCAAACTCAGTGCCTCTTTGCTTGACACTATGGGAAAATCTAAATAAATCAGCCAAGACCTCAGAAATATAATTGAATCCTACAGATGAAGAACCATATATGTGACATAAAAAAAAAAGAAGAGATATACATGAAAAATCATTATTGGACACCCTTTTTCTATAGTGAACCGGTTTCACAAGCTTTCCACGCACTAATTAACAATCATTTTAAATTTAAAAATAGGCTCTCGTGGAATAACCGTTTATGTGCACCACTCAGAATGGACGGACAAGCGCACAACCTTTCTGTTGCTGATGAAAATCGCAGAAATGTGGGAAAGAAACGTAAAACAAAACTAAAAGAATGGAAAGACAGGCAAAGGAAGATCTTACGGGATGCGGGAAAACCCTATACAAATCGTAAGGGTCAAGAAGAAAACAGGGAAAAGCTGTCCAAAAGAGGTATGTGGAAGAACCGTATATCAAACAATCAAGCTAGCTAGCTATAGAGTACAGTAACTAACATGTATGTTCTGGGTTGTCTAATTTGTAACTATAGAGAAAACATATTAGCTAAAGTTCATTGGCTACTAACTCATACATTATCGTTACAAATGTTATTGCTAGATTATAGAAGAAACTTTTTCTCCATCCACCGGATGATTCGACATGGCTACAGTAGCTAGCTAGTTAAACTGTATCCTGCAGGGAAGAGCGTGTTCCACGACGTGCAGAAAGGATTGTGGAAAGTTGACTGATGAGCGCAAGCTGCATCTGTTCAACAGTTTCTACACGGTCCCATACGAGAAACAACAAGCGTTGATTCTCTCTGGCTTAGAACAGGTTAGAAATAAGACAAAACGCCTATTATTATAATAGCTATATTGAACACTTGCATAGTTTAACTTTGACAGTAATGATACGTACATTAACGTTAACTCTAAAAGTGCAATGTTACACAATGGTGCAATATAAACTCATTCTGTGTATAGATTGGGAGTGTGTGAAAGATGGAGGTCCTGATCAAGCAATATCCTGAATGTGCTACAGTATATTAAATTCTGAATTCATCATTGTCAATTTTTATTGCAGCATGAGGTGAAACGGAGACGTAAACCTGAGGAGAACAAACGACGGAAACAAACCTTCAAATACCATGTACAGCAAGCAGGCCAGAGATTGAATGTGTGCAGGGTCACTTTCATGTCTATGTTCCAGCTAACCAACAGCCGTCTTCAGGCAAGTGAAAATATGAATTAATGTCTATATGAATATCAATTACAAACATATTGTATTCTCTGTACTAGTTTTTAATAACCTGCTAATTGAAATGTAATTGTTTTTGTCAGGTAATTCAGGAAAAGTTAGCTGAGGCAGGTGAGGTTGCAAGGTCTCCAGATCAGGCTACTGAGGCTAGGTCTCCTTTAGAAGATGGAAGAGGGAAGCATAGCAATAGGTAATGCGCTATGGATTCCAGCCTGGATTATTTCGCTATATCAGTACAAACAATCTTCTAAACATTAACATAGAGTATCGAATGGATGAATAGCGAATTCTGAAACAAAAATATACAAATGTTTATTACTTTTAAACAAAATGGTAACTAAACTGTCCAACTACCACCTGAGCATTGAGGACTGAGTGCCAATTACCTTCCCCCTCCCACCGGACAGCACTGGCCTAATTCTCGCCGCCCTACAGGACCCTACGGCCACAAACGGCAATGGCGTGACCGGGATTTGTACCCCGGTTATAGCGACACAGTTGCACTCTAAGGCAGGTCCCTAGACCATTGAGAGAATACAAGTTTAACAACATCTTGTTGTCTCCTTTACAGGCCACATCGGATACATACTACAGTGAAAGAGGGCGTCAAAGGAGCACATTCTATCTTTCCCAAGAACCCAGAACCACTACTCTCGGATGAAGGGGGATGTACACAGAATACTTCAGCCCTGATCTGAATTTGTTGCTGATGATACTTGAAGCACAACCAGCAAAACCATTCAAGGTGATGAGGATGCAATGTGAAGACTTCAGGCACCTCCCTGATTCTGTCCTCAAGCGACCAGCTGGACTACAGATCACCTCAGTGAGGTGGTTAAAAGTCACAGGTATTGCACAGAGAATAGTTCACTAACATCCCATCAACATGCAACATGTTATTCTAACAATAAAATCCTTTTATAAATCACTGCAGAGTGAATAATTTGTTGTTAAACCAAGCTACATAATTAACCGTTTTTTTCTGTCAGTTTATGATCCCCTGAACCTGTATAGTGTGTTGAATCTGAATACATTTCAGAAGACATGTCACCCCTATTGTAGGAAATTAAATGTATAGTAGGTGTTTTCTATGTGAATCAATTTGTGTATGATTTGAACCAGCACAATATATTGAATTAATTTAATTTTAAGATGTTGTTCCTAGTGTAGAAAATGTTATGTACAATGTGTTCTGTTGAATTATTTTGTGTGTGATCATGTGAACCTTTTTTAATCTGAATGAATTAAAAACAAATAAGTCATCACATACAGTATGAGAGTATTCATTTGATCTTGTTTCACATTTTTTAATTCATTACAATATACAGTACGTCTCTCTGTCACCACATTTAGCATTAACTCTAAGCAGTTAATACTTATTTACTGCTGTCACCTCAGCACAGAAGGACATTTCTTGCCTTTAGCATGGGTTTAACGCAATTCAAAACTTAATTGCTGATCATAGTGTTAAATGCAAAGAGAATGGTTTTCTGAACGTTTTGTAATATTGACCTTAGGGACCTGCATATTGGTACATCACATTGATCCATATTTGATATTTACAAGTTGTGCTTGTTTTGATTGAAATAATTTAATTGTATTCTATTTTTGTAGTTATTCACATTGAGGGCTTCATTTTAAATGAGACTAAGATTTCATGACTCAACTTTTAAGAAAAGTCATCAGTGCTAAAGTTGATAGACCACCTTTAAATGAACCTCTATACAAATGAATTAACTACATATTGCATTTAAGTTATTTACATGAAGGGCATCTGTACTTGAAAGTACTTAAAACATCATATCAGGTGTTAAAAAAGGACATCTTACAGGAGTCAAGCAAAATGTCACATATACTGTTCTTAAACAAACTGAAATCATCACTGGAGATATACTGTTCTTCCACATTCTAAAAATTAAAACGGCAATAAAAAAAGTATTTTTTGAAATAACAAAAAATATCAATTGTTGTTGGAAGATATGGGTATGGTGAATTATTTGTCAACCATAAAACACCTAATGTGGTACACACTAATAATATAAAAATAACTGATTATCTTAAAATGGAAAAACTGTCACATATGGTTCTTCGTCTGTAGGATTCAATTGTAGACCTCCACAAGTCTGGTTCATCCTTGGTAGCAAATTCCAAACACCTGAATGTACCACGTTAATCTGTACAAACAATAGTACACAGTATAAACCCCATGGTACCATGCAGCGTTCATACCGCTCAGGAAGGAGACGCGTTCTGTCTCCTAGAGATGAACGTACTATGGTGCGAAAAATGCAAATCAATCCCAGAACAGCAGCAAAGGACCTTGAAGATGCTGGAGGAAACAGGTACAAAGGTATCTATATCCACAGTAAAATGAGTCCTACATCGACATAACCTGAAAGGTCACTCAGCAAGGAAAAAGCCACTGCTCCAAAAACGCCATAAAAAAAGCCAGACTACGGTTTGCCACTGCACATGGGGACGAAGACCATACTTTTTGGAGAATTGTCCTCTGGTCTGATGAAACAAAAATAGAACTGTTTGGCCATAATGACCATCGCTATGTTTGGAGGAAAAAGGGGGAGGCTTGCAAGCCGAAGAACACCATCCCAACCGTGAATCACGGGGTGTCAGCATCATGTTGTGGGGGTGCTTTGCTGCAGGAGGGACTGGTGCACTTCACAAAATAGATGGCGTCACGAGGTAGGAAAATTATGTGGATTTCGTGAAGCTACATCTCAAGACTTCAGTCATGAAGTTAAAGCTTGATCGCAAATGGGTCTTCCAAATGGACAATGACCCCAAGCTTACTTCCAAAGTTGTGGCAAAATGGCTTAAGGACAACAAAGTCAAGGTATTGGAGTGGCCATCACAAAGCCCTGACCTCAATCCTATTGAAAATGTGTGGGCAGAACTGAAAAAGCGTGTATGAGCAAGGAGGCCTACAAACCTGACTCAGTTACACCAGCTCGGTCAGGAGAAATGGGCCAAAATTCACCCAACTTATTGTGGGAAACTTCTGACCCACTGGGAATGTGATGAAAGAAATGAAAGCTGAAATGAATCACTCTACTCTTATTCTGACATTTCACATTCTTAAAATAAAGTGGTGATCCTAACTGACCTAAGACAGGGAATTTTTACTAGGATTAAATGTTAGGAATTGTGAAAAACGGAGTTTAAATGTATTTGGCTAAGGTGTGTGTAAACTTCCGACTTCAACTGTGAATGAAAAGTTGTGCTTTATATTTGCACTACGTCATTAAGCAGTTTCAGTTTGCTGGAAACAGACCTTTGCTGGTAAAATGTGCATATATTTTGGTGTTCCAATATTAGAATATTAGTCGTCGTCCCCCAATTCCGTGATATCCAATTGGTAGTTTACAGTCTTGTCTCATCGCTGCAACTCCTGTACGGACTTCGTACAGCTGGCGACCGACGTCAGTCGCTAGAGTGCGATGGGACAAGGAAATCCCGGCCGGCCAAACCCTCCCCTAAACCCGACGATACTGGGCCAATTGTGTGCCGCCTCATGGTTCTCCCTGTCACGGCCAGCTGTGACGCAGTCTAGGATCAAACCCGGGGCTGTAGTGAGGCCTCAAGAACTGCGACTGCAGTGCCACTAGGGATGCCCCCGCTTGAAAATCTTTCGACAAATTGATGGAAACATAGCTAATGTAAGCTTCTAACAAATGAGCAGGCCATTCCGTTGCGTATAAACAGAGCTGAGCACATCAAAGACAAATATTGAGAGATGCCCGTATATCCTGTAGCTACATCTATATACATCACAAATTGAATCTATACTTAGTAATTACCGTGTGACGCGACACTACCTGAATGGCATCCACCTTGGCACTCCACTCCTTGGCCTTGTGCAGAGCCTCTCGGAGGGCCAGGACGTTGGGCAGGTAGGCTGGTATGTTCCTGGCCTCTATCATGATGCTCTCCAGGGTTAGCATGCTGTGCCGAGGCCTGGGGGAGGAAAGCGACAAGAAATAATGGATTTAGAGAAATTCATCATCTCACAGCTACAGGCATCCTTTGATGCAATATGCTAAACAGGAATTGGGTCACGTTCAGAAGGGATAAAACCTTTTGAAACCAAGTGGTACTACCTGAACTTGTCCAGTAAGAAGACCGATTTGCCCAACATTTTTGCGAAGGTGTAACCTATTGAACACGACCCAAGCATATAACACCAAAGCTAAAGGCATATGCTGTAAACGAGAGATATATATGTATTGATATGTATTATTGGGTGTATGGTTCATGATTAACGAGTCATGGTGTAATTGTAACAACTTACAGGAATTCAAGTCCTTTTGTTCACCTAACCTCGAAATCCTCAATCAAATGCCAACCGTATTATCTCCCAAGAGAAATCCTCGGTTATCGTAACAGCCGTGTACATCCCCCCACAAGCAGATACCAAGACGACCAAAAAGGAACTTCACTGGACTTTATGCAAACTGGAAAACATATATTCTGAGGCTGCATTTATTGTTGCTGGGGATTTTAACAAAGCTGAGAACAAGGCTACCTAAATTCTATCAGCATATCGATTGCAGTACACAAGTGAGTAACATACTCGATCACCGCTACACTAACTTCCGTAATACATACAAGGCCCTTCCCCGCCCTCCTTTTTGCAAATCTGACCATGAATCCATTGGGAAGCACCCGTGCTTAGGTCTATTCAACGCT
This sequence comes from Oncorhynchus clarkii lewisi, assembly GCF_045791955.1. Classification (NCBI taxonomy): domain Eukaryota; kingdom Metazoa; phylum Chordata; class Actinopteri; order Salmoniformes; family Salmonidae; genus Oncorhynchus; species Oncorhynchus clarkii. Next base: position 23,778,930 of record NC_092167.1, read on the forward strand.
GGTCTGACCAATCGGATTCCACGCTTCAAGATTGCTTTAATCACATGGACTGGGATATGTTCTGGGTAGCCTCGGTGAGCGAGTTTATAAGGAAGTGTATAAGAGATGTTATACCCACTGTGACTATTAAAACCTTCCCGAACCAGAAACTGTGGATTGATGGCAACATTCGCGCAAAAATGAAGACACGTACCGCATTTAATCATGGCAAGGCGACTGGAAAAATAGCTGAATACAAACAGCGTAGTTAGTCCCTGCGTAAGGCAATAAAACAAGCAAAGAGTCCGTATAGAGACGAAGTGGAGTTGCAATTCAATGCCTAAAACACGAGATGTATGTGCAGGGTTCACAATCACGGATACAAAAAAAAAGCAAGCCCCGTCGTGGACATCGACGTCTTGCTCCCAGACAAATTAAAACGACTTTGTTGCACGCTTTGAAGACAATACAGTGCCACCGACACAGCCCGCTACCAAAGACTGTGGGCACTCCTACGTGAGTAAAACATGAAAATGTGTTAACTCTCGCAAGGCAGCCGGCCCAGACCACATCCCTAGCCGCATCCTCAGAGCATGCGCAGACCAGTCTCTTGTCCCCAAATGCTTCAAGATGGGAACAGGAACAATGGTGGCCAAGAACGCTAAGTGAACTAAATGACTATGAGTGTACCACTCACTTCTTTCATCATGATCACTTCCACCCTACTTTTCACACCACTAGAATTTGCTTACAGCCCCAATAAGTCCACAGACGATGCAATCGCCATCACACTGAACACTGCCCTATCCCATCTGGACAAGCGGAATACCTATGTAAGAATGCTGTTCATTGACTATAGCTCAGCACTCAACACCATAGTACCCTCCAAACTCATCATTAAGCTCGAGAACCTGGGTCTCGACCCCACCCTGTGCAACTGGATCCTGGACTTCCTGATAGTCCGCCCCCAGGTGGTGAAGGTAGGAAACAACATATCCACTCCGCTGATCCTCAACACTGGGGCACCACAAGGGTGTGTTCCCAGCCCTCTCCTGTACTCCCTGTTCACCCACGACTGCGTAGCGAAGCACGCCTCCAACTGAATCATCAGGTTTGCAGACGACACTACAGTGGTAGACCTGATTACCAACAACGACGAGACAGCCTACAGGGAGGTGGTGAGGGCACTTGGAGGGCGGTGTGAGGAAAATAACCTCTCACTCAATGTCAGCAAAACAAAAAGAGATGATTGTGGACTTCAGGAAATCGCGGAGGGAGCATCCCCCATATCCACATCGACAGTAGTGGAGAAGGAGGAAAGTTAAGTTCCTCGGCGTACACATCACAGAGAAACTGAAATGGTCCACGCACACAGTCAGTGTGGTGAAGAAGGTGCAACAGCACCTCTTCAACCTCAAGAGGCTGACATTTTTTGGGCTTGTCACCCAAAACCGTGACAAACTTTTACAGATGCACAATCGGGAGCTTCCTATCGGGCTGTATCACAGCCTGGTACGGCAACTGCACCACCCACAATAGCAGGGCTCTCCAGAGGGTAGTGCGAGTCTGCACAACACATCTCCTGGGACAAACTACCTGCCCTCCCGGACACCTACAACACATGTCACCGGAAGGTAAAAAAGATTATCAAGGACAATAACCACCCGAGCCACTACCTGTTCACCCCACTTCCATCCAGACGGCAAGGTCAGTACAGGTGCATCAAAGCTGGGACAGAGCAATAGAAGCTGTTTTTCAATCTCAAGGCCATCAGATTGTTAAACAGCCAGACCGAGCACAGAGGCGGCTGCCAACCTACAGACTTAATATCATTGGCCACTTTAATAATGCCCTTTTAAGAATGTAGATATTACATATCTCACATTACTCATCTCATATGTACACTACTGTCCAAAAGTTTGGGGTGACTTAGAAATGTCCTTGTTTTTGAAAGAAAAGCACATTTTTTGCCCATTAAAATTTCAAATTGATCAGAAATACAGTGTAGACATTGTTAATGTTGTAGCTGGAAACAGATTTTATGGAATATCTACATAGGAGTACAGAGGCCCATTATCAGAAACCATCACTCCAATGGCACGTTGTGTTAGTTAATTCAAGTTTATCATTTTAAAAGACTAATTGATCATTAGAAAACCTTTATGCAATTATGTTAGCACAGCTGAAAACTGTTGTCCTGATTAAAGAAGAAATAAAACTGGCCTTCTTTAGACTAGTTGAGTATCTGGAGCATCAGCGTTTGGGGCTTCGATTACAGGCTCAAAATGCCCAGAAACATAGAACTTTCTTCTGAAACTCAGTCTATTCTTGTTCTGAGAAACAAAGGCTAGTCCATGGAGGGCGGAGTACAACGCTGTGTACTTCTCCCTTCACAGAACAGCGCAAACTGGCTCTAACCAGAATAGAAAGAGTGGGAGGCCCGGTGCACAACTGAGCAAGAGGACAAGTACATTAGTGTCTCTCGTTTGAGAAACAGACGGCTCACAAGTCCTCAACTGGCAGCTTGATAAAATAGTTCCCGCAAAACACCAGTCTCAATGTCAACAGTAAAGAGGCGACTCCGGGATGCTGGCCTTCTAGGCAGAGTTGCAAAGAAAAAGCCATATCTCAGACTGGCCAATAAAAAGAAAATATTAAAGATGGGCAAAATAACAGACACTGGACAGAGGAAGATAGGAAAAAAGTGTCATGCTCTGACAAATCTAAGTTAAGGTGTTGGGATCACAAAGTAGAACATTTGTGAGACGCAGAAAACAATGAAGATGCTAGAGGAGTGCAAGACACCATCTGTCAAGCATGGTGGAGGCAATGTGACGTCTGGGGGTGCTTTGGTGGTGGTAAAGTGGGAGATTTGTACAGGGTAAAAGGGATCTTGAAGAAGGCTATCACTACATTTTGCAACGCAATGCCATAACCTGTGGATGGCGCTTAATTGGAGCCAATTTCCTCCTACAACAGGACAACCGCTCCAAACTACACAATAACTATTTAGGGAAGAAGCAGTCACAGTCAGCTGCTATTCTGTCTATTATGGAGTGGCCAGAACAGTCACCGGATCTCAACCCTGTTGTGGGAGCAGCTTGATCGTAAGAAGTGCCCATCAAGCTAATCGAATTTGTGGGAGGTGCTTCAGGAAGCATGGGGAGAAATCTCCTCAGATTACTTCAACAAATTTGACAACTAGAATGCCAAAGGTCTGCAAGGCTGAAATTGCTGCAAACGGAGGATTCTTTGATGAAAGCAAAGTTTGAAGGACACTATTATATCAATTAAAAATCATTATTTATAACCTTGCCAACATCTTGACTATATTTCCTATTCATTTTGCAACTCATTTCATATATGTTTTCATGGAAAACAAGGGCATTTCTAAGTGAACCCAAACTTTTGAATGGTAGTGTAAATCAGAGGTCGACCGATTAATCGGAATGGCCGATTAATTAGGGCCGATTTCAAGTTCTCATAACAATCGGAAATCGGTATTTTTGGGCGCCGATTAAAAAAAAATATATATATATATATATATACACACACACACCTTTATTTAACTAGGCAAGTCAGTTAAGAACACATTCTTATTTCAAATGACGGCCTAGGAACGGTGGGTTAACTGCCTCTTTCAGGGGCAGAACAACAGATTTTCACCTTGTCAGCTCGGGGGATTTATTTAATCTTTATTTAACCAGGAAGGGCTCATTGAGATTAAAATCTCTTTTTCAAGAGCACCCTGGCCAAGATAGGCAGCACCAAGTCATTACAAAAAAATTACAGACAGGCAACATGAAAAACTACAAGTAATCTTGTAAAACCCATTGAATTCACAAGAGTATATCACAGCAAATTAAAAACATTGACAGGTCAGGGAATCAGCCTCAAAATCCTTCATCAGTGATTTAAAAACACCAATCGGGACAAGTTCTTCCAGTTTAAAAGTATTTTGTAAGGTGTTCCAAGACGATGGCGCAGAGTACATAAAAGCCCTTTTACCAAATTCAGTTCGGACATTTGGAACAGTTAGCAGGATAAAGTCCAGCATACGAAGAGAGTACCCACCACATTTTTGAACAATAAAAATGCACAAATAAAAAAGGTAGTAAACCCCAATGGCTTTGTAAATAAAAGTATACCAGTGACTGAGCCTACGAGTGACTAGAGAAGGCCAGCCAACCCTGGTATTCAAAGTGCAGTGGTGCGTAAGGGTTTTGCAGTTTAAAATAAATCTCAAAGTGCCATAGTAAAGAGTGTCAATTGATCTCAAACACTGAGCGGAAGCATTAATGTATAAAATATCCCCATAGTCTAGTAAAGCCATAAATGTAGCTGATACTAGCCTCCTTCTGGCTTCAAAAGAAAAACAGGCCTTATTCCAAAAATAAAATCCCAATTTCAGCTTCATTTTTTTTGTAAGTTGTTGAATATGCAATTTAAAAGAGAGGCCGTCATCAATTAAAATTCCAATATATTTATATGAGGTTACAACCTCAATCTCTTGCCCTGACAGGTGAAAGGTTCAGAGGTCTATTTCTTGCATTAGTTCCCAGTATTGAGGATAAGCTTCAATTGACACAAGGTATTTTGAACCGTATAAAAAGCAGTTTGCATGTTCTGGAAAGCTTTTGTAAGAGACGAGGCACAACAGTAAATAACAGTATCATCAGCATAAAAATGAAGTTGTGCATTTGACATTTATGTCTAAATCATTTATATAAATAGTGAATAAGAGAGGACCAAGTACAGAGCCTTGGGGCACACCATTCAAGACAGACAATTTCACAGACATAAGCCCACCAAATTGAGTGCACTGAGTTCTATCAGACAGATAGTTATCAAACCATGCAACTGCACGCTCCGAAAGACCTACACTCGACAATCTCTGCCTTAGTATAGCATGATCAACTGTATCAAAAGCCTTAGAGAAATCAATAAAAAGTGACACAGTGCTGTTTGTCAATGGCTTCAGCGATATCATTTAAAACCTTCATGGCTGCTGTAATTGTGCTATGCTTCTTCCTGAAGACCCATTGGTACATTGATAAAATAGAGTTAGTAAATAACAACTCTTTTAGCTGTTCACTTACAAGGGTTTCAAGTATTTTCACCAGGGGTGACAGCTTTGAGATTGGCCTATAATTATTTAAAAGAGTTGGATCTCCCCCTTTTCAATTTTTAGGGATAGGGGGCAGCATTTTCACTTTTGGATGAATTTGTGCCCAAATTGAAGGGCCTCCTACTCTGTCCCAGATGATAATATATGCATATTAGTATTATTATTATTATTGGATAGAAAACACGCTGAAGTTTCTAAACCTGTTTGAATTATGTCTGTGAGTATAACATAACTCATATGGCAGGCAAACTTCCAAACAGGAAGTGAGAATTCTGAAAAGGGTCAATGTGAAAGTCATCGCCTATTCAATTCCCTGTAATTTATGGATCTGTTTGCACTTCATACGCCTTCCACTAGATGTCAATAGTCAGTAAAACATGGAATGAAGCCTCAAGTGTGATGTGGGGCCGGTTCCTGGTCACGCGCACTAGTCATGGAATGGCAATGTGTGCCATTACTTATACAGACATGAAGAAATGCTCCGGTTGGAGCGTTATTGGATACATATGATAACAACATCCTGAAGATTGATTCTCTACTAAGTTTGACCAGTTTATTCGACTTGTAATTTAACTTTTTGAAGTTTTCGTCCGACGTTTGCCTTCACTTGCACCAGTGTTTGGACACATGTACTACACATGCTAGCTAAAGTTGCTAATTTGACATAAGTAATGGACATTATCGAACAAAAAAAAATGTATTGTGGAAATAGGATTCCTGGCATTGCATTCTGATGAAGATAATCAAATGGAATATTTATGATGTAATTTCGTATTTCTGTTGACTCCAACATGGAGGAGAAATGTTATTTATATTTGAGTGCCGTCTCAGATTATTGCATGGTGTGCTTTTTACTAAAGTTTATTTTACATCTGACACAGCGGTTGCATTAAGAACCAGTGTATCTTTAATTATATGTAAAACATGTATCTTTCGTCAAAGTTTTGATTAGTATTTCTGTTATTTGACGAAGCTCTCTGTAATTACTCCAGATATTTTGGAGGCATTTCTGAACATGGCGCCAATGTAAACCGAGATTTGTGGATATAAATATGCATATTATCGAACAAAACATAAATGTATTGTGTAACATGGTGTCCTATGAGTGTCATCTGATGAAGATTATCAAAGGTTAGTGATTCATTTTATCTCTAATTCTGCTTTTGTGACTATCTTTGGCTGGGAAAAATGGCTGTGTGTTTTTTGGATTTGGTGGTGATCTGACAAATATACAGTGGGGCAAAAAAGTATTTAGTCAGCCACCAATTGTGCAAGTTCTCCCACTTAAAAAGGTGAGACAGGCCTGTAATTTTCATCATAGGTTCACTTCAACTATGACAGACAAAATGAGAAAAAAAAAATCCAGAAAATAGGATTTTTAATGAATTTATTTGCAAATTATGGTGGAAAATAAGTATTTGGTCAATAACAAAAGTTCCTCAATACTTTGTTATATACCCTTTGTTGGCAATGACAGAAGTCAAACGTTTTATGTAAGTCTTCACAAGGTTTTCACACACTGTTGCTGGGTTTTTGGCCCAATCCTCCAGAGCAATGATGTTTTGGGGCTGTTGCTGGGCAACACAGACTTTCAACTCCCTCCAAAGATTGTCTACGGGGTTGAGATCTGGAGACTGGCTAGGCCACTCCAGGACCTTGAAATGCTTCTTACGAAGCCACTCCATTGCCGGGACGGTGTGTTTGGGATCATTGTCATGCTGAAAGACCCAGCCACGTTTCATCTTCAATGCCCTTGCTGATGGTAGGCTTTGTTACTTTGGTCCCAGCTCTCTGCAGGTCATTCACTAGGTCCCCCCGTGTGGTTCTGGGATTTTTGCTCACCGTTCTTGTGATAATTTTGACCCCACGGGGTGAGATCTTGCGTGGAGCCCCAGATCGAGGGAGATTATCAGTGGTCTTGTATGTCTTCCATTTTCTAATAGTTGCTCCCACAGTTGATTTCTTCAAACCAAGCTGCTTACCTATTGCAGATTCAGTCTTCCCAGCCTGGTGCAGGTCTACAATTTTGTTTCTGGTGTCCTTTGACAGCTCTTTGGTCTTGGCCATAGTGGAGTTTGGAGTGTGACTGTTTGAGGTTGTGGACAGGTGTCTTTTATACTGATAACAAGTTCAAACAGGTGCCATTAATACAGGTAACGAGTGGAGGACAGAGGAGCCTCTTAAAGAAGAAGTTACAGGTCTGTGAGAGCCAGAAATCTTGCTTGTTTGTAGGTGACCAAATACTTATTTTCCACCATAATTTGCAAATAAATTCTTTAAAAATCCTACAATGCGATTTTCTCATTTTGTCTGTCATAGTTGAAGTGTACCTATGATGAAAATTACAGGGCTGTCATCTTTTTTGCACAATTGTTGGCTGACTAAATACCTTTTTGCGCCACTGTATGTTGTGTTTTCGCTGTAAAACACTTTAGAAATCGGACACGATGGGTAGATTAACAAGATGTTTATCTTTCATTTGTTGTATTGGACTTGTTAATGTGTGAAAGTTGAATATTTCATTCCGCCTTTTCAGCGGAATGTTGGGGGGAGGGTTCCGTTAGCGCAACGTGTGTCCTAGACAGGTTAAAAGTGGTAGGACAAATGCTGATATCCAGATCTTTGGAATTTCATCACATTCCATGGTTAGATTGAACAGAGATGTAAGTGGTTCAGCTATGAAATCAGCTGCCAGATTTAAAAAGCAGGGATCCAAAAGATCAGGACCTGCAGGCTCTCTCTGATCTAAGGATTTCAGGGCTTTATGTACAACCTGCACTGAGAATGGCAAAAAGCTAAAAGTTTGACCAGCTCTCACTGGTTCATGCACACAGGGTTATACAGAGACAGAGGACACTGAATCAAACAGCCTACCAGATGATACAAAGTGCTCATTGAAACAATTCAGCATTTCAGTTGTCATATATAGTAACAGAGTCCTTCAAAACACATGACGGTAATTCAATAACATTACTGTTACCAGAAATAGACTTAAGACCTTCCAAAACTTTTTAGGGTCATTCAGGTTATCAGTGGTAACAGACATAACATATTCAGACTTGGCCTTCCTGAGAAGAAAATAACACTTGTTTCGTAACTGCCTAAAAATAAGCCAATCGGCATCAGAACATGATTTCCTTGCTTTAACCCAGGCTAGATTACGGTCGTGAATAATACAAGACCCCTCAGAAGAAAACCATGGATTATCCCGCCCTTTAACCCTGAACCTGCAGAATGGGGCATGTTTGTTTACTATTTGGGGAAAACCATCATGAAAGAATTTCCAGGCAGTTTCCACATCAGGGATAAGCTCAATCTTGCTCCAGTCAAAAAACAAATCATGAAAGAAAGCCAGTTCATTAAAACACTTCAAATGTCTCTTACGAATAAAACGTGGGTTTGTCTTTAGAACCTTAGTATTTCTAACAGCAACAGCACAATGGTCACTTAAATCATTACAAAAAACACCAACCGCAGAATATTTATGTGGAACATTTGTCAATAGCAAATCAATCAGGTTAGATTTATCTGGGCATTTAAGATTTGGGAGAGTGGGTGAGTTAATCAACTGGGTAAGATTCATAGAATTACAAAACATTTTTAAATCAGACACCGGCTTTAACCAACACCAGTTGAGATCACCAATCAAGATCATTTCACTGTAAAGAACATAAGGTGCGACAAAGAAGAAAATGCATCACCGAGAGCAGAGGGGGGTCTATAACAGCCAATCGCAGTTATAGAGAGGCCCTTTGAAACCTCAATATTCAAAGCAAGAAATTACAACTGTTTACAAATAGTTTCAGACTTTGCCACACTTACATGGAATTTAGATTTTACATAAATAGCCACACCCCCACCTTTATTAACCTGATAAACATTGCAACCACTTATCCAAATATCTTTATCAAAAACAGACTTGCTGAGCCAGGTTTCAGAAAGCACAATTACATCAGTATCAGTTGATTTAGCCCAAATCCTAACCCCATCAATTTTTGACTTAAATTAAAAATACCAAAACCAGATCTTGATTTAAAATCAAAGGGGGTTTTGAGACATTGCATATCGGGGCCAGGGTTAGGTTCCAATTTCAGTTAACTAGTCCAACACAATAACAACCTGCCTCTCTCTCGTTGCACTCCACAAGGAGCCTGCCTGTTACGCGAATGCAGTAAGCCAAAGTAAGTTGCTAGTAAGCATTAAACTTATTTAATAAAAAACTATCAATCATAATCACTAGTTAACTACACATGGTTGATGATATTACTAGATATTATCTAGCGTGTCCTGCGTTGCATATAATCTGACTGAGCATACAAGCATACAAGCATACAAGTATCTAAGTATCTGACTGAGCGGTGGTAGGCAGAAGCATTCATTCAAATTGCACTTTAGAGCATTTTTCCAGGAGCTCTTTGTTGTGCGTCAAGCCTAGCGCTGTTTATGACTTCAAGCCTATCAACTCCCGAGATGAGGCTGGTGTAACCGAAGTGAAATGGATAGCTAATTAGCGCACGCTAATAGCGTTTCAAACGTCACTCGCTCTGAGACTTCTAGTAGTTGTTCCCCTTGCTCTGCATGGGTAACGCTGCTTCGATGGTAGCTGTTGTCGTTGTGTTGCTGATTCGAGCCCAGAGAGGAGCGAGGAGAGGGACGGAAGCTATACTGTTACACTGGCAATATTTAAGTGCCTTTTAGAACATCTAATAGTCAAAGGTTAATGAAATACAAATGGAATAGAGGGAAATAGTCCTATAATTCCTATAATAACTACAACCTAAAACTTCTTACCCGGGAATATTGAAGACTCATGTTAAAAGGAACCACCAGCTTTCATATGTTCTCATGTTCTGAGCGAGGAACTGAAACGTTAGCTTTCTTACATAGCACATATTGCACTTATTTTCTTCTCCAAAACTTTGCTTTCGCATTATTTAAACGAAATTGAACATGTTTCATTATTTACTTGAGGCTAAATTGATTTTATTGATATATTATATTAAGTTAAAATAAGTGTTAATTCAGTATTGTTGTAATTGTCATTATTACAAATAAAATTAAAAAATACATATACATAAAAAAATCAGAATAAAAATCCAAAAGAAAATTGGCCGATTAATCAGTATTGGCTCAATAAATCGGTATCGGCGTTGAAAAATCATAATCGGTCGAACTTCTAGTGTATATACTGTATCCTTCACTATCATATCTTAGCCGCTCTGTCACTGCTTATCCATATATTTTATACAAGCATAAGCATTTCCCTACAAATCGCAATAACATCTGCTAACCATGTGTATGTGCCCAATAAAATTTGATTTGAGGTGACTTTAGAAAAGCATTGTCATATTCTCATTTACCTGGCCTTTAGGCAGATGAGATAACTGTTCCATAGGTGTGTAATGTGTATCTTCATCATTACCTGGCCTGTAGGCATGCGCAGGCCTTGTCCTCCCATCTCTCTGACACAGTGAGTATCTCCTGCAACTCAGCCATGGCCTTCTCCACAGCATGGTGTGGTGCCAGCCCCACCCCAGAGTCTATCAGCCGCTTCATCAACTCCAGGGTCACCCGGTGGGGCTCTGCCAACGTCACACGCACCTAATGATAACAAAATGTTTCAATTAAATATTTTTCCTCTCCCATAAAACATACATTTTAGACTGCTGAAGAAAGCACAAAGTGAGGTAAAACACTACGCTAATGTACAATAATATCATCAGTCATCACCTCATCCAGCCAGCGGGCCTGCTGCAGCTCCTGTTTGAGCCTGGGCAGCTCAGGTAGTTCCACATCCAGACCTCCACCCAGGTCTAGCAGGGCCTGCAGCTTGGAGGAGTCAGGCAGCTCGTCAGCCAGGGCTACCTGGGCTCTCTCATGGAAGTCCTCCACGTTCTCTAGTAACTCCTGTGGAGGGAGGGAGACAGGGATGAAGGGCCAAGGGATATGGTGTTAAATACTAACAATCAAGGACTACTAATCAACTAATAGTGGTTTGGGGACAGGTCAACTTCAGTGATAAAATACAAATAGAGTAGGATGTCAAGAGGAGGAGAATTACTGTACATCTCTTAAGAAGGGCCAGTGACTGTATTAGGTGTGGGACTTACTTTGACCTGTCGAGCCTGTCCAATGACACAGGGCAGTTTGAACAGCAGCTCTACAAAGACTTTCAGCTCCTCCACTGTCAGCTTGTTACGAGTCCTGCTGCTCTCTGGATGCTGCCTGGTACTGGAATACAGAGACATATACTTTGAGTTGATTTATTAGGGTATACATGTTAAATGGTGCTTTAGGTTATGTCCCGATTTGCTACCCTTCTCCCAAAGTGTGCACTAGCACACTCTCCCTCACAGATTCTATGGTGTAAAAACAATAAAGGAGAATGCTGGCACCAAACCAATGCTTTTAATTCCATGGTGTGGAGTGTGCAAGTGCACAATTCAGGAGAAGGGTAGAGAAAAGGGATATACACTTTAGTGTGACATAACAGCAGTGTGTGTATCTGTACTCTACTGACCTGTGTCTCTGCTTGCGGCTGAGCAGTACCTGGGCCACAGAAGAGCAGGTTTCGGCCTCCTTCACCATCTCTCTGAGCCGACGGAACAGACTGTTCTCTGGATACTTCCTGTCCTCTGCATCCTCCAGAAGAACCTTCAACTCTATCAGGTCTGACAAAGGGAAATTGACAGAGACACAGACAGGGAAGAAAGACATGAGGCATGGGGTATCACAGTACAATTGTTATAATATTTTGCAGAGTATTTCCACCAGATTGTCCTCCTACCTTTCTTGTTCTTGTGGTCAGCAGCCAAGGCATCAGTGACCCGCTTGGCCCAGGTGTCATAGGACTGGGCTCTGGACTTCACCCCATACAGCATGGAGGGAAACTCCTCCAGATCATACCGGTAGCTGGAATACAAAGAGACAGAAGAGCGTCAGAATCTATTTAATATTGATTGCTATACGTGGTCAAATTGACCCATATTAAAACCTCTTAGGGATAGGCGGGACGCAAATGTCTCAACTGGCCAATTGCCAGAGGAAATGCAGAGCGAGAGATTCAAATAAAATGCTATAAAATTCAAACCTTCATTAAATCACACATGTAAGATACTCAATTAAAGCTACACTCGTTGTGAATCCAGCCAACATGTCAGATTTTTTTTATGCTTTTCGGCGAAAGCATAAGAAGCTATTATCTGATAGCCTGCACCCATCTGCACCAGCAGTGAACAAAGGAGCTAGCATATTTCAACCCTGCAGGCGCTACACAAAACGCTGAAATAAAATATAAAACATGCATTACCTTTGACGAGTTTCTTTTGTTGGCACTCCAATATGTCCCATAAACATCACAATTGGTCCTTTCGTTCGATTAATTCCGTCCATATATACCCAAAATGTCCATTTATAAAGCACGTTTGATACAGAAAAAAACAGCTCACAAAAACGTCACTACAAAATATTTGAAAAGATGCCTATAAACTTTGCCAAAATATTTCAAACTACTTTTTAATACAACGTTGGGTATTTTTAAACGTTAATAATCGATCAAATTGTAGACGGGGCAATCTGTATTCAATACAGGAAAGAAAACAAACCAGCGCTGCTTTTCACGTCTTGCGCAACTCACAAAAGTGTCCCCAGTTCCAAGTTGGCCTACTTCTTCATTGCACAAAGGAATAACCTCAACCAAATTCCAAAGACTGGTGACATCCAGTGGAAGCGGTAGGAACTGAAAATAGGTTCCTATGAAATATCCTATGGCAAAGACATTTCAGGGAACAGAGAGGGGGAAAAAAACAAAAAAAAATCTGAACAGTTAGTCCTCAGGGGTTTTGCCTGCTACATAAATTTGGTTATACTCACAGACATGATTCAAACAGTTAGAAACTTCAGAGTGTTTTCTATCCAAATCTACGAATTATATGCATATCTTATATTCTTGTCATGAGTAGCAGGAAGTTGAAATTGGGCACGCTATTTATCCAAAAGTGAAAATTCTGCCCCCTAGCTTCCTATTGAATCATTAAAAAACAACTTTCAATGGAGATTAGATTTATTTTGGGTCAGTGAAACTACATCCAAGTCATCACTGATGCATTGTAAAACAACTATCATTAATCAGTGGGCTCTTATGGGGGCTTCTGAGCAGTACAGAGTTCCTAACACCTCTACTTCATTCATCCATCCATTTATCCCATTCCTTCTCACCAGAGACACTTGTAACTCCCTAAATTAATTTATTCACTCACCCACCCCTCTCTCCTCAGTAGAGCTGCCCTCCCACCCCAACAACCACCCCCCCCCCCCTTAGTAGAGCTGGGACGATCAGACATTTTTTATCGACACTGACCATAACAATGATGATGACGCCGGAGGGGAGGTCTGCCGTCATATCGGCTCTAAACCAACCATGATATTTTGTTTGTTTTTTTCTCGTTGTTCGTAACTTGTTTTGTACATAGTGTTGCTGTTACCGTCTCTAATGACCAAAACGAGCTTCTGGACATCAGAACTGGAATTACTCAACTCAAATTGAACGAGGAGTTCGTCTTCAATGAGTAGGATGCGAGGGATATACTACAGACACCCGACCAGGCCCAGATCCCCGTGATTCGCTGGAAAAGAAAACTGAGCTTTTGCGGAAAGAGATCAGGGTGCCTTGTGTGGATCAGGCGATGAGTGGCTAATCTGCCTTTTCCTTCCATTCTGCTAGCTAACGTTCAATCGCTGGAAAATAAATGGGACGGACTGAAAGCATGTATATCATACCACCGGGACACTAAAAACTGTAATATGTTAGGTTTCACAGAATCGTGGCTGAACGACGACAATAAGAAAATACAGATGGTGGGTTATACACTATTAGCAGGAAAGAACAGCTGCCTCTGGTAAGACACGGGGCGGGAGCCTAAGCATATTTGTAAACAATAGCTGGTGCACGATATTTAAGAAAGTCTCAAGGTTTTACTCACCTGAGAGAGTATCTCATGATAAGCTGTAGACCACACCATCTACCTAGAGAGTTTATCTGTATTGTTCATAGCTGTCTACATACCACAGACCGATGCTGGCACTAAAACCTCACTCAATGAGCTGTATACCGTCATAAGCAAACAGGAAAACGCGAGGCGGCGCACCTAGTGGTCGGTGATTAAAATGCAGGGAAATCAGTTTCACTTAATTTCTATCAGCATGTTAAATGTGCAACCAGAGGGAAAAAAATTCTAGACCACCTTTACTCCACACACAGAGACGCGTCCAAAGCTCTCTCTCGCAAAGCTCTCTCCTCCTGATTCCTGCTTACAAGCAAAAATTTAAGCAGGAAGCACCAGTGACTCGGTCTATAAAAAAGTGGTCAGATGAAACAGATGCTAAACTACAGGACTGTTTTGCTAGCACAGACTGAAATATGTTCCGGGATTCTTCCAATGGCATTGATGAGTACAGCACATCAGTCACTGGCTTTATCAATAAGTGCACAGTGACTGTAGGGCAAAAAAGTATTTAGTCAGCCACCAATTGTGCAAGTTCTCCCACTTAAAAAGATGAGGAAGTGTACATATGATGAAAATTACAGGCCTCTCATCTTTTTAAGTGGGAGAACTTGCACAATTGGTGGCTGACTAAATACTTTTTTGCCCCACTGTACCCCAAACAGAAGCCATGGATTACAGGCAACATTCGCACTGAGCTAAAGGGTAGAGCTGCCGCTTTCAAGGAGCGGGACTCTAACCCGGAAGCTTATAAGAAGTTCCACTATGCCCTCAGACAAACCATCAAACAGGCAAAGCAACAATACAGGACTAAGATCGAATTGTACTACACCGGCACCGACGCTCGACGGATGTGGCAGGGCTTGAAAAGTATTAGACTACAAAGGGAAGCACAGCCGAGAGCTGCCCAGTGACATGAGCCTAACAGATTAGCAAAATAACTTCTATGCTCGCTTCGATGCAAGTAACACTGAAACATGCATGAGAGCATCAGCTGTCCCGGACGACTGTGTGATCACGCTCTCCTGCAGGCGATGTGAGTAAGAACTTTAAAACAGGTCAACATTCACAAGGCCGCTGGGCCAGACAGACTACCAGGACGTGTACTCCGAGCATGCACTGACCATCTGGCAAGTGTCTTCACTGACATTTTCAACCTGTCACTGACTGAGTCTGTAATACCAACATGTTTCAAGCAGACCACCATAGTCCCTGTGCCCAAGAACACTAAGGTAACCTGCCTAAATGACTACCGATCCATAGCACTCACATCTGTAGCCATGAAATGCTTTGAAATGCTGGTCATGGCTCACATCAACACCATTATCCCAGAAACCCTAGACCCACTCCAATTTGCATTACTGCACCAACCGATCCACAGATGACGCAATTTCTAATGCAATCCACACTGCCCTTCCCCACTTGGACAAAAGGAACACCTATGCGAGAATGCTATTCGTTGACAACAGCTCAGCGTTCAACACCATAGCTGAGTGATGAGCTTTGAGGGTACTAAGGACCCTGGGACTAAACACATCCCTCTGCAACTGGATCCTGGACTTCCTGACGGGCCGCCCCCATGTGGTAAGGGTAGGTAACAACACATCCGCCACGCTGACCCTCAACACGGGTGCCCCTCAGCGGTGCGTGCTCAGCCCCCTCCTGTACTCACGGTTCTCTCTCATGACTGCAGAGCCAGGCATGACTCCAACAACGTCATCATTAAGTTTGCTGATGACAAAAGTGGTAGGCCTGATCACCGACAAGACAGCCTGTAGGGAGAAGGTCAGAGACCTGACCGTGTGGTGCAAGGATAACAACCTCTCCCTCAACGTGATCAAGACAAAGGAGATGATTGTGGACTATAGGAAATAGAGGACCGAGCATGCCCCCATTCTCAACTGGGCTGAAGTGGAGCAGGTTGAAAGCTTCAAGTTCCTTGGCTTCCACATCACCAACAAACTAACATGGTCCAAGCACACCATTACAGTCGTGAAGATGGCACGACAAAACCTATTCCCCCTCAGGAGACTGAAAAGATTTAGCATGGGTCTTACAACTGCACCATTGAGAGCATCCTGACGGGTTGCATCACTACCTGGTATGGCAACTGCTCGACCTCCGTATGCACTACAGAGGGTAGTGCATACGGCCCAGTACATCACCGGGGCCAAGCTTCCTGCCATCCAGGACCTCTGTACACGGCAGTGTCAGAGGAAGGCCCCAAAAATTGTCAGACTCCAGCCACCCGTGTCATAGACTGTTCTGTCTGCTACCACACGGCAAGCTGTACCAGAGCGCCAAATCTAGGTCCAAGAGGCTCCTGAACAGCTAATCAAATGGCTACCCAGACTAATTATTTGTTATTCTTAACTCTTACTTTCTTTGTTGTTGGTATTTTCTTAAAACTGCATTGTTGGTTAAGGGCTTGTAAATAAGTCCCACACCTGTTGTATTCGCTCATGTGACATATACAATTTTGATCAAATTTGATTTGACAAATCACTTAGCGATCATTAAGATAAGTAGCCTATTTTAGATAAATGTGAAGTTTGAAATGAAATGTTTGTTAACATGGGTGATTGTTAATAGGACAATTGATAGCTACAACCATTAAGCTAGTAGTAGTTTAAAGGATAATAAATTAAAAACTAGTGCACATTGTTATGAAGTTATTGCTCCAGATGGTCTTTGGTCCATATCACACAGCTGTAGTAACTAACCGTAGACACTTGATTCCCAGGGGACAGTCACATAGCTCCTTGGCGTGGTGCAGACAGACGAGATGCTCTGGGCTGCAGGGACACGTCAGAGCTGACAGGAAACAGGTGGTCTTACACTTCTGACACTGCCGTTCGTCATCAGGGACCAGCTCAAACACCTCCTGCTCCGAGGACAGCACACCCTGCAGACAGAGGGAAAATCGCAACCAGAAAACAATCCACTTCAACTAGACTGGAAGGACGAATGTGAAATTACAGAATTGATTAACTTTTGGGGTGATAGGAAATCATTTGAAACATATCTTTGGGATCGTGCGATGTCAATATATTGTTAGATAGTGTATCATCATAATGTATTCCCAGGTAAACCCCGCTTGCATTACTTCACCCTCTCTGTCCTGGCCCTCCTGTCAAGTTCTCCTAAAGTGACAAAAAGTTGTTTATATAGAAATCCCCCTGGGCCCTGTCCCTCACCATCTCCTGCAAGGCCTGTCTGAGCCGTGTCTCTTCCTCCATCATCTCTCCCATCTCTCTGAAGACTGCAGCAGCCAGCTCCACATCCAGGCTCTCGGGGTCGGCAGCCATCTTGCACAGCAGCTCCTCGTGGGAGAAGACACAGTAGCGGTGGAGCCGCCGGTAGTGGGCCACACACTGACGACCCATCGGGAGCTTGAAGGGGATGGACACACAGAGACAGTCAAAAGTCTAATCGATTCCTTTGATCCTTTCTCCTCAAAACATCAAGGAGAAGCAAAGAAAGCAATGGAACGGGAATATCTAAGATGATTGAGTCACCAAGACAACAATGCAGACAGTAAGAAGGGTATAAAATATTTTACGAAACAATTTTAAGCTCCCAACTAGGCTTGGGCGGTATACCGGGGCATTTGGAAATAGCCACGAGATGGTTTTCCAATACCGTCAATAGCGTTGAAACTACTTATTTGATGTTTTTTTTATTAATTTGAATATCTGTTGCAACTCAAGTAAATACCTGCAGTCAACTTGTGCAATATGTTTGGAGATAAAGATTGCGATCTTCCATTTCACCAGTAACATAAGCTTCATAATGAAAAATTAACGGTAGTCCCCAGTCACGTTGTTTTTGTTTACAAGCACAGAACTACTACTGAGACCACAGCCTTGTGAGTCACTCACAGTTGTGCAGCATGCACCAGGTGATCTAGTTACAGTATGGAATTCACAACTAAATGTTTGCCTGCAAGATATCTTATAACTAAGTAACTGTCTAAAATGTGGTAAATGCTCTGAAGTTCTGCATTTGGTTTGCTAATTTAGTAGTTAGTTAGCTAAGTGGTTAGCTTCTTCCAAAATCAAGCATTCAGATAATCCCCTTCCTGATCCAAAGCCTTGCTGTCTAATATTTGTTTTGTGCGTGCAGCATTTGAGTTTAGGTCAGTGACTATAAAATATTTGAAATGCGCTTGTTAGCATTTAGTTAGCATTCACTATGGGATTTTACATGTTCTTGTTAGCATTGTTAACCTTTAGATGACAGATTATCAATTGGGTTTGAAAACAGTGCCGGTATTACCGAATATTCCGTTATGGCACAAAATCGGTATGAAGGTATGATAATCTTGATACCGCCCAAACCTACTCCAAATTTCAAAATTCCAATTAAACATTCTGGTAATATGTGTTTACACACAAACACTTGCTAAAACTTTAAACTCACCCAGTCTGCGGTACAGAAGTTGACAGCTTCAGCAAAGTTGTATCCCTGGTTGAAGCCACTGTGGTAGGCTCTGGGAAAGGTCACCACAAACTCCCCCGCACACTGGTTGGTGCGGAAAACCTAAGTGGCACAAACACACCAGTAAAAGACACGATGCAGAATTGGTCTTGTAAAAACAGCTGTGGAAAAAGCACCCAATTGTCATACTTGAGTAAAAGTAAAGATGCCTTACTAGAAAATGACTCAAGTAAAAGTCACCCAGTAAAATACAACTTGAGTAAAAGTCTAAAAGTAAAAATTATTTAAAATTGCTTATATTACGCAAACCATATGGCAGTTTTATTTTTTTCAATTTATGGATAGCCAGGGGCACACTCAAACACTCTGACATCATTTACAAATGAAGCATGTGTTTAGTGAGTCCGTCAGATCAGAGGCAATAGGGTAGACCAGGGATGTTTTCTTGATAAATTTGTGAATTGGACAATTTTCCTGTCCTGCTAAGTATTCAAAATGTAACAAGAACTTTTGGGTGTCAGGTCAAAATGTCTGGCGAATGTAGTTAAGTAAAAGTTGTCCAAAATATAAAACAGTAAAGTTCAGTATAGATACCCAAAAAAACTACTCAAGCAGTACTTTAAAGTATTTTAAGTACTTCACACCACTGCGTAAAAGAGGCCAGGGGCCGTATGTATCAAGCGTCTCAGAGGCGGAGTTCTGATCGAGGGTCAGATCTCGACCCTTGAGATCTATAAACGTATTCATTGTGATCCAACAGGCAAAACTGTTCCTAGATCAGCACTCCTCCTATGAAACAGTTGATACATACAGCTACTGATGGAAACACACACTACATACGGGCACTCCATGCTCCATGAGGATGTTGGGATTCATGATGGTGACAAGCTGGTGCAACAGGTCAGGCTGAGAGTCAAACAGCTCTGGGGCCAGCTTCTTCATCACTGACTCCAGCTGCTCTGCCGCGTGGGCCGGGACACCATACCACGTCTTAGGCTCCCCCCTGGAGAGACAGGCAGAGAGAGAGATGGTTAACCAATCAGTCAAATGAAGATAGGGAGTACAATTGTATCTATGACCCATTGCAATGTAATGGGAATTTTAATGTTGGTTCTTTTCTTATAACTAATTTCTGTGTTCTATTACAATCTTCGGCAAAATCATTCGCAAGGAGATTCCTGCAAAAATATTATTTGAAGATTAAATAGAGGGCTGTTATAGGCCAATGTTTGTGTTCATGCAAGTGACTGTACAAATCCTCACTTATCAGTAGCTGCAATTTGGCAGTACGCCCAGATGTTGTTATGAGAACGAACAAAAGTTCTGTTTCAAGGTCTCAGAGAGGAGAGGAGAAGCCTCGTGAGGTGTTGGTCTGTCATGTTATGAAACAGTATTGGTCAGTCACATGAATGAAACAAAACGGTAATGATGAATTAATTATGCTAAATCATGCAAATATAACTTGTCTGTGTATAGCCATATATAAGACAACTGCTGGGAATGACCCAGGGAGAGCTCCTGATTGACATGTGTACTATGGTGTATTGAGTTGGAACCTCTCCAGCGCGCTGACAATAAACAAAGATTCATTTAAGATTTACTTTCCCTGTGTAAGAATCTTTCCACAACAGCAACATTGTATACGGTTTACATTGTTTTGTCTGTCTCATCCCACTGAGGACTTAAAAAAACACGTTATTTGTGTCCTTTGAACAAAAAAATATAGTATTACTAAATACTTGGGTAAGCGGCTGATTTAGGACAAGAAATTCATGTTTGTTACTTTACCAGTGCAGGAAGTTGATGGAGTAGCTCCAGTGGTCCTCGATGTGCCAGCAGAAGGAGGAGAAGCACATGCCCACATAGAGCCAGGGCACCTTCATGCCAGAGATATCCACGTTTATGTGGGTAAGGACCGACTGCTCCAGGACTGGCATGTTATTCAGGTTCCAGCCTGAATTGGCATACTCCTACAGAAGAACAAGACAGAGGTGATCAAAGTTACTTATTGATCGTAAATAACAAAAGCAAGCCGTTAAGGGAGTGGATTTCATACAGGGGCTCTTTCTCAATTAATCTTGCCACGATTCCTTGTGTCATGTCCTCTCTCTATTCCATAAAAGGCATTAGAGGAGAAGGTCCGAATGTAGGAACAGATCTTCACCTCCAATGCGTTTTGAAAAGGTGGCGAAAGACTAACGAGAAAGAGTCGAGGTCATTTGTCCCAGTTGGTGCATAGTTACCTCTTCGTCTCCCAGTAGCCGTCTCTTGCCATCCCTAACGGGGAAGCCGCTGCCCACCTCCTTAGAGCTGATGTCAGCTCCGTACTCCACAATGACATCCTCCTCGATGGAGCTCACCAGACGCCAGAACTCCTTCTCCACTAGCTCTGTAGGCACCATCTGGGGGTGCAGAGAAAGGAGAACACACACATGCATTGTTTAGATGTGATTGCGCATTAGTGGGAGAGAAAGGTTAGGTGATCAACTTCAAACAGCATGAAGGACGAAAAAAAATAAAAAGATAAATCACCCCAAAAAAGTGTGTTGAATACGTCGGACTTGATTTTGAGATGGACCTAGCCAGAACATAGTGGGGGAAAAAAAGTATTGTCAGCCACCAATTGTGCAAGTTCTCCCACTTAAAAAGATGAGAGGCCTGTAATTTTCATCATAGGTACACTTCAACTATGACAGACAAAATGAGAAGAAAAATCCAGAAAATCACATTGTAGGATTTTTTTATGAATTTATTTGCAAATTATGGTGGAAAATAACTATTGGGTCAATAACAAAAGTTTCTCAATACTTTGTTATATACCCTTTGTTGGCAATGACAGAGGTCAAACGTTTTCTGTAAGTCTTCACAAGGTTTTCACACACTGTTGCTGGTATTTTGGCCCAATCCTCCATACAGATCTCCTCTAGAGCAGTGATGTTTTGGGGCTGTTGCTGGGCAACACAGACTTTCAACTACCTCCAAAGTGTTTTCTACGGGGTTGAGATCTGGAGACTGGCTAGGCCACTCCAGGACCTTGAAATGCTTCTTACGAAGCCACTCCTTCATTGCCCGGACGGTGTGTTTGGGATCATTGTCATGCTGAAAGACCCAGCCACGTTTCATCTTCAATGCCCTTGCTGATGGAAAGAGGTTTTCACTCAAAATCTCACGATACATGGCCCCATTCATTCTTTCCTTTACACGGATCAGTCGTCCTGGTCCCTTTGCAGAAAAACAGCCCCAAAGCATGATGTTTCCACCCCCATGCTTCACAGTAGGTATGGTGTTCTTTGGATGCAACTCAGCATTCTTTGTCCTCCAAACACGACGAGTTGAGTTTTTACCAAAAAGTTATATTTTGGTTTCATATGACCATATGACATTCTCCCAATCTTCTTCTGAATCATCCAAATGCTCTCTAGCAAACTTCAGACGGGCCTGGACATGTACTGGCTTAAGCAGGGGGACACGTCTGTGGCGGCGTAGTGTGTTACTGATGGTAGGCTTTGGTCCCAGCTCTCTGCAGGTCATTCACTAGGTCCCCCCGTGTGGTTCTGGGATTTTTGCTCACCGTTCTTGTGATAATTTTGACCCCACGGGGTGAGATCTTGCGTGGAGCCCCAGATCGAGGGAGATTATCAGTGGTCTTGTATGTCTTCCATTTCCTAATAATTGCTCCCACAGTTGATTTCTTCAACTGCTTCAAGATGCTTACCTATTGCAGATTCAGTCTTCCCAGCCTGGTGCAGGTCTACAATTGTGTTTCTGGTGTCCTTTGACAGCTCTTTGGTCTTGGCCATAGTGGAGTTTGGAGTGTGACTGTTTGAGGTTGTGGACAGGTGTCTTTTATACTGATAACAAGTTCAAACAGGTGCCATTAATACAGGTAACGAGTGGAGGACAGAGGAGCCTCTTAAAGAAGAAGTTACAGGTCTGTGAGAGCCAGAAATCTTGCTTGTTTGTAGGTGACCAAATACTTATTTTCCACCATAATTTGCAAATAAATTCATAAAAAAATCCTACAATGTGATTTTCTGGATTTTTTTTCTCAATTTTGTCTGTCATAGTTGAAGTGTACCTATGATGACAATTACAATTCTTTTTAAGTGGGAGAACTTGCACAATTGGTGGCTGACTATATTTTTTGCCCCACTGTATGTATTCCAAAATAAAAAGTTTTCTTTAGATTTTTGCCTATTACTCAAGGTGACCATTTGATTTTGATACGTACGTGCACAGGCATGTTGAAGTAGTCTGACTTGAAGTGGTCAGCCATCTCTCCAAAGCTCTGCAGGGTGTACTCCCTCACGGCTTGCTCAAAGCCAAACGCCTCCCGCGGCTTACTGCACTCCTGTAGGGTGAAAATCAAAAAATATTTTATATTTGAGATTCTTCAAAGCAGACACCACTTGCCTTGACAATTTTACACTGTTGGCATTCTCTCAACCAGCTTCACCTGGAATGCTTTTCCAGTCTTGAAGGAGTTTCCACATATGCTAAGCACTTATTGGCTGAATTTCCTTCACTCTGCGGTCCAACTCAATTGGGTTGAGGTTGGGTGATTGCGGAGGCCAGGTCATCTGATGCAGCACTCCATCACAGCACTCCGCCCTTACACAGCCTGGAGGTGTTTGGTCATCGGCCTGTTGAAAACAAATGATAGTCCCACTAAGCGCAAAACAGATGGGATGGAATATTGCTGCAGAATGATGTGGTAGTCATGCTGGTTAAATGGGGAACCACACATGCGGAGATCATCCGCTCACCTACTCTGCGTCTGAAAGGCACGGCGGTTGGTACCACAATTCTCAAATTTGGACAAGCACCACCGGTCGATTGTCCATTGCTCGTATTTCTTGTCCCAAGCAAGTCTCTTCTTCTTCTTGATGTCCTTTAGTAGTAGTTTCTTTGTAGCAATTTGACCCTGAAGGCCTGATTCACGCAGCCCCCTCAGAAAAGTTGATGTTGAGATGTGTCTGTTACTTGAACTCTGAAGCATTTATTTGGGCTGAATTTTCTGAGGCTGGTACCTCTAATGAACTTGTCCTCTGCAGCAGAGGTAAGCAGCAGAGGTAAGTCTGGGTCTTTCTTTCCTGTGGCGGTCCTCGTGAGAGCCAATTTCATCATAGTGCTTGGTTTTTGCGACTGCACTTGAAGTTCTTGACATTTTCCGTATTGACTGACCCCCATGTCTTAAAGTAATGATGGACTGTCGTTTCTCTTTGCTTATTAGAGATGTTCTTGCCATAATATGGACTTGGTCTTTTACCAAATAGGGCTATCTTCTGTATACCCCCCTACCTTCTGATCGGCTCAAATGCATTGAGGAAAGAAATCCCACAAATTAACCAGGCACACCTGTTAATTGAAATGCATTCCAGATGATTACCTCAAGAAGCTGGGTGAGAGAATGCCAAGAGTGTGCAAAGCTGTCATCAAGGCAAAGGGTGGCTATTTGAAGAATCTCAAATATATGCTGATTTGTTTAACACTTTTTTGGTTACTACATGATTCCATATGTGTTTTTTTCATAGTTCTGATGTCTTCAGTATTATTCTACAATGTAGAAATGGTAAAAATAAAGAAAAACCCTTGAATGAGTAGGTGTGTCAAAACTTGACTGGTTCTGTATATCACATCTTAACAAACACTACAACCTATTCATATGGAGCCAAAATTATAACACGTGGTAGGCATGTGTGAACTGTATGTATTTATGAACTATATGTGGTGATGTTGTGCTGTTTGAGATACATTTTCCGAAAGCGATACAATAAATAAATAATTATAATTCACAACTTCTGCAAAAATCTTCCATTGATATAGAATACATGCATGACGAGCATGAAAATTCAAGTTAACTGTCGTGGGCGCTCTTAATTTTTGGATGAAAAACATTCCCGTTTTAAACAAGATATTTTGCCACGAAAAGATGCTCAACTATACATATAATTGACAGCTTTGGAAAGAAATCATTCTGACGTTTCCAAAACTGCAAATATATTGTCTGTGAGTGCCACAGAACTGATGTTACAGGCGAAACCCAGATAAAAATCCAATCAGGAAGTGCCGCATTTTTTGAAACCGCCTCATGCAAATGACTCCTTATATGGCTGTGAAGGAGCTAGGAGTCAGCTTACGTTTTCCACGTTTTCCCCAAGGTGTCTACAGCATTGTGACGTATTTGTAGGCATATCATTGGAAGATTGACCATAAGAGACTACATCTACCAGGTGGTCGCTTGGTGTCCTCCGTCGCAATTATTGCGTAATCTCCAGCTGCAGTATTTTTCCGTTTGCTTCTGATGAGAAGCCAACTGCCACCACTGATAGATTATCGAATAGATATGTGAAAAACACCTTGAGGGATTGCTCGACGCTAGAGGTTAAGTGAGGAATCAGCTTCGGCTTGGGTAGTGGCAGGGTCACCAGAGTTCCATACCTCAGCAACACATTTGGGGCATCGCCAGTCCCCCTTAGGGACATCCTGCAGGGGCGGAATCAGACAGAAGGTGTGGTAGCTGTCATCACAGCCGTCACACAGCAGGAGGCGGTCCTCCTCGTCACCCCGCCCACACATCAGGCACATGTACAGGTCAATCTGGGGAATCTATAAACAGGAAATACAGAATAATAATAAATCAAATGATTACGTTCAAAAAGTGGTCCATGAAACAAAAAAATATATTTTGAGCTGTTGTCCACTAGTGATTCATTTGTTTCTAAGCACTCTAGTGAGTTAGAACAGGACAACACAGACAGAGAAGGAAAGTGTAAATCAACTCATACTTACAAAAAAAATTATTATAGAATATTAGACCGACACAAATGAGGAAGTTAACTGGTGATACTCACAAAGTTGACCTCCAGGGTTTCTTTGCGTGGTCGCATCTTAATGGCGAAGGCCTGGGCCTTCAGGTGACGCTGCTTCTTATTGAACCCATCGTCTTCTCATGTAACACAAGAGAACATAATTGCTACAATACTGAGCTGAGGGAATTCCACAATTTGCATTTTCCCCAAAAATACAGAAAGAACATTGCACACTAATTATGCTCCAAAACATTTAATGGGTATAGCAACCAACATTTCAGCACAAAGTGCCTTCTTCAGGGTTAAATGGCAAATGCTTGAACCAGGTTATGTAGACAAACAGCGCAATTAGTTCAGCTAATGAACACAGTGAGGAGAGTATCATTGTAATTAAGGTAATGAGGGACAAAAAATTTGAACTGTTAAAAAACTAAGATTATACAGCGTGTCAAGATATAAATAATTGCCCCCATGTATTCAACATCTTATGCCAACACGATCAGATATAATTTAAAATCTTGGTCGACCGAGAGTGGTCTTTTCTTTCAAACTTTTTAAACTGTGTACTTTTACGTGTATAGTGTTTGAATGAAATCCACATATGCACTGAACCTCTCTGGTGCTTTAAGTACTGTTGAAATAATTAAGATACAAACAACTCAAGAGGGAACCCGATGTCCACGCTGTGTTAAAATCACTCTCTCCCTCTCCCAGCAGGCACTACAGCACAGCAAGTGTTCATAGTGCTGTCCGCGCTGAAGCTGCAACATAAGTACAGTCAATTGAATTTTTTTCTTACTGGTCTCTGAGAAGTTCTGTTATCGAAATTGCTTAGGAAATATATATATATATATATATATATATATATATATATATATATATATATTATTTATAAATTAAGGCACGTTTAACAGTTAGGCTATTGAGTATAGGCCCCAATTTTCTAAGTCAATTAAGGCACGGGTTGTTTCCTCATCGCCTCACTCCGCCGCTGTCTCTGCCGCATAGTTCTCAACACCAATATGCTGGTTAACTTTGCTATTTTGCACATAGCAACATACAGGGAATGGCGCCATTTCAACGCTGCACTGAAGATAGTTTCAGAACTGTTCGGTGACCACTATCCATTATGGGAAAAAATATTACTTTCCGACAAAATAAATCTCAGTTAAACAAGTCTATTGGCCAAACAATTGACTAAAAATACACTAGAGACAGTGCCTTCGGAAAGTATTCAGACGCCTTGACTTTATCACATTACAGCCTTTTCTAAAATGTATTAAATAAAAATAAAATAAAAACTCATCGATCTACACACAATACCCCATAATAAAAAAAGAGAAACTGGTTTTGGAATGACTATATTTATTTTAAAAAATGTTTAAAAAAAACCTTATTTATATAAGTATTCAGACCCTTTGCTATGAGACTTGAAATTGAGCTCAGGTGCATCCTGTTTCCACTGATCATGCTTGAGATGTTTCTACAACTTGACTGGAGTTCATCTGCGGTAAATTAAATTGGACATGATTTGGAAAGGCACACACCTGTCTATATAAAAAGGTCCCACAGTTGACAGTGCATGTCAGAGAAAAAAACAAGCCATGAGGTCGAAAGAATTGCCCGTAGAGCTCTGAGACATGATTGTGTCAAGGCACAGATCTGGGGAAGGGTACCAAAACATTTCTGCAGCATTGATGGTACCCAAGAACACAGTGGCCTCCATCATTCTTAAATGGAAGAAGTTTGGAACCACCAAGACTCCTCCTAGAGCTGGCCACACTGAGCAATCAGGGGAGAAGGGCCTTGGTCAAGGAGGTGACCAAGAACCCAATGGTCAATGACATAGCTCCAGAGTTCCTCTGTGGAGATGGGAGAACCTTCCAGAAGGACAACCATCTCTGCAGCACTCCACCAATCAGGCCTTTATGGTAGAGTGGCCAGACAGAAGCCACCTGACAGGCCGCTTGGAGTTTACCAAAAGGCACCTAAAGACTCTCAGATCAAGAGAAACGAGATTCTCTTGTCTAATGAAATCAAGATTGAATGCCAAGCATCACGTCTGGAGGAAACCTGGATCCATCCCTACGGTGAAGCATGGTGGCAGCATCATGCTGTGGGGATGTTTTCAGTGGCAGGGGCTGGGTGACTAGTCAGGATCAAGGCAAAGTACAGAGTTTCTTTAAAACCTGCTCCAAAGAGCTCAAGACCTCAGTCTGGGGCGAAGGATCACCTTCCAACAGGACAACGACCCTAAGCACACAGCCAAGACAATGCAGGAGTGGCTTTAGGACAAGTCTCTGAATGTCCTTAACCTGTCTAGGACTGGGGTTCAGCTAGCGGAGTGCAGGGCGCCAAATTCAAAACAACAAAAATCTCAATGAAAATTCCTCACGCATACAAGTATTTTACACCATTTTAAAGATAGAATTCTCATTAATCCAGCCACAGTGTTTGATATCAAAAAGGATTTACAGTGAAAGCACCACAAACGATTATGTTAGGTCACCACATAACCACAGAAAAACACAGCCATTTTTTTCCCAGCCAAAGAGGAGTTTCAAAAAGCAGAAAGATATAAAATTAAATCACTAACCTTTGATGATCTTCATCAGATGACACTAATAGGACTTCATGTTACACAATACATGTATGTTTTGTTTGATAAAGTTCATATTTATCAAAATATGAGTTTACATAGGCGCGTTACATTCACTAGTTCCAAAAACAACCAGTGATTTTGCATAGCCACATCATTCAACAGAAATACTCATCATAATTGTAGATGATAATACAAGTTATACACATGGAATTATAGATATACCTCTCCTTAATGCAACCGCTGTGTCTGATTTCAAAAAAACTTTACAGAATAAACCAGCCATGCAATAATCTGAGACGGCGCTCAGAAATATGTCACAATAGCCGCCATCTTGACATCAACAAGAAATTACATGATAAATATTCCCTTACCTTTGATGATCTATATCAGAAAGCACTCCAGGAATCCCAGGTCCACAATAAATGTTTGTTTTGTTCGATAATGTCCAAATACCTTATTTTGTTAGCGCGTTTGGTATACATATCCAAACGCTTATTCTGGTCAGCGTTATATCCGACAAAAACTTCAAAAAGTTATATTACAAGTCGAAGAAACATTTCAAACTAAGTACAGAATCAATCATTAGGATGTTTTTAACATATAGCTTCAATAAAGTTCCAACCGGAGTTCTCCTTCTTACCATGAGGATTAAGCATGATCAGAAAATGGCTGACTGCCAGTCACCTGATAGATTCTGCTCTCATTCACTCCCACAACACCATAGAAGTCTCATTATAATTTCTATTGATGGTTGACATCTAGTGGAACGCCTAGGCAGTGCAACATTAAGATCTCAAGGGGATTTCATTGGGGACTCTGGTGTATACATACAAAGCTCAGATTTCAGACTTCCTGTTTGGATTTCAACTCAGGATTTTGCCTGCCATATGAGTTCTGTTATACTCACAGACATCATTCAAACAGTTTTAGAAACTTCAGAGTGTTTTCTATCCAATACTAATAATAATATGCTAATATTAGCAACTGAAACTGAGGAGCAGGCCGTTTACTTTAGGCACCTTATTCATCCAAGCTACTCAATACTGCCCCCCAGCCATAAGAAGTTAAACATCTCCAATCCAAAATTAAATCCAGAATCGGCTTCCTATTTCGCAACAAAGCATCCTTCACTCATGCTGCCAAACAAACCCTCGTAAAACTGACTATCCTACCGATCCTTGACTTTGGCAATGTCATTTACAAAATAGCCTCCAACACTCTACTCAGCAAACTGGATGCAGTCTTTCACGATGCCATCCGTTTTTTCACCAAAGCCCCATATAGTACCCACCACTGCGACCTGTATGCTCTCGTTGGCTGGCACTCGCTTCATATTCGTCGCCAAACCCACTGGATCCAGGTCATCTTAAATTTTTGCTTGGTAAAGCCCCGCTTAATCTCAGCTCACTGATCAGCACAGCAGCACCAACCCGTAGCACGCGCTCCAGCAGGTATATTGCACTGGTCACCCCCAAAGCCAATTCCTACTTTGGCCACCTTTCCATCCAGTTCTCTGCTGCCAATGACTGGAACAAATTGCAAAACTCAGTGAAGCTGGAGTCTTATACTTACCTCACTAAATTCAAGCATCAGATGTCAGAGCAGCTTACAGATCATTGCACCTGTACATAGCCCATTCAGCTACCTCATCCCCATATGGTTATTTATTTGTCTTGCTCCTTTGCACCCCAGTATCTCTACTTGCACATTCATCTTCTGCACATCTATCTCTCCGGTGTTTAATTGCTAAATTGTAATTACTTTGCCTCTATGGGCTATTTATTGCCTTACCTCCCTAATCTTCCCTCATTTGCACACACTGTATATAGACTTTGTTTATTCCATGTGTAACTGTTGTTGTTTGTGTCTAACTGCTTTGTTTAATCTTGGTCAGGTCGCAGTTGTAAATGAGAACTTGTTCTCAACTTGCCTAACTAGTTAAATAAAGGTTAAATATATCTATTTTTGTATTAAATAAATCTTATGCAGCACGCCATCACTCTCCTTGGTCAAATAGCCCTTACACAGCCTGGAGGTGTGTTTGGTCATTGTCCTGTTGAAAACAAATGATAGTGGGACTAAGCGCAAACCAGATGGGATGGCGTATCGCTGCAGAATGCGGTGGTAGCCATGCTGGATAAATGTGCCTTGAATTCTAAATAAATCACAAACCGTGTCACCAGCAAAGCACCCCCACACCTGGTCCTCTATGCTTCACGGTGGGAAACACACATGCAGAGCTCATCTGTTCACCTACTCTGGTCTCACAAAGACACGGCGGTTTGAACCAAAAATCTCCAATTTGGACTCAGACCAAAGGACAGATTTCCACCGGTCTAATGTCCATTGCCTGTGTTTCTTGGCACAAGCAAGTCTCCTCTTCTTATTGGTGTCCTTTAGTAGTGCTTTCATTGCAGCAATTCAAGTATGAAGGCCTGATTCACACAGTCTCCTATGAACAGTTGATGTTGAGATGTGTCTGTTACTTTTTCTCTGAACAGTTGATGTTGAGATGTGTCTTACTTTTTCTCTGTGAAGCATATATTTGGGCTGAATTTTCTGAGGCTGGTAACTAATGAACCTGTCCTCTGCAGCAGAGGTAACTCGGGGTCTTCCTTTCATGTGGCGGACCTCATGAGAGCCACTTTCACCATAACGCCAGATGGTTTTTGCGACTGCTCTTGAAGAAACTTTCAAAGTTCTTGAAATTTTCTGGATTGACTGACCTTCATGTCTTAAAGTAATGATGGATTGTCATTTCCCTTTGTTTATTTGAGCTGTTCTTGCCACAATTTCTGATTGGCTCAAACGCACTAAGAATTGAAAAGAAATCCCACAAATGAAAAAGGCACACCTGTTAATTGAAATGCATTCCAGGTGAATACCTCATGAAGCTGGCTGAGAGAATGCCAAGAGTGTGCAAAGCTGTCATCAAGGCAAAGGGTGGCTATTTGAAGAATCTCAAATATATGTTGATTTGTTTAACACTTTTTTGGTTACTACATGATTCCATGTGTTATTTTAAAGTTTTGATATCTTCACTACTATTCTACAATGTAGAAAAAAGTAAAAACAAAGAAAAACCCTGGAATAAGTAGGTGTCAAAACTTTTGAGCACACAGCCATGCAATCTCCATTGACAAATATTGGTAGTAGAATGGCCTTACTGAAGTGTTCAGTGACTTTCAACATGGCACAGTCATAGGATGACACAGCAGCCGCACAAGATAGATTTTTGCAGTTTTCAAAAGTTCATTTTCTGCAATTCTACACATTTTGCCATGGAGCTGAAAGGAAATGTTGCCGTTTTAAAGCTAATTTGGGGTCCCTGGCTGGGCCACTCAAGAATATTCAGAGACTTGTCCTGAAGCCACTCCTGCATTGTCTTGGCTGTGTGCTTAGGATAATTGTCCTGTTGGAAGGTGAACCGTCGCAGGTTGTCAAGAAACTCTGCACTTTGCTCCGTTCAGCTTTCCCTCAATCCAGACTGGTCGACTAGTTCCTGCCGCTGAAATACATCCCATAAGCGTGACGCTGCCACCACCATGCTTCAGTGTAGGGATGGTATCAAATCAAACTTTGACACATGCAGCGATTTCAACAAGTGTAGACCTTACCATGAAATGCTTAGTTACAAGTCCTTAACTTTTATTTTTGATGTGTGTAGTTTTCAACTGCCTGCCTATACAGTATGTGTTGGGTTAGGACCCAGATTGCAGTTCCTATGGCTTCCACTAGATGTCAACAGTCGTTAGACATTGTTTCAGGCTTGTATTCTGAAAAACGAGGAAGAATGAGACCATATTGTAAGTGGCTTGCAGAATGAAGCAGAGCTCCTTTGCGCTCGTGACCGATTGCGCGCCATTCGTTGTTTTTCCCTTTCTATTGAAGACACTATATTGTCCGGTTGAAATATTATCAATTATTTAGACAGACGACCTGAGGATTAATTATAAACAGCGTTTGACATGTTTCAACAACTTTTACCGGTACTATTAGGATGTATTCATCTGCATGTTGTGACCGCCATTGAGCCAGTGGATTACTGAACAAAAGTTGTTGGGACATAAAGAGGAACTTTATCAAACAAAACAAACATTTGTGTAACAGGAACTCTTGTGACTGCAACCAGAAGAAGCTCAAAGGTAAGTGATTAATTGTATTGCTATTTCTGACTTTCGTGACTCCTCGACCTTGGCTTGAAAATGTTTGTATGCTTCTGTAAGCAGGGCGCTGTCCTCAAATAATCTAAATGGTATGCTTTCACCGTAAAGCCTTTTTAAAATCTGACACAGCGGCTAGATTAACAAGAAGTTAATATTTAAGCCGATGTATAACACTTGTATCTTTTATGAATGTTTATAATGAGTATTTCTGTATTTTGAATTTGGCGTTCTGCAATTTCACCGGATGTTGGCCAGGTGGGTCGCTAGCGGAACGCCTGCGCCAGAGGTTAACTTCTTCAGGCTAGGGGCCTTTTCTCTCAATTTCCACCTGACTGACGTGCCTAAAGTAAACTGCCTGTTGCTCAGGCCCTGAAGCCAGGATATGCATATAATGTGTACCATTGGAAAGTCACTTTGAAGTTTGTAGAAATGTTAAAATAATGTAGGAGACTATAACACAATAGATATGGTAGGAGAAATCCAAAGAAAAACCAACCTGATTTTTGAGAGCCTATGCTCTTACAATGGAAAGTATAGGGAAATAATGATATCTAGCTCCCAGTTTGCAATTCCTATGGCATCCACTGGGTGTCAGCACTCAATGTTCAAGGTTTCAGGCTTGTTTCTTCCAAAATAAGTAATAATAATAGGTTTTACTACAGGGACACAGTCTTGGAAATTTGTGTATGCGCGTGCGATGAAGAGAAGACGCACCTGCTAATATCGTTTTCCTATTGAACTTACTTATTTCCGTATGAAATATTATAGTTTGATTACATTTTAGGGTATCTGAGGAGTCAATAGAAACATATTTTGACTTGTTTTAACAAAGTTTAGCGGTATATTTTTGGATTCCTTTCTCTGCATGTTGAACGAGTGGATTACTCAAATCGATGGCGCCAACTAAACAGACTTTCTGGGATATAAAGAAGGATTTTATGTAACAAAACGACACTACATGTTATAGCTGGGACCCTTTGGATGACAAATCAGAGGAAGATTTTCAAAAAGTAAGTGAATATTTCATCGTTATTTGTGAATTTATGAAAAAAATATTGGGGCGCCGTCCTCAAACAATCGCATGGCATGTTTTCGCTGTAAAGGCTACTGTAAATCGGACAGTGCAGTTAGATTAACAAGAACTTATATGTACATTTATATGTACATAAATGTTTCAAATCCATGTTATTTAATCGAATTGCGCGCCCTCCAGTTTCACCGGAAGTTGTCCCGCTAACGGGGCACCTTGTTCTCATAACTATGGGTAAATAAGCAAACATTTCGAAAAACCTATCTTCGCTTTGTCATTATTGGGAATTGTTTGTAGATTGAAGAGGCTGGAACATAACAAAAAACGTGGAAAAAGTGAAGGGTCTGAATACATTCTAAATGCATTGTAGGTTCATCTTTCCGACATAATTTATATATCTGGTCTAAGTTGTTTAAAAACACAAAGCATTTTAACATGCGAAAATGTAGATAAAAAAATATATATAAAAAATATAGCTTGGACTTAGGCGTCCCGATAAACTGCTTAGGCGGCCTGCCCTAACGTTTCTATCGGCGAAAAATCCCTGAACACACTTGTCGTTGCAGCATCTGCTCTGGATAAGTGAAGTCAAATACTAGCTAAATTCCTTACCAGCCGGTACAATCTCTAAACCAACCATCTTGGGACCACTGCCAAAGATCTGCATGGTCTTGGGCTCTTTGTTTTCCCGCTAGGAGAGGAGACAGAAACATAATACAACATCAGGGAGCGTTCCTGGGATGAGTCCAGAATGTATAGTGCACTACTTTTGACCAGAGCATTATGCAGGCCCCAAAGTAGTGTACTATATAGGGAATAGTGTCTATTTCAGATGCAGAGTCCTGGAGAGATGTCCAGGAAACAGTTAGATCCTGTTGGAATGACAAACATTAACCACTGACCCCATGGATAGTTAGTTCTACTAACTGCAGCTGGGGAATCTTGGAAATGATGAAGGGGCAGAAGCTGGGTCGCTGTTCAATTAAAAAGGTAGCCAACAACAGTAATGTGATATTGGGCATGGATAATCAATGAATCCATGGTGATACCTCTGTAGGCTTTATGTTTGTTGCTGTGTATTGCATGTCATTTGGATGTCTTTATGCCAAAATACACAAAACAATTGCTAAGTTCTCTGGACTAGCAGGCTTCTGGCAGATAAAATAAAATGTAAAAGCCGATAAATTTGCCGGTGCCAATTGTCCGGGAGAATAAAAAAAATGCTTGTCGGTCTATAGGTTAATTGGCATACTGTTGTGGAATTAAAATTGGCACATGTACAGTATATTCGTTATGCATCTTATCCATCACATGCGTACAGATTACGGACTGGCTGATTAATTAGGGCCGATTTCAAGTTTTCATAACAATCGGTAATCGGCATTTTTGGACACTGATCATGGCCGATTACATAGCACTCCAAGAGGAGACTGCGTGGCAGGCTGACTACCTGTTATGCGATTGCAGCAAGGAGCCACGGTAAGGTGCTAGCAACCATTAAAAGTATCTTATAAAAAACAATAATAGTTAACTACACATAGTTGATGATATGACTAGTTTATCTAGCTTGTCCTGCGTTGCATATAATCGATGCGGTGCATGTTAATTTATCATCGAGATCTATTCTCCTACATTCAATTCACATTTCCACAAACTTCAGTGTTTCCTTTCAAATGAAACAAAAATATGCATATCCTTGCTTCAGGGCCCAAGCTACAGGCAGGTAGATTTGGGTGTGTCATTTTAGGCGAAAATTGAAAGAAAAAAAAAGGGCACCATCCTCCCTAAGACGTTTTAAAATGCTGCTGGTCAAATGTCCGGCGTCACATTTTCCAAACCGAAACCCTGGCATATCCATACATTAGACCAATATTGGGTACAGTATCTCAGTTAGGAGCATATAAAACTAAAACCCCCAACCTAACTTTCTAAAGCACTTGTGATAAGAAATAGGCTGTTCTGAATTACATAAGAGGAAAATATAATGCCATTACAGTAACCATGTGACCCCATGACACAGGGTGATGAGCAGATTTGCCAAGAAGAGAGGTATCTGTTGATGTTATGGACAGAGTACACACAAGGCTAAGGCTCTCTGTCTATTGAGAATGTAGCTAATGCATCCAGAGCCAGCAAACAGGCTGCAAAGGCCCTCTTGCTAATGAGAACCTATCTCCATCAATTGCATTTCCAGTGCATTAAGTCCACAAACAAGTTAGGCAAAAAACAGAAGAGTAAAAATGCAGATAATGTTTTGTAAATCACCATGTGAAATCAAAATAAAACTGATCAAATAAAATATAAAAACAGTCTCCAGTGATCACCTCATCACCGACCTCGGACTTCAGGCGGCGGGAGCTTCGCTCAGGGAGCATGCAGTCCTTGTTCTGAGTCCCGTCACTCAGGCTGTCCCTCTCTCGGTCCTCTTCGTCCTCGTCTTCCTCTTCCCCCATGCCCTCGTCCTGCACCTCTTCGTCATCTCCCTCCTCGTACAGATGGTGGATACCCTAAGGGGGAGAGAGAGGGTAGGGAGCAGAGTTAAAAATCAGCAAGAGGAAGGAGAAGGCCTACTTACTCAAGGTCGACCGATTAATCGGAATGGCCGATTAATTAGGGCCGATTTCAAATTTTCAAAACAATTGGAAATCTGTATTTTTGGGCGACAATTGTTTTTTGTTTATACCTTTATTAAACAAGGCAAGTCAGTTGAGGATGGCTTTCACTTCAGCAGTAATAAATTCATGAATTTCTTTGAGGAAAAGATCATGATTATTAGAAAGCAAATTACGGACTCCTCTTTAAATTTGCGTATTCCTTCAAAGCTCAGTGGTCCTGATTCTGCACCTAGGATCAAGAGAGACACTCAAGTGTTTTAGTACTATATCTCTTGATACAATGATGAAAATAATCATGGCCTCTAAACCTTCAGGCTGCATTCTGGACCCCATTCCAAATAAACTACTGAAAGAGCTGCTTCCTGTGCTTGGCCCTCCTATGTTGAACATAATAAACGGCTCTCTATCCACCGGATGTGTACCAAACTAACTAAAAGCCTATTGAAAAAGCCCAACCTTGACCCAGAAAATATAAAAAGCTATCGGCCTATATCGAATCTTCCATTCCTCTCAAATTTAAAAAAAGGCTGTTGCGCAGCAACTCACTGCCTTCCTGAAGAGAAACAATGTACACGAAAAACTTCAGTCTGGTTTTAGACCCCATCATAGCACTGAGACTGCACTTGTGAAGGTGGTAAATTACCTTTAAATGGAGTCAGACTGAGGCTCTGCATCTGTCCTCGTGCTCCTAGACCTTAGTGCTGCTTTTGATACCATCAATCACCACATTCTTTTGGAGATTGGAAACCCAAATTGGTCTACATGGACAAGTTATGGCCTGGATTAGATCTTATCTGTCGGAAAGATATCAGTTATATCAGTCTCTGTGGATGGTTTGTCCTCTGACAAATCAACTGTAAATTTCGGTGTTCCTCAAGGTTCCGTTTTAGGACCACTATTCTTTTCACTATATATTTTACCTCTTGGGGATGTCATTCGAAAACATAATGCTAACTTTCACTGCTATGCGGATGACACACAGCTGTACATTTCAATGAAGCATGGTGAAGCCCCAAAATTGCCCTCGCTAGAAGCCTGTGTTTCAGACATAAGGAAGTGGATGGCTGCAAACTTCCTACTTTTAAACTCGGATCCAAAGAAACAAAGAGATCTTCTGTTGAATCTGACAATTAATCTTGATGGTTGTACAGTCGTCTCAAATAAAACTGTGAAGGACCTCGGTGTTACTCTGGACCCTGATCTCTCTTTTGACAAACATATCAAGACTGTTTCAAGGACAGCTTTTTTCCATCTACGTAACATTGCAAAAATCAGAAACGTTTTGTCCAAAAATGATGCAGGAAAATGTATCCATGCTTTTATTACTTCTAGGTTAGACTAGTGCAATGCTCTACTTTCCGGCTACCCGGATAAAGCACTAAATAACCTTCAGTGCTAAATATGGCTGCTAGAATCCAGACTAGAACCCCAAAATTTTATCATATTACTCCAGTGCTAGCCTCCCTACACTAGCGTGCTAGTGTGTGCTCCTACCGGTCTCTCTGATTTGGACCTGCCGTACATACCTACACGTACGCTACGGTCACAAGACGCAGGCCTCCTAATTGTCCCTAGAATTTCTAAGCAAACAGCTGGAGGCAGGGCTTTCTCCTATAGATCTCCATTTTTATGGAATGGTCTGCCTACCCATGTGAGAGACGCAGACTCGGTCTCAACCTTGTGGGTCATATGATTGAGTGTAGTCTGGCCCAGGAGTGTGAAGGTGAACGGAAAGGCTC
This sequence comes from Oncorhynchus clarkii lewisi, assembly GCF_045791955.1. NCBI lineage: Eukaryota > Metazoa > Chordata > Actinopteri > Salmoniformes > Salmonidae > Oncorhynchus > Oncorhynchus clarkii. The sequence goes on from NC_092167.1 coordinate 23,816,443, forward strand.
TGGAGCAACGAACTGCCATTGCTGTCGCTGCCTGGCCGGTTCCCCTCTTTCCACTGGGTTTCTCTGCCTCTAACTCTATTACAGGGGCTGAGCCAATGGGGTGTGTCACTTGAGTGGGTTGAGTCACTGATGATGGGTGATCTTCCTGTCTGGGTTGGCGCCCTTCTTGGGTTGTGCTGTGGCGGAGATCTTTGTGGGCTATATTCAGCCTTGTCTCAGGATGGTAAGTTGGTGGTTGAAGATATCCCTCTAGTGGTGTGGGGGCTATGCTTTGGCAAAGTGGGTGGGGTTATATCCTTCCTGTTTGGCCCTGTCCGGGGGTATCATCGGATGGGGCCACAGTGTCTCCTGACCCCTCCTGTCTCAGCCTCCAGTATTTATGCTGCAGTAGTTTATGTGTCGGGGGGCTAGGGTCAGTTTGTTATATCTGGAGTACTTCTCCTGTCTTATCCGGTGTCCTGTGTGAATTTAAGTATACTCTAATTCTCTCTCTTTTTTCCTCTCTCTCGGAGGACCTGAGCCCTAGAACCATGCCTCAGGACTACCTGGCATGATGACTCCTTGCTGTCCCCAGTCCACCTGGCCGTGCTGCTGCTCCAGTTTCAACTGTTCTGCCTGCGGCTATGGAATCCTGACCTGTTCACCGGACGTGCTACCTGTCCCAGACCTGCTGTTTTCAACTCTCTAGAGACAGCAAGAGTGGTAGAGATACTCTTAATGATCGGCTATGAAAAGCCAAATGACATTTACTCCTAAGGTGCTGACTTGCTGCACCCTCAACAACTACTGTGATTATTATTATTATTTGACCATGCTGGTCATTTTTGAACATCTTGGCCATGTTCTGTTATAATCTCCACCCGGCACAGCCAGAAGAGGACTGGCCACCCCTCATAGCCTGGTTCCTCTCTTGGTTTCTTCCTAGGTTTTTGCCTCTCTAGGGAGTTTTTTCCTAGCCACCGTGCTTCTAAACCTGCATTGCTTGCGGTTTGGGGTTTTAGGCTGTGTTTCTGTACAGCACTTTGAGATATCAGCTATATAAATAAATTTGATTTGAGAACCCATTCTTATTTTCAATGACGGCCTAGGAATGGTGGGTTAACTGCCTTGTTCAGGGGCAGAACGACAGATTTTCACCTTGTCAGCTTGGGGTATGCAATCTTGCAACCTTACAGTTAACTCGACCAACGCTATAACCACCTGCCTCTCGTTGCACTCCACAAGGAGCCTGCCTGTTACGCGAATGCAGTAGAAGCCAAGGTAAGTTGCTAGCTAGCATTAAACTTCTTATAAAAAAATAAAATCAATCATAATCACTAGTTAACTACACATGGTTGATGATATTACTAGTTTATCTAGCGTGTCCTGCGTTGCATATAATCGATGCAACGCTGGAAAAAAGCACAATCGTTGGACGACTGTTCCTAACCATAAACATCAACGCCTTTCTTAAAATCAATACACAGAAGTATATATTTTAACCTGCATATTTAGCTAAAAGAAATCCAGGTTAGCAGGCAATATTGACCAGGTGAAATTGTGTCACTTCCTCTTGCGTTCATTGCACGCAGAGTCAGGGTATATGCAACAGTTTGGGAAACCTGGCTCATTGCGAACTAAATTTGCCAGAATTGTATGTAATTATGACATAACATTGAAGGTTGTGCAATGTAACAAGAATATTTAGACTTAGGGATGCCACCCGTTAGATAAAATACCAGAACGGTTCCGTATTTCACTGAAATAAACCTTTTTTTTCTTCGATATGATAGTTTCCGGATTCGACCATATTAATGACCTAAGGCTCGTATTTGTGTGTTATGTTATAATTAAGTCTATGATTTGATATTTGATAGAGCAGTCTGACTGAGCGATGGTAGGCAGTAGCAGGCTCGTAAGCATTCCTTCAAACAGCACTTTCTTGAGTTTTGCCAGCAGCTCTTCGCAAGCTGTTTATGACTTCAAGACTATCAGCCTAATGGCTAGCTAGTTAGCGGGGTGCGCGCTAATAGCGTTTCAAACGTCACTCGCTTTTAGATTTGGAGTAGTTATTCCCCTTGCTCTGCAAGGGCGCTGCTTCGAGTGTGGCTGTTGTCGATGTGTTCCTGGTTCGAGCCCAGGTAAGGGCAAGGAGAGGGACGGAGGCTATACTGTTACACTGGCAATACTAGTGCCTATAAGAACATCCAATAGTCAAAAGGTATATGAAATACAAATGGTAGAGAGAGAAATAGTCCTATAAATACTATATTAACTACAATCTAAAACCTCTTACCTTGGAATATTGAAGTCTCATGTTAAAACCACCAACTTTCATATGTTCTCATGTTCTGAGCAAGGAACTCAAACGTTAGCTTTTTTACATGGCACATATTGCACTTTTACTTCTCCAACACTTTGTTTTTGCATTATTTAAACCAAATTGAACATGTTTCATTATTTATTTGAGGCTAAATTGATTTTATAGATGTATTATATGAAGTTAAAATAAGTGTTCATTCAGTATTGTTGCAATTGTCCTTATTACAAATAAATTAAAAATATATTTTTTTATATTTTTTTTTTATTTTTTTATTTTTTTATTTTTTTTTTTTTTTTTATTTTATTTTTTTTTAAATCGGCCGATTAATCGCTATCGGCTTTTTTTGGTCCTCCAATAAAATCGGTATCGGCGTTGAAAAATCATAAATCGGTCCATAACATCTACTACTTACCCAGTTCAAAACAACGTGGGTGTATGGTAGGTGTTACTGTGGCAGATGTAAGGTGTTGGTTTATAGATTTTTGGAGAATGGTTGAATAGAGCAGGGAGTAGTAACATTTCAAATCAAATTGTATTTGTCACATGCGCCGAATGGGGTATATTAGGTCCTGGCTGGCAGGATGCTTGGCCCCAGTGATGTACTGGGCCGTTCGCACCACCCTCTGTAGTGCCTTGCGGTCAGAGGCCAAGCAGTTGCCATACCACGCAGTGATGCAACCCGTCAGGATGCTCTCGATGATGCAGCTGTAGTACCTTTTGAGGATGTGAAGACCCATGCCAAATCTTTTCAGTCTCCTGAGGGGAAATAGGTTTTGTCGTGCCCTCTTCACAACTGTCATGGTGTGCTTGGACCATGTTAGTTTGTTGGTGATGTGGACGCTAAGGAATTTAAAGCTGCTCGGTCCTCCTTTTCCTGTAGTCCACAATCATGTCCTTTATCATGTTGAGGGAGAGGTTGCTGTCCTGGCACCATAAGGTGTTGTCGTTTGTTGGTGATCAGGCCTACCACTGTTGTGTCATCGGAAAACTTAATGGTGTTGGAGTCTTGCCTGGCCATGCAGTCATGAGAGAACAGCGAGTACAGGAGGGGACTGAGCACAAACCCCTGAGCCCCCCCCCCCCTGCCTGTAATCCATGGCTTCTGGTTGGGGTACGTACAGTCACTGTGAGGACGATGTCCTCAATGCACTTATTGATAAAGCCAGTGACTGATGTGGTGTACTCCTCAATTCCATCGGAAGAATCCTGGAACATATTCCAGTCTGTGCTAGCAAAACAGTCCTGTAGCTTAGCATTTGCTTCCTCTGACCTCTTTTTTTATTGACCGAGTCACTCGTACTTCCTGCTTTAGTTTTTGCTTGTAAGCAGGAGGATAGAGTTATGGTCAGATTTGCCAAATTGAGAGCTTTGTACGCATCTCTGTGTGTGGAGTAACGGTGGTCCAGAGTTATTTCTCCCCCCCTCCCTCTGGTTGGACAATTAACCTCTCTGGGTATTTTGACATAGGGATGAAAAGCGTGCCCAAAGTAAACTGCCTGTTACTCAGGCCCAGAAGCTAGGATATGCATATAATTTGTAGATTTGGATAGAAAACACTAACGTCTAACTTATGTCGTGAGTATAACAGAATTGATATGGCAGGCGAAACCCCGAGGACAAACCATCCCCCAAAAAATGTTAGGCTTAGCACTTTTTTCAATGGCTATTACTTTAATTTTAAGGACAAGTCCTCTCAGATTGCAGTTCCTAGGGCTTCCACTAGATGTCAGTCTTTAGAAAGATTTTCAGGCTGGTTTTTGGAAAAATTACCCAGAAATGTTAGTTTTTCTAGGTGGCTTCATTTTGGCTGTAGTGTTTCCAAGCTCGTGGAAGAAAGCGCGTTCTTGGTATTTTTCTCCGGTAAAGACAACAACGATTCTCCGTCTTAAATGTTATAGTTTATTTGCGTATTAGGATACCTAAGGTTTGCTTATAAACGTTGTTTGATTTGTTTGGAAAAGTTTATTAGTAACGTTTGGGATTCATTTTGATGGAGGGAAACTGGGTGGATTATTGACTTAAGTGCGCCAGCTAAAATGAGTTATGGATATAAAGAAGGACATTATCGAACAAAATGACCATTTGTGATGTAACTGGGACCTTTTGGAGTGCCAACAGAAGAAGATCATCAAAAGGTAAGGCATTTTTTATATCTCTATTTCTGACTTTTGTGTCGCACCTGCCTGGTTGAAATATGATTTTCGTGTGTTTGTATGCGGGGCGTTGTCCTCAGACAATCGCATGGTTTTGCTATCGCCGTAAAGCCTTTTTGAAATCTGACACGGCGGCTGGATTAACAGGTTAAGCTTTATTATTTCCAAGAATGTTAAATATTTGAATTTAGTATTTTTGAATTTCGCGCTCTGCATTTTCACTGGATGTTGGCCAGGTAGCATCCCACCTACCCTAGAAAGGTAAAAAAAAAAACAGCCACGTTAGATAATTTGTTTTGTGACATCATTAAAGAAGTTATAACGGAAACATTGTAACTTTAAGGAGGTTCCACATTGTTTTCAGAGTTAAATCTAAATGTTGTATAACTTGTATGATTAAATATGAAACAATTTGTGAGAAGACGAAATGTGATTTCAGCTTTCTAAATGAGAATTGTTTTTGATATAAATTTCTCCCAGTCAGTAAACATGCCCACGTGAGTACAGACATTACGGCAAAAGGATGGAACACCCCTTTTGCCAGAGTGCTTATAAAGGACTCCTAAAGAATTAACATAATAGACCAAAACATGCCGGGTTGCTGTCGGTGTGGAAAGTGGTCCCTGAATCATCAACCATTGAGACCAGAAAAATGTGGAGTGGTGGCTACACATTGAAATGGTTGCAATATAAATATAAACCAAGCAGGCAGACGGTGTTGAGCCGGACGTTGAGCCGGACGGATGGTTAGAATCTACCAGACCAGAAAATGGTCAGACCCTCTGAAACTCGACACGTGAAGAAAGATGAAGACTATACCAAACATTCTCAGTCTGCAGCTGGATAATGTAAAGAGGTCGAGAACTTTGACCAAAGATACAAGGAAGATCTCAGCAGACAAACATTGTGTACCTTTGATGTTTCCATTCTAACAAACACTTCCAGACCAAAGAAAGCCTACTACTACAAAGGACATTGTGACCTCTGGTGGACAAACCAGAGACTTCTGTCGAACGACTCCCAATAGATGAACAGGGCAATTTCAACAGAGAGACAAGGACATATATTGTAATTATTTTAGAATGAGTGGTTGTTAGGGTGCTAAATATCCATATTTACAAAGAGCGCATTTTCAACATGTATGTTGTCTCTCCCGCTCTTTCTTTCCCCACCCCTTTCATTGTGTAACAAGCTGTCATATCGAGTTAGTCCACTAGGGACTTTTCATTGCATTATGTGAGTAATCAACATATCATCCATCATGTGTGTGTTAATGTAATTCTGTGTGATTTAGTTAAATTGTCTTAATAAATAACTAATTATGTATCGCTGAATCACATTTAGACTAGGGTTCGTGCAGATTTGAAGTCAGCAACATTCAGAATGAGACTGATGAGGTAATAATAATTAATGGATGACTGGTAGGATAATGATATATTCTGATATATTCTTGATTCATTCGAGAAACGTTAACTCATTAACATCTCTGGGATATGTGGGACGGTAGTGTCCCCCCTGGCCAAAAGCCAGTGAAAATGCAGAGCGCCAAATTCAAATAAATTACTATAAAAATCAAACTTTCATGAAATCACACTTCCAAGATACCAAATTAAAGCTACTCTTGTTGTGAATCCAGCCAACATGTGAGATTTCAAAAAGGCTTTTCGGCGAACGCGAATTATGCTATTATCTGAGGATAGCACCATAGTAAACAAAGAGAAACCATATTTCAACCCTGCAGCCGCGACACAAAACACAGAAATAAAAATATAATTCATGCCTTACCTTTGACAAGCTTCTTTTGTTGGCACTCCAATATGTCCCATAAACATCACAAATGGTCCTTTTGTTCGATTAATTCCATCGATATATGTCCAAAACGTCAATTTATTTGGCGCGTTTGATCCAGAAAAACACTGGTTCCAACTTCCGCAACGTGACTACAAAATATCTCAAAAGTTACCTGTAATCTTTGCCAAAACATTTCAAACTACTTTTGTAATACAACTTTAGGTATTTTTTTACTTAAATAATCAATACAATTGAAGACGGGATGATCTGTGTTCAATACAGGAGGAAAACAAACTGTAGCTAGCTTTCTGGTCATGCGCCTCTATCTAACAGTACACTTCAAGTGACCCTCGTTCAAGATGGCCGTACTTCTTCATTACACAAAGGAATAACCTCAACCAATTTCTAAAGACTGTTGACATCCAGTGGAAGCGGTAGGAACTGCAAGAAGGTCCCTTAGAAATCTGGATTCCCAATGAAAGCCCATTGAAAAGAGTGTGACCTCAAAAAAAACATCTGAATGGTTTGTCCTCTGGGTTATGTTATAGTCACAGACATGATTCAAACAGTTTTAGAAACTTCAGAGTGTTCTCTATCCAAATCCAAAATGCATATCTTATCTTCTGGGGATGAGTAGCAGGTAGTTGAATTTGGGCATGCTTTTCATCAAATTCAGAATGCTGCCCCATATCCTAGAGAAGTTAAACAAACTTTCTATGGGGCCCGAAGATTGCTAATGAGTTAATTGTTACATGATTAATTTAAACACGTAATAATTCAACATAGTTACTTGGTTTTATAAAATAACAGTCATCACATTAATTAAAGATAGTCACATCACGACACCATACTGGGTGGCAACGTTCTTTTCCCTTGTTTAGTGGCTAACCAACACAGCTAACTTACAGTCACGTCAAAAACAACAGTAGCTGCATTTGCATAAGCTGTTTTCTAGTGACATTTATTTGGATACATCCATAACAATGAGCTAATGAGGCGCGATTCTGCGAGGCAAAAAAAATCGCTTTCCCGTCAGGACACTTGAGGAGCTAGCCAAAAACATAGCTAACACAATCACTTCAAACACTGAAGCTGTTGTTAGCAGTTGGTGTTATTCTTCAAAAACAGACCCCAAAGAAAATCAGGGGGAGAAAAATATATTTATTCAAAGAGAACAAATCATAGTTGTTATACTGGAAAGTAGATGGTAGATGTTCATTCTTCCCTGTCCTCAGTGTTTTCTCCACTGAACAAAGAGACAGGATGTAGTTTATAACCCAAACCTAGCCTGTGGTTGACCAATTATAAATCCTTGCAGTAAAATTGGGCCAATAGTCAAATATCTCGTTTCAGGCTCAATGTATAAACAATTCGGACCAATGAGAACTTGCCACATGTAGCTTTGAGTCCTGTTCTGAAATTTCTCCCACAACTACAATAGGCCTATGGGTAATGTGTTAAACATAGTCGTCATTTCGTCCTCTGCGTTGTGTATTTATCTTTGAATATTCTTACACTGTGAAGACTGCAAACTAGCGGCACTTCGTTTTACCTATTGACATTTCTTTGTATATATCCACAAAATTTATGCCAGCCGATTCAAGATTGTAGACTGACAGAAATGCTGCCTGCCTGTCCGTCTCGTCCTGACTTCTAACCGTTCATTACTATGGACAGCTGGAGATCAAATTTGAATATTGAAACCATGTTGCAAATGTCAGAGACAGACAGAAAGGTTTATGCTAATCTCAGAGGTTGAAAACTAAATGTTAGTCTAAAAGAAATGAGGATGTCTAGATGCTTTTTATAGTGGAGATCAAGTTTATAATTTGCCTGGCTGGGCTGATGACAGTGGATTGCGCAGTCAGACAGAACAGAGTAAATAGGCATTTTAATATCATAGATTTAGCCGGTGGTAACTTGTGGAATAGACACCGGCTGGAGTGAGCATTTAACCAATCAGCATTAGACCCACCCTTTGTATAATTCCCTATAACGCACGGTATATCTGCACAGTAGCATTCAATGGCTATAGTTCATTCTTACATGTTCTGTGTTTGAGCTGCTTTTGAAAGCAAAATTCTAACTAAAAACATATTTTCATAATAGCAAGCTAGGACAGATGGCTTGGTTAGCTAAACTAGCAAGTATGTTTGGTTACCAAGGCAACTACTGTAGCTATCTAGTAAACTTGCTGGCTATTAAAGCAGTAAAGGTGTTAAATTATAACCATGGTATGAAAGGGATAATCAACTCGGGGCTCTATGCTTTCTCTGGAAAATAATGCAACTCGGTGGAAGGTTAGTTCCATTCCACTAGCACGTTGTGGAACACACCTTCCACATAGTTCATTATTTTCCATAGAACGCATAGCCCCTCGTTAATTATCCCTTACATGTTGTGATACAGAACCAGAAGAGGCTGGTGAGAGGAGCTATAGGAGGATGGGCTTATTGTAATGGCTGGATTGATTATGTCCTAGCCGTTACAATGAGCCCGTCCTCCTATAGCTCTTCCCACCAGCCTCCTCTGTACAGAACACTGTTACGAATGTGAATGTAGCATGGCAAAGTACAAAAGGAAATAACTACATGACAGGGTATTGACATGAGTTGTAAGAATGTAGAAGTGTGAATACATAGCACAAACCTATGCTGATCCACACCTAACATTTGCCAATAGAGGGCTGATGCAATTTACTACCACTATTGACATCACAAAAACATTTCACACACTCCAGAGCCTACATGTTCTTGTGTGCATGTGTCGACCAATAGCACTTACAGTGAGCGTGGCTCCAGACTGGAAGAGCTCATAGGGGTAGAGGATCCTCTCGAAGTGGGACCGCAGCAGAGAGCCCATACCCTTCCCTGGGGGGAAACCCATCCTGCTGCCCACCTTGGACCATCTCTTCTCCTTACACACGGTCTCAAAGCCTCCCTCGGAGGAGACAATCTGAAATACAATGTGTTTTAGTAAGATGGTTATAGTTGACTCACACACAAAAAGCATTTTTCAGAATAGTAAGGAGAAATTCAAATGTACACCAGCACTTAGCACCTCTGCTGTCCTAAAACAAAATCCAAAACAAACTCTACTTACTCCTAAGATATAAATAAATCACAGCATGCTTACAAACACACCACATGTTTCTAAAAACAGTATACGTTCAGGTGAATGGTCCGACTCCGGTCTTACCTTGCTGAGCTGGTACAGATCGAGGATCTTCCTCTCCACATGAGGGAAGCGCAGCCTGGACCCCTGCAGTTCCCAGAACTTGGCAATCTGATCCAGGAAGTTGAGCTTGACCCGAGTGAGGGCCTGAAAGCAATGGGAGAGGTGAGGGAACGGTACAAAGTAGAGGTCGACCGATTAATTGGAATGGCCGATTAATTAGGGCCGATTTCATAACAATCGGAAATCTGTATTTTGGGGCGCCGATTTTATTTATTTTTTTACACCTTTATTTAATCTTTATTTAACTAGGCAAGTCAGTTAAGAACACATTCTTATTTTCAATGACGGCCTAGGAACGGTGGGTTAACTGCCTTGTTCAGGGGCAGAACGACAGATTTTCACCTTGTCAGGTCGGGGGGGGATCCAATCTTTTGCAGCCTTACAGTTAACTAGTCCTTCGCAATAACGACCTGCCTCTCTCTTGTTGCACTCCACAAGGAGATTGCCTGTTACGCAAATGCAATAAGCCAAGGTAAGTTGCTAGCTAGCATTAAACTTATCTTATAAAAAACAATCAATCATAATCACTAGTTAACTACACATGGTTGATGATATTACTAGATATTATCTAGCATGTCCTGTGTTGCATATAATCTGACTGAGCATATAAGCATACAAGTATCTAAGTATCTGACTGAGCGGTGGTAGGCAGAAGCAGGCGCGTAAACATTCATTCAAACAGCACTTCCGTGCGTTTTGCCAGCAACTCTTCGTTGTGCGTCAAGCATTGCGCTGTTTATGAATTCAAACCTATCAACTCCCGAGATGAGGCTGGTGTAACCGAAGTGAAATGGCTGGCTAGTTAGCACGCGCTAATAGCATTTCAAACTTCACTCGCTCTGAGCCTTGGGGTGGTGGTTTCCCTTGCTCTGCATGGGACGCTTCGATGTGGTGGCTGTTGTCGTTGTATTGCTGGTTCGAGCCCAGGGAGGAGCGAGGAGAGGGACGGAAGCTATAGTGTTACACTGGCAATACTAAAGTGCCTATAAGAACATCCAATAGTCAAAGGTTAATGAAATACAAATGGTATAGAGGGAAATAGTCCTATTATAACTACAACCTAAAACTTCTTACCTGGGAATATTGAAGACTCATGTTAAAAGGAACCACCAGCTTTCATATGATCTCATGTTCTGAGCAAGGAACTGAAACGTTAGCTTTCTTACATAGCACATATTGCACTTTTACTTTCTTCTCCAACACTTTGTTTTTGCATTATTTAAACCAAATTGAACATGTTTCATTATCTACTTGAGGCTAAATTGATTTATTGATGTATTATATTAAGTTAAAGTGTTAATTCAGTATTGTTGTAATTGTCATTATTACAAATACATATATTATTATTTTTTATTAAATTTTTAAAATCGGCCGATTAATCGGTATCGGCCTTTTTGATCCTCCAATAATCGTTATCGGCGTTGAAAAATCATAATCGGTCGACCTCTAGTACAAACACATGAAATTCCAAGTGAATTCCAAGTGAAATCTGGCATCTTAACTCTAAACAGGAATATAAAGAGGTGCCTTATGGTGCTGTAGCCTTGGAGAAATCAAAGTAAAGACAGCCTACAAAAAACACTTATTTGGGACTGGGGGGCAGTATTGAGTAGCTTGGATAAAAAGGTGCCCAGAGTAAACTGACTGCTACACAGGCCCAAAAGCTAGCATAGTAGATTTGGATATAAAACACTCTGAAGTTTCTAAAACTGTTTGAATGATGTCTGAGTATAACAGAACTCATATGGCAGGCAAAAACCTGAGAAAAAATCCAACCAGGAAATGGGAAATCGGAGTTGTCGTTTTTGAAGTGATTGCCTATCGAATATACAGTGTCTATGGGGTCATATTGCACTTCCCAAGGCTTCCACTAGATGTCAACAGTTTTTAGAACCTTGGTTCAGGCTTCTACTGTGAAGGAGAGTGAGAGCTGTTTCAGTCAGATGCCTGGCAGAATGCCATGAGCCAAATCATGCGCGCGGCCGTGAGAAGTTCCTTTTCATTTCTAAAGACAAAGGAATTGTCCAGTTGATACATTATTGAAGATTTATGATAAAAACATCCTAAAGATTAGTTCTATACATCGTTTGACATCTTTCTTCAAACTGTAATATAACTTTTTTTTACTTTTTGGCAGAACTAAGCGATCGCGCATTGAGCATTTGGATTACTGGGCTAAACGCGCGAACAAAAAGGAGGTATTTGGACATAAATTATGGACTTTATCAAACAAAACAAACATTTATTGTGGAACTGGGATTCCTGGGAGTGCCACCAGATGAAGATAAAAAAAAAAGGTAAGTGAATATTTCTAACACTATTTCTGACTGACACCTCTCCTTCTTTGGAAAATGTCTATGTTTTTCTGTGGTTAAATGCTAACCTAACATAATTGCAAGATGTGCTTTCGCCGTAAAGCCTTTTTGAAATCTGACACAGTGGTTGCATTAAGGAAAGGTTCATCTATAATTCCATGCATAACACTTGTATCTTTTATCAATGTTTATTATGAGTATTTCAGTCATTGGATGTGGCTCTCTGCACTGTCACTGGATGTTTGTTTGAGACAATGCATTTCTGAACTTAACACACCAATTTCAAATTAAGTTTTTGGACAAAGATTAACTTTATCGAACAAAACACACATTTATTGTGTAACATGAAGTCCTGTGAGTGCCATCTGATGAAGATCAAAGGTTAGTGATTAATTTAATCGCTATTTCTGACTTTTGTGAGCCCTCTCCTTGGCTGGAAAATGGCTGTATGGTTTTCTGTGACTAGGTGCTGACCTAACATAATCGTTTGATGTGCTTTTGCCGTAAAGCCTATTTGAAATCGGACATTGTGGCTGGATTTACAAGAAGTTTATCTTTAAAATTGTGTATAATACTTGTATGTTTGAGGAACTTTAATTACGGGATTTCTGTTGTTTTGAATTTGGTGACCTGCAATTTCACTGGCTGTTGGCGACATGGGACGTCCCACATATCCCAGAGAAGTTAAACTCTTAATGTAGGCTAAGCTACAACTTTCCTGACCCTAAAAACCCATCCTAAAGTAGACCTAGGCCTACCACCCATTCAAGCCAGTGCTGTTAACTCAGTCATTGTATTCAAGAGTGCTGCCCCAAAAAGGTGGCAGCTGCAGTCAATGCACATAAGGTCTGCACTGTCAAGCCACACCAACGTATAGGTTACCTCACAAAAAAAACATGTTTATTCAGACTACCAAAACATAACATATAATAACATACATACAAAATAACATACATCAGTGAATGACTGACAAACTCATTTGAATAACTAGCTTATTTGACTACTTACTGACTACTTACTTAGGCAATAACTATTTTTATTTATCTAGGCAAGTCAGTTAAGAACAAATTCTTATTTACAATGACAGCCTATTTAGGCCTATACCTTATAACGACTACATACATGGTACCTAACTGCATTTCCAATATAGCTTTCACAGTGTTGTAACTAGGTGCAGTATACTTACCTCCAATTCATTGAGTCTCTGGACTCTAGGAGTAAAGCGGAAGTTGCGTACGTCGCAGGCAAAAGGAGGTGTCCAGTCCTAAAAGACAAAAGAGAACAATGGAAACCAAATGAACAACTTTGGTTCAGATTTTCATATGACTAAGTAATGTGGAAGTAAAAGCAACAACAAAAATAGAAAAAACTTTTCAAAATAAACATTACATAATACTATTCAAATCCCCTTTTCAAATTATAAATAATATAAGGATGTGTGGATACAGATTTGGAAAGCGTCAGCCCAGGAAATTGGATGTAAAAAATAAAATGAAAATCTAAAATGTTAAAATCCACCCAACAATACCAGAATGAATACTGGATATGACACAAATAATAATTTAAGTCCCTGTAGTCTAAGTGCTTTAAAATGGGCACAGACTTATCCCTAAATGACAAATAATACTGGAGCACAGTGCAATAAAAGAAAACCTCCCAGAAGCAACTGTCAAGTTTAAGCGTGGGTGCAAAATTGACCAAATTAAGAGGGTTAGCCTAATCACCCAAATGTGGGAAATGGGAATAAAAGAGAATAAGGCCAATATTAGACATACATTTGATTTGCACAAGGCCAAACAATAAAAAACATGAAAAGTTGAGCATTTGGGTACTAATTTAACTTCCTGCCACTGTAGGCCTATCCCAAACCATGAAAATAAATCAATAAATATATAAAACTCTTCAGCTGCATACATGGATATTGCTCATATTGTAGTCATATGATGTAGCAAAGACTTGGAAATCTAGGCCATCAAATGAAAAGCAACTAGGAATTGGTATATCAAATTGTTAATAGTTTAAAAAAATATCTAGACATCTAATTCGTGGGACGTTACTTGATATCCAGAATGTAACAGTTGCGATCTGTCCAGAAGACACACACACACACAAAAAAGAATCAGACGGGAGTCTGGAATTGAGGCCGCTGTTTTAAATGACGACTTTACTTTAACTGTTTGGCTAAATATAAACATCCAAAATCATTGTTCAAATAAACTGAGAAACAGACAATAAATTTTACCTCCACACATGAAAAATTTAACGAGAAATATCGTTACTCGACAAAAAATGTGCGTGGGCTAGGCCGAAAATACCATAAATAGATGACAACAAGGGCACAAAACAATGCAGGCGTAAATCTTAAAATGGAAGCAATGTGTTATATTCCAAAAGCATAAACAGTGAGGTTACCTCTGGCGGTCGAATTTTGCAGATGCCAGTTCTCTCTGCAATAGGTCGAATCTTGTTTATAAATCCTAGTGGATCCGTAAAATCTTCCCAACTCGGCTCAAAAACTGGGCACTCGGGAGGGGGTACGAATTCAGCAAAATCAGACATGATGAAATCACAAATTATATTTTCTTTAAAAAGCCAATAGTACTTGTGTTTAAAATCTATTGTGTTGACATCTGTGAGTGACATCAGTCCATGATTAGGTTATCTTTCAATTAGCACACATATTGTTGCTTCCGGAACTTCTCCTTCATGTTCATGATTGTTTAAGTCTCAAGAAAAATATTTTCAATGAAGACAATTTCTTGATATGCCAACAGCTGGGCGACATGACAATATTGTTGAGTTGACGTCTCAAATACAAAACTGTAAAAGATCAAAAATACATTTCCAGTCCTATTCCAATTTTAGGAAATTGCTGGGCCAAGCCGGGCGGCGTCCACCCCACCACTCCAGTACAGCAACGTTAACTGAAAGCCAGAGAACTACCTAGGGCGCAGGACATCACTCCCCTTTAAAATGTGGACATATGATCCCGCAACAAAATAAAAACGGCCCCCAAAAATGTAATGTATAACTATTCTAAGCTCCATATTAACCCAATAAACATTTCCCATCATGTGCGATTTCACTTTTGAATATCCATTGGTTGTGACATCTTCATGTGCCAGGAAAAGGCATTATTTCATCCAGATTTCGCAGTTTTATCAATTAAAAGTTGCGCCTTAGTGGTCATCCAATCTAAATATGACGTTCTTCAGTTGTCTCAGGCTAAATGAGTGCGACCCTCTTCATCCGAAGAGTAGCTCGTGACCATCAACATCGAACCCTAAGCAGTTAGCTTAGCAATTAGCGCACATTGTTGATCAAACCACGTCCATTCAATTGAAGGAGAACGTTAGTTAGTTCGTCGCTATACAACAGGCGGTGGGGTTCCGTGGAGGTGAAGGGTCGACATTCCCGATGCAGCATACGTTATTTGCTCCACAATAAACCAGACGACGAGCTAATTTAAACCATTCTCATGCACACGGTTCTTTTGCTTCGTGTCACCCGAGTACTTTTCTAGCTGCTGTTGTCATTAAAAACGACGATACTTTCTAGCTAGCTAAGTTAGCCTAGCCACACTGTGCTGTGACTGCTTGCTAGTTGCTGGCGAATAACTTCGTATGGTGTCTTTCTTTAGTGTGCTCGCACAGTTCTGGAATATACATTTTTCAGGATAAAAATTTCGTATAAAATTGTTCAGTAGATGCATATGTTGCTCGACGCTATGAACTTTCAAATATTGTGTTTGTATATATATATATAAATATTGATATATCTCCCAGCTTTCTTTTACTAGCAACGACCATATCACTACCATGTAACAATAATATACCAATACTCCACTTCCGCCTCCACATCCGCTTCAAGAAAACTAGAACCATGGTTTTACTTACTATTTCCCTCTATACAAAATAACATGCCTCCAGATATGTACATCAGCATTTATGGTAAAGTGGTTGTAGTTTTGTAAGGAACAACTACGTTCATAACCAAGTGGGGGAAAAACCCATCGTCTCCAGTGGCGCTTTCATGACAACTTGGATTCCGGAAAAAACGAGGTCAATCGTGACGTCAGTGATATTCAAATCGGAGAAGTGTAGGATGATTCCAGAGTTTTCCGACTTGTAATTCCGAGTAGGATGACTGTTCAAAACAATTTATCCTGCTCGAAACATTTTTCCGGAATTGCCAGTTGTTTTGAACACACTGATGTCGGAGATTTCCGAGTTCCCAGTTGTATGCAACGCGGCATGAACTCCGAATTCTCCCCATGATGAACTCTGATATCACCTCAGGAAATTATCTCCATAATATAATTTTTGTCAGTTAAGTGTAACAATTAAACATTATTTATAAAATGAACCTATTATGTTTAACACTATATTTGGTTTACAAGCATGATTGATAGCTGTACTTTTAGTTTACGGTTGATCAGCTTGTTGGCCATTTGCCAATCACGTTTCAGCGAGTTCAAAGCATGTGTATGCATCTAAATTGTATTTACGACTTCACAACTCGTAATTAGTTGCCATTTGGTTATGCTGCGTTCCTGTGCTCGTCGGAGATTCCTATTTGATTTTGAAAATACGACTTTGTTTTATTCATGTGCTTTTTGGGCTGAACAATTCTTCAAACAACGTTGCTGATAAATATTAGCTAGTTTGCTTAATATTGAAAATATGGTCAAACTATCTACATTACCCATAGACCTATTGTAGCTGTCAAAAACGAATTTGTTAATTTGGTTGAAAAGTTATGGTAAAACGTCACAACTCGCACATTGTCCTGGGGCCTGTTGCACAAAAGTAGAATTAAGACATCCGGGATAAATGACTCAGCTGAGCTCAATGAAGCCAAAACATGTGCGTCCAGGCTTAATTGGTTGCACAAAGACCAAGCCAGGATGAGCAGACACGGATTCATTAAGCCAGGTGAAACTAATCCTGGATAGGTGCGCGCTCACGGCTCACTCAAATAGACCCCGCCACAGATCACAGATTAACTGATTTACCATGGCAACTAGAGCCGCGTACTTTTCCCCGTCGGAAGCACAAATCCTCATGGAGGCATACGAGGAGGTAAAAGATATAATTAAGAAGAAAGGCAACACCGCCACAGTGATAAAGCAAAGAGAAAAAGCGTGGCAAAGTATTGCAGACCGCCTGAATGCGTAAGTAGTGCACAATTACACACTCACCGCTCCGCTGAAACATCACAATTACAATTCAAATATTTAATTCACATCTCCAAAAATGCAGTTGTACTGTAATTATGAAACGGTTAATTTTTTTTATTGAAATGCACTGCAGATATGAGTGAAATTGTGTAAAGTAACTCCATCACACTGTATAAAGCTATGATACAATTTTTGATATTTTTACTGAAAACAAGACAAAAATACCAAGTAATTTTTTGCAGTGTGACTCCATTAAGTGTGTGTGTGTGTGTGTGTGTGTGTGTGTGTGTGTAGATTAAACATGAACGGGCCAAAACGGACATGGCAGCAGGTCAAAATCAAATACAAGAACATTCTGCAGAATGGTATGGTCCCTGACTAATATTTAACAAAGCACAAGCATATATTGTACCCAGAAGGTGCCTGCTCACACATTGTCTGTACTGTTTTAGCAGTGAAAAAGAATACCCACAGACAAGGCACGGGTGGTGGGTCACCAAAGGCTGACCTTACCCCAGCAGAGGACATGGCCTTGGAGCTAAATAAAGGCAGGCCCGTCTTAGAGGGGATCCCTGGGGGGAAAGAGACGAGCATAGGTTCCTCCCAAGATGCCACCCGCTTCATTCAAGGTATGTCCTTCCATCTCTACATGGGATACAACCACATTCATATTGAATCAATTTGGACTGTCTGACTTTGGTTTACCTATTGCCTTGCAGTGTCTGGCAGCACTGTGTTCCTGTTAGAGCCACCAGCACAAGCACCAGACGATGCTGATCCAGTGAGTACTCCATCAAAGGCATACTGTAGGCCTGGCATGTCTTGTCTACTAGCTTCAATATGAATCCGATTAAATGTGATAGGGTGAAGGCCCCAGTGCAGCAGCAACAGCACATGATGGAGACGATGATGAGGAGGAGACCATCTCTCTGGATTCCAGAAGGCATGAGGTATCATGTTAAGACTGTGAAAGTACTATTTACTCTACAATGGTGAGGAGTCCTCATCAAAATCAAAAAATCTAATTTCTTTTACAGGACCCAGATGCTATACAGTGGGAAAACCAGCCTGGCAACATAGTGCGTATTAATAAAAGGACACCACATCCTGCCAAATTCCAGCTGCGCTAATTGTATTGTGTTCACAGAGCTCACAAGCTATCAGAAAGTTGTATGGCAACCACCTCCGGTGCCAAATAGAACTGGCAGACATAGACATTCAGTACAAGAAGAAAAAGATGGAAAATCTTGCACTGGAGTTCGAAATAAAAAAGAGGACAATTAGGAAACTGGACCTTGAAATAAAAAAACTTGAGAGGGAGGTGAGATATGCCTTCAATGTACACTGTATGCTAACTGTAACACAAATGTATTAATCATTATTTTTCTTTCCTCCCCCAGCTCCAAGAAGATGACACAGCTCAAAATAAAAATTAGGTATATTCTCGTAAAGTCAAGTGAGCCATGACATATGAGCTCTTATTGTGAGCACACAGGACGGTGGCATCTTTCTAAGGTTTTTTTTATTTTCCCAGCAATCAGTACAACCAAGTCATCGTTATAAGGCATCGCCCTCTTTTGCCCACCCCCCCCAGCACCAGGTGTGGCCACTAGCCTATATGAAGGCCCAAAATTGTGTGTTCCTTTCTGCTCTGACAATGGCATGCCCATTCGTGCGAGATGTGGTGGATGAAGAAGCACTTGTGCTGAGGAGAGCCTTCAGGTGAGAAAGGGTCTTCAGGGACCGGTTGGACCCACTGGCCTTCCCTGATGACCATCTATATGAAAGATACAGGTTTTCTGCAGATGGCATCAGGTATCTATGCAGACTACTGGGTCCCAGGATTAAGCACCGCACTGCACGGAGCCATGCACTGAGTGTGGAGCAAATGGTTTGTGTGGCCTTGCGCTTTTTTGCTAGTGGAGCCTTCCTGTACTCAGTGGGGGATGCAGAACAGCTGAACAAGGCCACAATTTGCCGCACAATAAGGAGTGTGTGTCTGGCTATCAAAGCATTAGCAGATGTCTTCATCTCCTTCCCTGGCCACAGAAGACTCTGTGACATCAAAGAGGAGTTCTATAGGATTGCAGGTAAGAGGATCTACAAATTACAGGACAACTGTTAACACATAGTAGGATACTCATTACTTTGTGTGACAGGTTTCCCCAATGTCATTGGTGCAGTGGACTGCACACACATAAGGATAAAAGCCCCCTCAGGTGCCCATGAGGCCGATTTTGTGAATAGGAAATCCTTTCACAGCATTAATGTTCAGGTGAACATAACTTTTTGATATTGTCCATTGACGAACACTCTGCATTGCCAGTGATGTGCATTGATTGGTGTAATATTCCTCATCTTATGATTTCAGATGGTCTGCAATGCTGACTGTGTGATCAGCAATGTTGTGGCAAAATGGCCTGGCTCAGTCCATGACTCCAGAATCTTTCGGGCCTCTGAAATCTATCAGTGCCTATCACAAGGTAAGCCACACAACCCCTATTTATAACCATCATGGCTGTGTCAAGAATATCACTGTGTTTATGAGGTAGTAATGATGAGATTTTGTGTTGACAGGTGAATTCTCTGGTGTGTTGCTGGGAGACAGGGGGTATGGCTGCCAGCCTTTTCTCCTGACACCTTTCACAGACCCCCAGGAAGCACAGCAGGCCTACAACCATGCCCATGCCAGGACCAGGGCCAGAGTTGAAATGACCTTTGGCCTCCTGAAGGCACGCTTTCACTGCCTTCACAAATTAAGGGTCAGCCCTGTTAGGGCATGTGATATTACTGTGGCTTGTGCTGTCCTTCACAATGTGGCCTGCCTGAGGAAGGAGAGGGCCCCCAGAGTGCCACCAGCCATGGACTGGGACAATCCGGCAATCTTCCCTGATGACGACAGTGGTCGGCTGCTGAGGGACCAATATGTGTTGAATTATTTTAGTTAGTATGTGTGCTTTCAATTTTGGTTAAATATGTCCTGCGGTGGCAGAGGAATTTGGGTTTTTTTGGGTTCGTTTTTTGACGAATTTGGCCTCTTATGATGTTTGTGCGGTATACTGTGTGTAATACAAGGCTGCAGGGAGGCTACTGCATCCATTCATTTGTCTGTTCAGTTGATGTGTATGGATTTGTCCTGCATTTATTTTAGTGTGCAGACATGCAGGGTGTGTTATACACATTCAAAGGTCTGTATATGTATCATTTTGTATAATATGCTTAGATTCTGTGCTTTCCATCTTGTAGAGTCACTGTGACTTCAGTTTTGAAAGGAGCTGATGGTTTACCTGCTTTCTTTTGTCCTTATTCAATAAAGGAACATAATGTTACACATTGTGTTTTTATATTCATATGGAATGTGTATTTGTTTATATGACAGAGTACTAGGGCCACACTGAAGAAAAAGGATAAAGTCATAAATTTATGAGGCTGGTTCTTTCTGCAGAAAAGCTACATATTGTTTTTACAGTTTTGATACTTATGACAATGTGATACTTAATATTCTGGCACATCAGCATGTCTTTGTTTATGAAACCATACTGAAGTACAATTTCACGAAATGCCCCACATCTGTCATTTTAACAACTGTCCTCCTTTAAAACAACTGGTTACAATATTATGACTTGTGTTTTTTTTCCCCTCTGTGGCCCTAATATTCTAGCATTTTATATATAGCCTTATAGTCTATGGGAAACTGTAAATTATCTAATGATAGCAACATCATCTAAAAATCATTTTTTATCCAAAATCATTGAAATTAATGATCACAAACGTTTAAATAACAGTGGGTCTAGTTATATGTGATAACAATGTATAGTGAGCAGTGAAATAACTATTGGTTTCCATTTGTGGTGACTGCTGACTGACATTAGGGATGAGATTAAATAGATCCTGGAATTTAGCCTGGTCTGGAGCAGGCTAGCTCCACAGAATAAATCTCCATGGTAATTTATACCATAACATATCCTCCTGCCCCCTATCCATCTTTAGTGCAACCGGATTACGGATCAATTGAGCCAGGATCACCAAGATATCCTGGCTTAATCCCTTATCCTAGTTTTGTGCAACAGGCCCCTGGTTGTTTCACACTTGTAGGCAAATTCCGACTTGTATGCAGATATAGAACAATTGAGGGTTAGCTAAACAAATATATATATATTTGATGTAGGGTCGTTCAAGTGAAACTTCCCAGTCGGAACTAACTTCCGATAACTCCGAAAGCACATATACATACAGCATTAGTGTGTAATGATAATAAAAACGGTAACCCCATACAAATACAGTGCATACACGTAAAACACACCCTTATCCCCTCAGCCCTCAAATGATGTGGACACTTCTGATGACGTCTGACGAGTATTCACTTGCAAGGCGTGGGAGGAATGAATTATTTTTATATGGACCGCACTTGCCCGGAAATTCGTTACTCGTTAATCCCGGGATGATTGTATTTTCAGCCAGCGGCAGTTTGTGGGTGCTTTATATGCGCTACAGTCAATTATGATTGCATGTCTACTTATATTAACTATATCATTATTAATATACGACTACTGTATGTTAGCTATCAAATTAATTAGCTAACTAATGTTAGCCTGCCTAGCTGGAACTCCTGAAGAAGGAAAATATTTTATTTCTACAATTTCCAAACGCTAACCAAACAAAACATTACTTTTACTAGACGTGTTTGTGCCGTCATGTGCATTAGTTGCACAAGTTCTAACCTTTTTATATTAGTTTTTACTTACTTATGTTGACTGCTCCATTTTTGTTTTTAAGTTTTGGCTGACTTTTCTTAGTGGATGTAAAATTGTCGTGAATTGAATTATGGGGAGTTTCAGGCCCCGAGTGAACTAAATTGTACACTCGCAAACTCGACTAAAAACGAGGGCTGAGGGGCTTACGTTGCAAACATACTTTCTTGGCTAATCATTTGGACTGCCCTAAATCAGGGATTCCCCCAAGGGCATAAAACGAGGGTGTGTCTTTTAGGTGTTTGGACCATAACTAACAATACTGCAGGTGTTTCGCCAGATTAGAATCGCCCCAGAAATGTCCATATGCAAATACATATTAATATTATCCATCCACCCCCCTGATAGTTTTAAATTCAGTTGCATAATACAATATCAAAATAGAAACAGTTAACAACAAAACAAGAAAAAACAGAAAATATGTTATTATAATTCAAATCAAATACAATTTTATTGGTCACATACACTTGATGTATGCAAATGTTATTGCAGGTTTAGCGAAATGCTTGGGTTTCTAACTCCGACAGTGCAGTAATATCTAACAAGTAATGTCTAACAATTTCACAACATACAGAACCAGTCAAAAGTTTGGGCACACCTACTCATTCAAAGGTTTTTCTTTATTTTGACTATTTTCTACATTGTAGAATAATAGTGAAGACATCACAACTATGAAATAACACATGGAATCATGTAGCAACCAAAAAAAGTGTTAATCAAATCTAAATGTATTTGAGATTCTTCAAATAGCCACCCTTTGCCTTGATGACAGCTTTGAACACTTGATATTCTCTCAACCAGCTATATGAGATAGTCACCTGGAATGCATTTCAATTAACAGGTGTGCCTTGTTAAAAGTTTGTTTGTGGAATTTTTTTCTTTCTTAATGCGTTTGAGCCAATCTGTTGTGCTGTGACAAGGTAGAGGGTGGTATACAGAAGATATAACAAGTCCATATTATGACAAGAACAGCTCAAATAAGCAAAGAGAAATAACAGTCCGTCATTACTTTAAGACATGAAGGTCAATCAATCCAGAACATTTCAAGAACTTTGTGCAGTCGCAAAAACCATCAATGAATGAAACTGGCTCTCATGAGGACCGCCACAGGAATGGATGAACCAGAGTTACCTCTGCTGCAGAAGATAAATTAATTGGAGTTACTAGCCTCAGAAATTGCAGCCCAAATAAATGCTTCACATGGTTCAAGTAACAGACACATCTCAACATCAACTGTTCAGAGGAGACAGGCCTTTCTGCAAAGAAATCATTAATAAGGACACCAATAAGAAGAAGAGACTTGCTTGGGCGAAGAAACAAGAGCAATGGACATGAGACCAGTGAAAATCTGTCCTTTGGTCTGATGAGTCCAAAATTGAGATTTTTGGTTCAAATCGCTGTCTTTGTGAGACGCAGAGTGGGTGAGTGGATGATCTCCACATGTGTAATACCCACTGTGAAGCATGGAGAACCAGGTGTTATGGTGTGGGGTTGTTTTGCTGGTGTCACTGTCGTGATTTATTTGTAATTCCAGGCACACTTAACCAGCATGGCTACCACAGCATTCTGCAGCGAGAAGCCTTCCCACCTTGTTTGCGCTTAGTGGGACTATCATTTGTTTTTCAACAGGACAATGACCCAACACACCCCCAGGCTGTGTAAGGGTTATTTTACCAAGAAGGAGAATGATGGAGTGATGCATCAGATTACCTGGTCTCCAGAAGGCCAGCATCCCGGAGTCGCCTCTTCACTGTTGACGTTGAGACTGGTGTGGGTACTATTTAATGAAGCTGCCAGTTGAGGACTTGTGAGGCATCTGTTTCTCAAACTAGACACTCTAATGTACCTGTCCTCTTGCTCAGTTGTGCACCGGGGCCTCCCACTGCTCTTTCTATTCTGGTTAGAGCCAGTTTGCGCTGTTCTGTGAAGGGAGTAGTACACAGCGTTGTACGAGATCTTACATTTTTGGGGCAATTTCTCGCATGGAACAGCTATCATTTCTCAGAACAAAAATAAACTGAGTTTCAGAAGAAATATATTTGGAACACAGGAGTGATGGTTGCTGATAATGGGCCTCTGTACGCCTATGGAGATATTCCATAAAAAAATCTGCCGTTTCCAGCTACAATAGTCATTTACAACATTAACAATGTCTACAGTACACTGTATTTCTGATCTCTTATGGCTGCGATCCTTGTACAGGGATCAACATCCGGGGAAATTTCAGAGTGACTAACTAAAAAAAATACAAATACAACATTAAACATTCTTGAAAATGCAAGTGTCTTACATCCTTCAAAAGATTAGAATCTTGGTAATCAAACTACGTTTTCCGATTTAAAATAGCTATTACAGAGAACAAATGCAATGCTTTTGTTTGAGAAGAGCGATCAACAACAACAAACATTTTCCGCCATGACAGTTTTGACACATTCACACCTGAAGGTAAAATTATGACTTGCATTCTGATATCTTGCTCTTATTTCTCTTCCTGAGGGTCCCAGTGATCAAATGAAGTGCCGTTTTCTTTGATAAAATCCATTTTTATAGCCTAAAACGAAACATTTTGTAAACCGGTTGTGTCGTGAATTCCATCTCTATCAACTTTTGACGGAGCATTCGACGTAATTACACACACTAAACAATAGTTTATCTAGTCATAGGTGGTTTCATTTCAATCCTCTGGATGTTTGCAACACAGCCAAACTTGATTGGTTTTTTTTGCGGGGAGTACTGGCCGAAGTGCACTGATTTGAAGACAATGAGCAAAGACCTCATTGCGCACCAATAATATTAGCGAAGCTTCATTGATTGACTGTATGTCTGCCCAAAGACCACTAATCTTCTTGAAATCTAGCTGGGTAGATAGCCAATGAGCTGAGGTAAACGCCAGTATGTGATGGTTATGGGTTGGACCACCATCCCTTGTTTGTAAACGCACGCGTAACGAACTTCATTCTCTCCATTGACCATCAGACTAGTTGCAGTCACGCTTGTTACGCACAGCAGTGTTTTGGAAAGTAGTATTTTGGAAAGTGTTTTTTCAACAATTTCATTGAAGACATCATGGCTAATAAATCAGGAAAAGCGAAGTCCAAGTCTAAGTATACAGATTTGCACCAGATTCGAGAAGAGATTGATCGGGAAAGTGAAACAGATTTTTTGATTGAGGAATCTTTGAGTGAACACAGTTATGATTCAAACATTAAGGAGCTGTTTCTGCAAAGACAGGACGTACTTCTGGACTGGTAAGTGCTAATGCCGTTTTATGAAATATAAATACAATTTTAAAAAATTGCAAAAATATATGTATATTTCTTTTGCAATTTGCAATGAAATGTGTGATGAAATGTGTAAAGTACACATTGGCTATAGTGTGCGTTTGTGTATGTATTTGTATGACCCATAATCTGTGTGTGTGTGTGTGTGTGTGTTGTTTGTTGGTTTGTTTGTGTGTGTATATATATATATATATATATATATACAGTGCCTTGCGAAAGTATTCGGCCCCCTTGATCTTTGCAACCTTTTGCCACATTTCAGGCTTCAAACATAAAGATATAAAACTGTATTTTTTGGTGAAGAATCAACAACAAGTGGGACACAATTATGAAGTGGAACGACATTTATTGGATATTTCAAACTTTTTTAACAAATCAAAAACTGAAAAATTGGGCGTGCAAAATTATTCAGCCCCCTTAAGTTAATACTTTGTAGCGCCACCTTTTGCTGCGATTACAGCTGTAAGTCGCTTGGGGTATGTCTCTATCAGTTTTGCACATCGAGAGACTGACATTTTTTCCCATTCCTCCTTGCAAAACAGCTCGAGCTCAGTGAGGTTCGATGGAGAACATTTGTGAACAGCAGTTTTCAGTTCTTTCCACAGATTCTCGATTGGATTCAGGTCTGGACTTTGACTTGGCCATTCTAACACCTGGATATGTTTATTTTTGAACCATTCCATTGTAGATTTTGCTTTATGTTTTGGATCATTGTCTTGTTGGAAGACAAATCTCCGTCCCAGTCTCAGGTCTTTTGCAGACTCCATCAGGTTTTCTTCCAGAATGGTCCTGTATTTGGCTCCATCCATCTTCCCATCAATTTTAACCATCTTCCCTGTCCCTGCTGAAGAAAAGCAGACCCAAACCATGATGCTGCCACCACCATGTTTGACAGTGGGGATGGTGTGTTCAGCTGTGTTGCTTTTACGCCAAACATAACGTTTTGCATTGTTGCCAAAAAGTTCCATTTTGGTTTCATCTGACCAGAGCACCTTCTTCCACATGTTTGGTGTGTCTCCCAGGTGGCTTGTGGCAAACTTTAAACGACACTTTTTATGGATATCTTTAAGAAATGGCTTTCTTCTTGCCACTCTTCCATAAAGGCCAGATTTGTGCAATATACGACTGATTGTTGTCTATGGACAGAGTCTCCCACCTCAGCTGTAGATCTCTGCAGTTCATCCAGAGTGATCATGGGCCTCTTGGCTGCATCTCTGATCAGTCTTCTCCCTGTATGAGCTGAAAGTTTAGAGGGACGGCCAGGTCTTGGTAGATTTGCAGTGGTCTGATACTCCTTCCATACCTTAAGGGAACATTTCGGCATTTCGTGTATGATCAGTGAGAAAGTCCATATTGTACATATAATGTACGGTCCCTTACCAGACGTCCAAAATCGTTTGTAAAATTCGCGGTCGGCGTCGGGCCGTGCGGTAGGGCCGGACCTACCGGGAAGTCATCGAATGAACTTTGTCGGACGTTCGGTTTCCGTTTAAAAAAAAAAACAAGTTTCGGACCGTTTTTCCGCCGTCCCGGACATTCCCACCAGATGGCATACGGAATCACATGGCAATTTGGCAAAACATCACGAATCACGACGGGGCCTTATCTCAAAAACTGAAAATATTTCGAAGCCGAAACTTGGTGAGCGTAGGTTTGGCGTAACGGGCAGTTGGCCCCGAACGGGATGGCGTCTAGGCCTCGACTGTTTTTGAGTTACGGCCATTTTTCTGGGATTAAAGGCTTAAAATGGAAGTAGAGAAATTATTTTTCCACTTCAGGTCAAAGCCAAGGAGCCTCCGGTGTCAATAAAAAAAGAACCAGCCATTTATCTATCGTCATTTAAGAGAAACGGAACAATGACAAATTGGTGATGGTCACAAATAGGCGGTTTTTTTTTCAACGGTTACAGATCCAGTTGCAGGGTGTTCATACGAATCTTTTTAAAGTGTGCTGCGGAGCTCTGCGACATTTCTGTGATTTTCTATGATTTTCTGAAATAACACAATAACCGACCATTAGAATAGTAGGCCCAAAATGAAGCCTGCCCCACAATGTCATTTGCTTTTGAGTGACAGTGAGAGAACCGTTAGGGTGAGAAGAAAAATTACACCACATGAATGTTCCTAAGGTCCTCCCGATCTGAACAAGCCTAACCTTGACCGTGTGGCATTAACCCTTCACAGTAAAACAGGGTTTTTTGATCTCACAGATTACAGTGACATCTCTCCCCATTGGAATACATAGCCTGCACCACAAAATTCAACCTGAAGCCTATATGGGTTATGAATGCCGTATGAACCTGTCTTCGGTACCAGTCCATCAGGCCACTATGAGGTCTACCTGTGTCGAATCTAAGCTTCCTGGACCAACCGGAAGTGGTTAAAATGCCCCTAAAAGTGTTTACCCATACACTGCCTGCAGTTTGACAGACATAGTGCATTCAGGCCTGTGTAAATCAGTCAATTCTTAACGTAAAGACTTAAAACTCAGGATTCTGTAAAAGCATACCCCAATGAGGATATGTGGTGACTTATAGCTTCCTGTGCCAACCGGAAGTGCCATAATTGGTGTCTCAGGGGCTGTTTCGAAGGGTTAAAAAATTCAGATCTGTCCAAAACTTCATATATATGATTAGGAAACCCCCATGAACTGTAAATCAGTCATTTTTCCCAAAAAAAATCAAAGGAAAAAAAAATTGCACTAAAACGCAACTTGGATGGAGGGACGTATTGGGGTGCGTAGAGACAGACAGTGGCTGCAATAGTTAGCTTTGTTGGAGCTAAAAAAGAACGGTCGGACCTAGAGTTCCGAAACTTTAGAAACCTGTTCTAGACCTCCGGTCGATGGTGCGTGGTGAGTTACGTGGCTCTAGACGGTTCTCGGACCGAGAAACAGCCTCGTACATTTGCAATAACTTCAATTCATTTTTGCATCACGAAAATGACGACGTTTAGAAAAGTCTCAGAGACGCAAGGCTAGGTGCGTTGAAACCGGCTCGGCCCATAGAGACGGACCCCGACGTTTCTGTCCGATAGCTCGTTCAAGGACCCCGTAGCAAGGCATGGAAATAAGTGGATTTTCAGCACCAATTAGGGTTTTTCTCGGACACCAAATGACCTATCGAGCCGAAACTCGGGATTCGGGGTCGCCTCACATAGGCATTCGCATAATGTCCGAACTGGACCCGCAGCTAGAACGTAACTATGTGTTTTACCTTTTTATTATGTTTTCAACTGAAGGCGCTGTGAATTATGGGCCTGCTCTGACATATGTGATAGTTGGCTACTAAATGAGTAGGAAAAAGTGGGTTTGGTGTCAATTGATATCCGTTTGGTGTCATAATGACATCTAATTGACTGATGGACACTGACTTGCTAGTTGACTTTTGTACATTTGCAATATGTTTAAACGGAGAGGGACCATCACCAAAATGGCATTCTGAAATCAACACAAAAAATGGCATCACCATAGTCTCCAGACTGTGCCGAGTTCAAGGAGACGCCCCGCTTGACCGTAGCTCGTTCTGAGTGCAGCAAACTTGAAAAAAAGAAGGCCCAAAATGAAGCCTGCACCACAATGTCATTTGATTTTGGGTGGCAGTGAGAGAACCGTTAGGGTGAGAAGCACAATTCCACCACATGAATGTTCCTAAGGTCCCCCCGATCTGAACAAGCCTAACCTTGACCGTGTGGCATTAACCCTTCACAGTAAAACAGGGTTTTTTGATCTCACAGATTACAGTGACATCTCTCCCCATAGGAATACATAGCCTGCACCACAAAATTCAACCTGAAGCCTATATGGGTTATGAATGCCGTATGAACCTGTCTTCGGTACCAGTCCATCAGGCCACTATGAGGTCTACCTGTGTCGAATCTAAGCTTCCTGGAGCAACCGGAAGTGGTTAAAATGCCCCTAAAAGTGTTTACCCATACACTGCCTGCAGTTTGATAGACATAGTGCATTCAACCCTGTGTAGATCAGTCAATTCTTAACGTAAAGACTTAAAACTCGGGATTCTGTAAGTGGCTATGTAAATCAAGACATGTGTTTACTTATAGCTTCCTGTGCCAACCGGAAGTGCCTTTAATTGGGTCACACTCTCTGTTTCGAAGGGTTAAAAAAGTCACATCTCTCCAAAACTTCATATGTGTGACTAGGTAACCCTTCTGAACTGTAAATCAGTCATTAATCCCAACAGATGTCAAAGAAAAGCTCCCTCACACACACACAGGAAGGATGGAGTGATAAAGTGTGGTGCTTAAAGACACAGAGAGCAGGAAATGGCATTACCATAATCCCTAGGCCGTACCGAGTTCAGCGAGATATCCTGCTTGACCGTAGCTCGCTCGGTCTAGGCGCAGCGACCATTAGAATAGTAGGCCCAAAATGAAGCCTGCACCACAATGTCATTTGCTTTTGGGTGACAGTGAGAGAACCGTTAGAGTGAGAAGAAAAATTCCACCACATGAATGTTCCTAAGGTCCTCCCGATCTGAACAAGCCTAACCTTGACCGTGTGGCATTAACCCTTAACAGTAAAACAGTGTTTTTTGATCTCACAGATTACAGTGTCATCTCTCCCCATAGGAATACATTGCCTGCACCCCTAATTTCAACCTGAGGCCTATGTGGGTTATGAATGCCGTATGAACCTGTCTTCGGTACCAGTCCATCAGGCCACTATGAGGTCTACCTGTGTTGATTCTAAGCTTCCTGGACCAACCGGAAGTGGTTAAAATGCCCCTAAAAGTGTTTACCCATACACTGCATGCAGTTTGATAGACATAGTGCATTCAACCCTGTGTAGATCAGTCAATTCTTAACGTAAGGACTTAAAACTCAGGATTCTGTAACAGCATACCCCAATGAGGATATGTGTTGATTTATAACTTCCTGTGCCAACCGGAAGTGCCATAATTGGTGTCTCAGGGGCTGTTTCGAAGGGTTAAAAAAGTCTGATCTTTCCAAAACTTCATATGTGTGATTAGGCAACCCCCATGAACTGTAAATCAGTCATTTTTCCCAAAAAAATTCAAAGGAAAAAAAAATCACACTAAAACACAACTTGGAAGGAGGGACGTATTGGGGTGCGTAGAGACAGACAGTGGCTGCAATAGTTAGCTTTGTTGGAGCTAAAAAAGAACCGTCGGACCTAGAGTTCCGAAACTTTAGAAACCTGTTCTAGACCTCCCATCGATGGTGCGTGGTGAGTTACGTGGCTCTAGAAGGTTCTCGGACCGAGAAACAGCCTCGTACATTTGCAATAACTTCAATTCATTTTTGCATCACGAAAATGACGACATTTAGAAATGTCCCAGAGTCGCAAGACTAGGTGCATTGCGAACGTCTCGGCCCATATAGACAGACCCCAACGTTTCTGTCCGATAGCTCATTCAAGGACCCCGTAGCAAGTCATGGAAAATAGTGGATTTTCAGCACCAATTAGGGTTTTTCTCGGACACCAAATGACCTAT
The DNA here is from genome assembly GCF_045791955.1 of Oncorhynchus clarkii lewisi. Taxonomy (NCBI): domain Eukaryota; kingdom Metazoa; phylum Chordata; class Actinopteri; order Salmoniformes; family Salmonidae; genus Oncorhynchus; species Oncorhynchus clarkii. The sequence goes on from NC_092167.1 coordinate 23,846,928, forward strand.
CGAGCCGAAACTTGGGATTCGGGGTCGCCTCAGCTAGGCCAACACATAACATAAGAAATGGACCCGCAGCTAGAACGTAACTACGTGTTTTATGGTTTTTTTATGGTTTGAACCGAAGGCGTTGTGAATTTTGGGCCAGCTCCGAAGTATGTAATAGTTGGCTACTAAACGAGTTGGAAAAAGTGGGTTTGGTGTCAGTTTGTATCAGTTTGGTGGTCAGAATGATATCTAATTGACTGATGGACTCTTGTCCACTTGACTCTTGTACATTTGCAATATGATTCTATAGTGAAAAAACATCACCAAAAGCGACATTCTGAAATCAACCCAAATGAGCGATTGAGATGACCCAGAATCACTGCAAAGCCATCCCGAGTTCATCGGGCCAGTCAATTTCACATTCCTGCAGGATTTTTATAGCATGACAAATTCGTGATGGTACCTGCCCATTAAAACATATTGCAAATGCACAGTGACTTTGAAAAAGTAAGGAAACAAAAAAAATACATCTAAAAAATGTTGAGCATGACAAATTCGTGATGGTACCTGCCCATTGAAACATATTGCAAATGCAAAGTGACTTTGAAAAAGTAAGGAAACATAAACAAAAAAACATCAACAAATTTTTTGGGTAACCAGTTGCATATTTTAGATCACAAGATGACAAAGGTATAGTTTGAGCAAAGTAAAGCTTGAATTTATAGCATGACAAATTCGTGATGGTACCTGCCCATTAAAACATATTGCAAATGCACAGTGACTTTGAAAAAGTAAGGAAACAAAAAAAAATACATCTAAAAAATTTTGAGCATGACAAATTCGTGATGGTACCTGCCCATTGAAACATATTGCAAATGCACAGTGGCTTTGAAAAAGTAAGGAAACATAAACAAAAAAACATCAACAAATTTTTTGGGTAACCAGTTGCATATTTTAGATCACAAGATGACAAAGGTATAGTTTGAGCAAAGTAAAGCTTGAATTTTGAGCATGACAAATTCGTGATGGTACCTGCCCATTAAAACATATTGCAAATGCACAGTGACTTTGAAAAAGTAAGGAAACAAAAAAAAATACATCTAAAAATTTTTGAGCATGACAAATTCGTGATGGTACCTGCCCATTGAAACATATTGCAAATGCACAGTGACTTTGAAAAAGTAAGGAAACATAAACAAAAAAACATCAACAAATTTTTTGGTTAACCAGTTGCATATTTTAGATCACAAGATGACAAAGGTATAGTTTGAGCAAAGTAAAGCTTGAATTTTGAGCATGACAAATTCGTGATGGTACCTGCCCATTAAAACATATTGCAAATGCACAGTGACTTTGAAAAAGTAAGGAAACAAAAAAAAATACATCTAAAAAATGTTGAGCATGACAAATTCGTGATGGTACCTGCCCATTGAAACATATTGCAAATGCACAGTGACTTTGAAAAAGTAAGGAAACATAAACAAAAAAACATAAACAAATTTTTTGGGTAACCAGTTGCATATTTTAGATCACAAGATGACAAAGGTATAGTTTGAGCAAAGTAAAGCTTGAATTTTGAGCATGACAAATTCGTGATGGTACCTGCCCATTAAAACATATTGCAAATGCACAGTGACTTTGAAAAAGTAAGGAAACAAAAAAAAAAATACATCTAAAAAATTTTGAGCATGACAAATTCGTGATGGTACCTGCCCATTGAAACATATTGCAAATGCACAGTGACTTTGAAAAAGTAAGGAAACATAAACAAAAAAACATCAACAAATTTTTTGGTTAACCAGTTGCATATTTTAGATCACAAGATGACAAAGGTATAGTTTGAGCAAAGTAAAGCTTGAATTTTGAGCATGACAAATTCGTGATGGTACCTGCCCATTAAAACATATTGCAAATGAACAGTGACTTTGAAAAAGTAAGGAAACAAAAAAAAATACATCAAAAAATTTTTGAGCATGACAAATTCGTGATGGTACCTGCCCATTGAAACATATTGCAAATGCACAGTGACTTTGAAAAAGTAAGGAAACATAAACAAAAAAACATCAACAATTTTTTTGGGTAACCAGTTGCATATTTTAGATCACAAGATGACAAAGGTATAGTTTGAGCAAAGTAAAGCTTGAATTTTGAGCATGACAAATTCGTGATGGTACCTGCCCATTAAAACATATTGCAAATGCACAGTGACTTTGAAAAAGTAAGGAAACAAAAAAAAATACATCTAAAAAATTTTGAGCATGACAAATTCGTGATGGTACCTGCCCATTGAAACATATTGCAAATGCACAGTGACTTTGAAAAAGTAAGGAAACATAAACAAAAAAACATCAACACATTTTTTGGGTAACCAGTTGCATATTTTAGATCACAAGATGACAAAGGTATAGTTTGAGCAAAGTAAAGTTTGAATTTATAGCATGACAAATTCGTGATGGTACCTGCCCATTAAAACATATTGCAAATGCACAGTGACTTTGAAAAAGTAAGGAAACATAAACAAAAAAACATCCCAACATTTTTTTTTTGGGTTACCAGTTGCATATTTTAGATCACCAGGTGCACATTTCAGGTCACCAGGTGCACATTTCAGATCACCAGGTGCACGGAGGAAAATATTTACTTTTGACTTTGACTTTTGACTTCCTATGACATCATATTGCAAATGGAGAAAACATATGCCTTATGCACAAGTAAAACAAAAAGAAATATGATAATACAAGTTGACAAAGGTATAGTTTGAGCAAAGTAAAGTTAGAATTTTGAGCATGACAAATTCTTGATGGTACCTGCCCATTAAAACATATTGCAAATGCACAGTGACTTTGAAAAAGTAGGGAAACATAAACAAAAAAAATCAAAAAAATTTTGTTGCACATTTTAGATCATCAGTTGCACGGAGGAAAATCGTTACTTTTGACTTTGACTTTTGACTTCCTATGACATCATATTGCAAATGGAGAAAACATATGCCTTATGCACAAGTAAAAAAAATATGATAATAAAGTATGACTAAAGTATGTTGATAAAGTTCTTATACATGTGTTATTGACACAAAAATCGAAAGAATTTTGAAAAAAGGTCCAGAAAGCACTTTTTTAAGGATGTATGAAGTTTTTTACCAAATTTTGACATTTTTGACTTTTGACTTTTGACTTCCTATGAAATCATATTCCAAATGGAGAAAACATATGCCTTATGCACAAGTAAAAAAAAAAATATATATATATGATAATAAAGTATGACTAAAGTATGTTGATAAAGTTCTTATACATGTGTAATTGACACAAAAATCGAAAGAATTTTGAAAAACGGTCCAGAAAGCACTTTTTTTAAGGATGTGTGAAGTTTTTTACCAAATTTTGACATTTTTGACTTTTGACTTTTAACTTCCTATGAAATCATATTGCAAATGGACAAAACATGTGCCTTATGCGCATGTACTTAAAAAATATATATATATGATGACAAAAGTATACTCATACAGTTCTTACACATGTGTAATTGACAAAAAACTCGAAAGAATTTCGAAAAAAGGTCCAGAAAGCACTTTTTTAAGGGGTTTTAAGTTTTTTTTTTTTTTAATATTTTTTCAAATTTTGGCTTTTGGATGTTGACTTGGGTGCCATTTGCAATATGAAAAGCCCCGGTGGAACGCACACGCCCCCTATTGGAATTTTGAAGTGTTACAATCCCCAAAGAATGATGTTTCCACCTCCATGCTTCACGGTTGGGATGGTGTTCTTGGGGTTGTACTCATCCTTCTTCTTCCTCCAAACACGGCGAGTGGAGTTTAGACCAAAAAGCTATATTTTGTCTCATCGGACCACATGACCTTCTCCCATTCCTCCTCTGGATCATCCAGATGGTCATTGGCAAACTTCAGATGGACCTGGATATGCGCTGGCTTGAGCAGGGGGACCTTGCGTGCGCTGCAGGATTTTAATCCATGACGGCGTAGTGTGTTACTAATGGTTTTCTTTGAGGCTGTGGTCCCAGCTCTCTTCAGGTCATTTACCAGGTCCTGCCGTGTAGTTCTGGCCTGATCCCTCACCTTCCTCATGATCATTGATGCCCCACGAGGTGAGATCTTGCATGGAGCCCCAGACTGAGGGTGATTGACCGTCATCTTGAACTTCTTCCCTTTTCAAATAATTGCGCCAACAGTTGTTGCCTTCTTACCAAGCTGCTTGCCTATTGTCCTGTAGCCCATCCCAGCCTTGTGCAGATCTACAATCTTAACCCTGATGTCCTTACACAGCTCTCTGGTCTTGGCCATTGTGGAGAGGTTGGAGTCTGTTTGATGGACAGGTGTATTTTATACAGGTAACGAGTTCAAACAGATGCAGTTAATACAGGTAATGAGTGGAGAACAGGAGGGATTCTTAAAGAAAAACAAACAGGTCTGTGAGAGCCGGAATTCTTACTGGTTGGTCGGTGATCAAATACTTATGTCATGCAATAAAATGCAAATTAATTACTTAAAAATCATACAATGTGATTTTCTAGATTTTTGTTTTAGATTCCGTCTCTCACAGTTGAAGTGTACCTATGATAAAAATTACAGACTTCTACATGCTTTGTAAGTAGGAAAACCTGCAAAATCGGCAGTATATCAAATACTTGTTCTCCCCACTGTATACATATATATATATTCCATGTCAGATATATATATTTTCCATTTTTTATTCAAATGGAATGGAGTAGAACAGCAAACACACACATGGCCACAGCGCCTGCTACTCCTCCACATTTCCATATGAAATTGCCATTGGATGCTGTTGGGGGGAGCGCAGGCCCACAACAATGGCCGGAGTTGAATGGAACAGCACTTCACCTTAGTGACTGTTCCCTCTGCTCTATACAATACATATCTGTTTATTTTATGTGATGATAAAAGGCTCATACAATACAAATATATTTTTTTATGTTTTCTTTCACAGTGATAGCGACTCTGACTGGGAGCCCCTGGTGCCAAGGTGCCCATCCCCCACTGAAGCGGGTGGACCACCAAAAATGTCCCCATTCCTGCAGCTATCAAGGACTACAACAAGAGCATGGGAGGTGTAGCCCTATCAGACGCACTGATAGGGTACTACAATGTTCTACATAAGACAAAGAAATGGTACAAGACATTGTTTTACCATTTCATTGACATTGCTGTGGTGAATTCCTTCATCCTGCAGAAGGAAATGGCGAAGAGCTGTGGACAGCCCCCCATCTCACAGCTAGCCTTCAGGGAGCTGCTCATCCGGGAGCTTGCTTGCTATAGCAAAAAGTCCACTGCATCACATTCTGCCCCCTCTACCTCTGCCAGCTCTACTCCTGCCTCCAGTGGTGTTCATATGCCACAGTTCATTGCTGCAGGCATGACTGTGCCTCAGGGCCAAAAGGGCACAGCATGTAGGCGTCGTTGTGTTCTGTGTCGCATGAAGTCCCCCATCACCTACACCACTTGTTCAGTTTGCCTCTGCTTTACATCAGAAAGAGACTGCTATGGGACATGGCACAGGCAGCAAAATATTGTGTAGAGGACTTCCAAAGGGTCTACCTGTCACGACTCCTACCGAAGGTGGCTCCCTTCCCGTTCGGGTGGCGCTCGGCGGTTGTCGTTGCCGGCCTACTAGCTGCCACTGATTCTTTCCTACCCCTCCTTGTCTGTTTATTGGTTACACCTGTTATGGATTGTGGTGATTAGTTGGGCTTTATTAGTCAGCTGGCCCGCCTGTTTCTTTGTGCGGGATTGTTTGTGTAACATTTGTGTATGTTGGAGTTGAACGTGTTTGTTCCTGTTCGTGGGTTTTTGCCGGACTGTTTTAGTCCCCGTGCTTGGGGCATTTGTTTTTTAGCACCCAGTGTTTCGTGGGGTGGCCTATGTTCGCCGTGTGTGCATTAAAGAGCACTACCTTGAACTCTCTGTTTCCTGCGCCTGTCTTCACACCCACGACACCCAGATCGTTACACTACCCCTGTTTTTTATTTTAAAAATATAACATTTTTGTGTGTTAGAATTGCTTTTTGATATGTTGTATATAGTTATTTGCACTGTTGTATACAGTTATAGGTGGGCAACTTGTGTGAGACACCTGGGTGACTTCAGGGTGACTAAATGTCATGTAGCTCACCCATTCCTGAAGTTATCAGTCTGAAACTTTGCACACCTACAGTTGCCCTCTTGTGCTATCCATCAACATTATCTGCAGCATCCTATCTGACTGTGTGGCTATTCTAGTACATGTGAAAGATGATGCTACAACAATAAAAAACAGAAAACGTATGCTCTTTCTTTCTCTTTTCTTCCACCAGATCTACTGTGTTATATTCTCCTACATTCAATTAACATTTCCACAAACTTCAGAAGGTTTCCATTCAAATTATACCAAGAATATGCATATCCTTGCCTCTGGGGCTGAGCTAAAGGCAGTTAGATTAAACCTTTTGTGACTAGGGGGCAGTATTTTCATTTTTGGAAAAATAACTTGCCCGTAGTAAATGGGACAAAACTGTAAAAATATTGTCTGTGAGTATAACAGAACTGATGTTGCAGGCGAAATCCTAAGACAAATCCAATCCGGAAGTGCGTCATGTTTTGAAAGCCCTGCGTTCCCAATGCGTCCCTAATTGAGCAGTGAATGGGCTATCAACCAGATTACTTTTTCTCCGTATTCCCCAAGGGGTCTACAGCATTGTGACGTAGTTTTACGCATTTATGTTGAAGAATACCCGTAATCGGCTACATTGCGCAAGTGGTCACCTGATGCTCCCAGAGAGATTCAGAGGTAGCCAAAATACAGAGGTAGCCATTATTCCAATCGGTCCTACTGAAAAACCAATTGTCCCGGTTGATATATTATCGAATAGGTATTTGAAAAACACCTTGAGGATTGATTATAAAAAACGTTTGCCATGTTTCTGTCAATATTATGGATCTAATTTCGAATATTTTTCGGCATTGTCATGACCGTAATTTCCGGCGGATTTCTCAACAAAACGTGAAGAACAAACAGAGGTATTTTGGCTATAAAAAAATCATCTTTATGGAACCAAATGAACATTTGCTCTCTAACTGGGAGTCTCATGAGTGAAAACATCCGAAGCTCATCAAAGGTAAACGATTTAATTTGATTGCTTTGATTGCTGGACATAATGCTATGCTAGGCTATCGATAAACGTACACAAATGCTTGTCTTGCTTTGGCTGTAAAGCATCATTTCAAAATCTGAGATGACAGGGTGATTAACAAAAGGCTAAGCTGTGTTTCACTATATTTCACTTGTGATTTCATGAATATAAATATTTTCTAGTAATATTATTTGACTGTGGCGCTATGCTATTCAGCGTTGCTGATGACAATTTTACCGGATCCGGGATGGGTGGTTGAGAGAGGTTAATGGACAAAAAATGTGCTTTTCTTTCAAAAACAAAGACATTTCTAAGTGACCCAAAACTTTTGTACGGTAGTGTACATATGAGATGAGTATTGCAAAATATGTAAACATTATTAAAGTGACTAGCGTTCCATTTATTAAAGTGGCCAGTGATTTCAAGTCTATGTATATAGGCAGCAGCCTCTAATATGCTAGTGATGGGTATTTAACAGTCTGATGACCTTGAGATAGAAGCTGTTTTTCAGTCTCTCGGTCCCAGCTTTGATGACCTCGCCTTCTGGATGATAGCGGGCTGAACAGGCAGTGGCTCGGGTGGTTGTTGTCCTTGATTAACTTTTTGGCCTTCCTGTGACATCAGGTGCTGAAGATGTCCTGGAGGGCAGGTAGTTTGTCCCCGGTGATGCATTGGGTAGACGGTTGTGGGCAGTACAGTTGCCGTACCAGGCGGTGATACAGCCCGACTGTCACACCCTGATCGGTTTCACCTGTCTTTGTGCTTGTCTCCACCCCCCACCAGGCAGGTGTCGCCCATCTTCCCCATTATCCCCTGTGTATTTATAACTGTGTTCTCTGTTTGTCTGTTGCCGGTTCGTTTTGTTCGTGAAACCTACCCGCGTTTGTTCCCCTGCTCCTGCCTGTTTCTTACTCTTGTTTTCTAGTCCTACCAGGTATTGACCTTTCTGCCTGCCCTGACCCTGAGACTGCCTGCCATCCTGTACCACAATAAGACTCCAATAGTTCTTCCCAGCTGTATGTAATAAGACTTAAGATTTCCTGGGATAACAATGTAAGAAATAATACATTAAAAAACAAAATACTGCATAGTTTCCTAAGGACGGGAATCCAAGTGACCATCTCTGTCGACGCCATCTTGTGATCGAGAACATATCTCAGTCTGTGTGATCAAAATAATCTTGAAGTGTGGAATCCGATTGGTCAGACCAGCGTTGAATAGTCCTTAGCACGGGTACTTCCCGTTTGAGTTTCTACCTATAGGAAGGGAGGAGCAAAATGAGTCGTGGTCAGATTTGCCGAAAGGAGGGCGGGGGAGGGCCTTGTATGCATCGCGGAAGTAAAAGTAGCAGTGGTCGAGTGTTTTAGCAGCGCGAGTACTACAGTCAATGTGTTGATAGAACTTCTGCAGCCTTTTTCTCAAATTTGCTTTGTTAAAATTCCCAGCTACAATAAATGCGGCCTCAGGATATGTGGTTTCCAGTTTGCATAAAGTCCTTTGAGGGCCGTCGGGGTATTGGCTTGAGGGGGATATACACGGCTGTGACTATAAACTAAGATAATTCTCTTGAGAGATAATATGGTTGGCATTTGATTGAAGTATTCTAGGTCGGGTGAACAAAAGGACTTTAGTTCCTGTATGTTATCACAATCACACCATGAGTCGTTAATCATGAAACACCCTTCTTCTTCCCGGAGAGATATTTATTCCTTACTGTGCGTTATACTGAGAACCCGACTGGCTGGACGGACTCAGACAGTAAATCCCGAGAGAGCCATGTTTCCGTGAAACATAGTATGTTACAATCCCTGATGTCTCTCTGGAAAGAAATCCTTGCCCTAAGCTCGTCATCTTTATTTGCTCCACGTTGGCAGGCCAGGGTCAGTGCTGTGTTGTGGTTGGTCTCGATCTGAGTATTGATGTCATTTTTCATGGAGAGTCATTTTGCATGCAGAACAACCCCTGGCAATATCAGTAGCTTAATCAAACGGTGCTGTGTGCAGCTTTGCATGAACTATTCCTACCTCTCTATGACACAACCATTCAAAAGTTTGGGGCCACTTAGAAATGTTCTTGTTTTGAAAGAAAAGCATTTTGTCCATTAAAATAACATCAAATTCATTGTAAATTACTATTGTAGCTGGAAATGGCCGATTTTGTTTATGGAATATCTACATAGGCGTACAGAAGCCCATTTTCAGCAACCATCACACCTGTGTTCCAATGGCATGTTGTATTAGCTAATCCAAGTTTATAATTTTAAAAGACTAATTGATCATTAGAAAACCCTTTTGCAATTATGTTAGGACAGCTGAAAACTGCTGTTCTGATTAAAAAAGTGAAGCAAAACTGAGCAAGAGGACAAGTACATTAGAGTGTCTAGTTTGAGAAACAGATGCCTCACAAGTCCTCAACTGGCAGCTTCATTAAATAGTACCCACAAAACACCAGTCTCAACATCAACAGTGAAGAGGCGACTCCGGCATGCTGGACTTCTAGAGTTGCAAAGAAAAAGCCATATCTCAGACTGGCCAATTAAAAGAAAAGATTAAGATGGGCAAAATAACAGACACTGGACAGAGGAACTCTGCCTCGAAGGCCAGCATCCCGGAGATGCCTCTTCACTGTTGACATTGAGACTGGTGTTTTGCGTGTTATCCAGATACTGACTGTTAGCACTTGGTGGTCTATAGCAGCTTCCTACAAGAATGGTCTTTAAGTGAGGCAGATTAACATGTAGCCCTATTACTTCAACAGTATTTAACATGAGCTCCTCTCTAAGCTTTACAGAAATGTGGCTCTGAATATAGACCGCAACACTGACCGCAACACACCCCCATTGGCATTTCTATATTTTCTGTAGATGTTATAACCAAGTATCGCTACCACTGTAGGTATTATCAGTAGTTTCTAAGTGAGTTTCAGAGATAGTCACAATATGGATGTCATCTCTTACTGGCAAGATATCGATTTAATGAACCTTGTTTCTTAGGCTACATATGTTAATGTGGGCTATTTTTATAGGGGACAGAATGAGGTTGGACCATCAAATAATTGGCATATATATTATTCTTATAGAATTTTCACATAGGCGAGGATATTGGAAATTGAATCAAAACCTATTGGATGATAACTTGTTTTGTTCATCCTCTTCATCAGAGGACCGTTACAACCATAGAGGAACAGAAAAAGGAAAAACAAAAAGAAAATTAGGAACTTATTCAATAAAGATCAAGTGTAATATATTGTAAAAAAATAAAGAGAACTGGATGGAATATGGGAACAAATTCACCAAATTATTTTTTAAACTTCAACATAGAAATGCTACCAAAAATAATGTACTGAAACTTGTTACAAATTATGGAATCACCCATGATTCACCCAACAATATTTTGAAAGAGGAAGCAAAGTACTTTAAGCATATTTTTTCATTTCAGTCTCCATCTCCACTAACCAAAGATAATTGTATGGATTTTTTTGGGCAACCTTTCCACACGGGTGTGATTAGAATGCTTATTTAGAATGTCCAGCTTCGATTGACGCAACAGTCAGCATTTGAGCTGGCCACACAGGTTTTTCATAGAAACATTTTGCACAAACACAGTCCTTACAAAGTTATGTCGTGAATGTGACCAGTTCATTTTTGGATGCAATGTTCAGACATTCACTGAAGTAGCTACAGCATAACACAATCATCCAAACTGTAAAATGTAGGCTACATTTGTCCTTGCGCTAACTGAGGAAAGATAACACAAGCGGTCATATTTAGACTCTCGGCTGACAGAAACTACAATATTAATTAGTTAATAGCAATTACTATTTATAATTCATAACATCACGGGTGAGCTCACCATTGATCTAAATCATTTAGTAAAACACTTTCTAGAAATCGAAAGTAATCTGATGATGGGTAGTTTATGCACACCGCCATTTTTGTTTTTTGGGGTCAACCAAAGATAATAAGAGGAGACGAAGAGTTTGGTATTTTTGCAGTATGCATGTTGAAGGGGGTGTGTCGTCTACCATAGTTCACATCCCATCATTCACTTCCGAAAGTCGAATCGAAAAATTAGTGAACCCTCCCACACCTCATTTTGTGATAACATCTTTGGTATGACAGACATGAAACCCAGAATTGCGTAAAACCCATAATGCGTTGTATGTCAACAAACATGGCTCCACACATAGCTGGAATTAGCTTAGCTCATCATAATTAGTACAACCTTCAAAATAATGTATTTTACACACACGAAGAGAATCAGAATGCATGATTTGTCACCAGTACTTGTAAACATGTAAATAAATAAATAATTACCACACAAAACATTTTCTGTGGCGCGTGCCTGCATATAAGTGGCGCGTGCCTGCAGTCAATCATGTAACCTCTGACTCCCACTCTGAGCCATTCAGTGTTGTTGTCTATGTATGTAGCTAGTGGGCTAAGCTGTAGCATTAGCAATGTCTTTCAGAAGGAGACAACTCACAAATGCAGAAATTCTGGAGATTTTTATCAATTCTGACAATGAGTCTGAGTATGGTCACATTCTGACAGTGACATTGAGGAGCTGCCCCTCAACCTTGTAGCCAAGGAAAATCCAGAATCTGAGGACACCTTGTCCACTGACGAAGTCCCACGTTCCTTTGAAGATGCTTGTGGTGATGGAGGCAGACCGACAGTGGATGAAGTACGGGAGGTCTATGGTAGCTGGAAGGCCGCCAGCCATTTCACCCCCCCTGTCCCTGCTGTTTGCTTTGATGAGTCCCAGTCTGGAGTGCAACGCCCCTTGCCATTTCCATCTGAGGCAGAGTGCTTCAAGCTGTTTCTGACAGAGGAGCTGGTGGGAGACATAGTAGAGGAGACCAATCGCTATGCCTTGGAGCTACAGGAGAAGAGAGAGCCAGGAGTGAGGGGGAAACTCGCTAAATGGGTGATAACCACAATTATTTTACATCACCGTATAGTTTACCAATAAAATGGTCTGACGGTGATAAGGACATACTTGGTATACATATCCCAAAATAAATAAATGAGTTCACTACAATACATTTTAATAGAAAGTTAGCAAAAATGTTGGAAGGATGGAAAGGAAAATAACTTTCTATTTGAGGAATAATCACCCTGATTTACCCTGTTTACCTATTTGCTTATGGTCTTGCGTACACCTAGCAACCTGTTTTTTAAATTATATGAGCAAAAAATTATCAATTTTATTTGGAACGGCAAGCCAGACAAAATTAAACGGGCCTATTTATTTAATGAATATGAATTCGGAGGACAGATATTATTCAATATTAAAGCATTAGACCTCTCACTAAAGACATCAGTCATACAGAAGCTATACTTAAATCCAAGCTGGTTCTTCAGCAGATTAGTAAAAATGTCTCACCCCATGTTCAAGAATGGCCTTTTTCCCTTTATTCAGATTTCAACCTCTCACTTTCGGATATTTGAAAATGAAATGGTCTCCAAAATATAGCTATTTTTAAAACAAGCCATAGAAATCTGATCGCAATTTCAGTTTAATCCACCAGAAAAGACAGAACATATTATGTGGTTAAACTCAAACATACTAATTGATAAAAGAGAACAGAATTTTCCGAGAAAGAAAAATGAAAAAGCTATAATCTTTGTAAAATATTATAAATAGAACTGGTGGATGGATGTCACACATGCAGCTAACAAAAGTACAGTGGGGCAAAAAAAGTATTCAGTCAGCCACCAATTGTGCAAGTTCTCCCACTTAAAAAGATGAGAGAGGCCTGTAATTTTCATCATAGGTACACTTCAACTATGACAGACAAAATGAAAAAAAGAAATCCATAAAATCACATTGTATGATTTTTTATGAATTTATTTGCAAATTATGGTGGAAAATAAGTATTTGGTCAATAATAAAAGTTTATCTCAATACTTTGTTATATACCCTTGGTTGGCAATGACAGAGGTCAAACGTTTTCTGTAAGTCTTCACAAGGTTTTCACACACTGTTGCTGGTGTTTTGGCCCATTCCTCCATGCAGATCTCCTCTAGAGCAGTGATGTTTTGGGGCTGTTGCTGGGCAACACAGACTTTCAACTCCCTCCAAAGATTTTCTATGGGGTTGAGATCTGAAAACTGCCTAGGCCACTCCAGGTCCATGAAATGCTTCTTACGAAGCCACTTCTTCATTGCCCGGACGGTGTGTTTGGGATCATTGTCATGCTGAAAGACCCAGCCACGTTTCATCTTCAATGCCCTTGCTGATGGAAGGAGGTTTTCACTCAAAATAGCACGGTACATGGCCCCATTCATTCTTTCCTTTACACGGATCAGTCGTCCTGGTCTCTTTGCAGAAAAACAGCCCCAAAGCATGATGTTTCCACCCCCATGCTTCACAGTAGGTATGGTGTTCTTTGGATGCAACTCAGCATTCTTTGTCCTCCAAACACGACGAGTTGAGTTTTTACCAAAAAGTTATATTTTGGTTTCATCTGACCATATGACATTCTCACAATCTTCTTCTGGATCATCCAAATGCTTTCTAGCAAACTTCAGACGGGCCTGGACATGTACTGGCTTAAGCAGGGGGACACGTCTGGCACTTCTTGTGATCATTTTGACCCCACGGGGTGAGATCTTGAGTGGAGCCCCAGATCGAGGGAGATTATCAGTGGTCTTGTATGTCTTCCATTTCCTAATAATTGCTCCCACAGTTGATTTCTTCAAACCAAGCTGCTTACCTATTGCATATTCAGTCTTCCCAGCCTGGTGCAGGTCTACAATTTTGTTTCTGGTGTCCTTTGACAGCTCTTTGGTCTTGGCCATAGTGGAGTTTGGAGTGTGACTGTTTGAGGTTGTGGACAGGTGTCTTTTATACTGATAACAAGTTCAAACAGGTGCCATTAATACAGGTAACGAGTGGAGGACAGAGGAGCCTCTTAAAGGTTCGAGTTGGGTGGGTTGTCTATGTTCGTTTTTCTATCATTTGGGATTTCTGTGTTCGGCCTAGTATGGTTCTCAATCAGAGGCAGCTGTCAATCGTTGTCCCTGATTGAGAATCATACTTAGGTAGCCTGGTTTCACTTTTGAGTTGTGGGTGTTTGTCTTCCGTGTCAGTGCTTGTTGCCACACGGGACTGTTTCGTTTATTCACGTTTATTGTTTAGTTCCAGTGTTCTGTTGTGTTTTGATTAAACATTATGGACACTTACCACGCTGCGCATTGGTCCTCCGATCCTTCTCGCTACTCCTCCTCAGAAGAGGAGGACGAGATCCGTTACATCATCTCTGTATACCCGTCGCAAGATCCACTGGTTGATGCTTATTTATAAAACCCTCTTAGGCCTCACTCCCCCCTATCTGAGATATCTACTGCAGCCCTCATCCTCCACATACAACACCCATTCTGCCAGTCACATTCTGTTATAGGTCCCCAAAGTGCACACATCCCTGGGTCGCTCATCTTTTCAGTTCGCTGCAGCTAGCGACTGGAACGAGCTGCAACAAAAACTCTAACTGGACAGTGTTATCTCAATCTCTTAATTCAAAGACTCAATAATGGACACTCTTACTGACAGTTGTGGCTGCTTTGTGTGATGTATTGTTGTCTCTACCTTCTTGCCCTTTGTGCTGTTGTCTGTGCCTAATAATGTTTGTATCCTGGGCTGCTGCCATGTTGTGTTGCTACCATGTTGTTTTCATGTTGTGTTGCTGCCATGCAATGATATTGTCTTAGGTCTCTCTTTGTGTTGTCTCTCTTTGTGATGTGTGTTTTGTCCCATTTTTTTATTTTATTTATTTTGAATCCCAGCCCCTGTCCCCGCAGGAGGCCTTTTACCTTTTGATAGGCCATCATTGTAATTAAGAATTTGTTCTTAACTGACTTGCCTAGTTAAATAAAAGGTTAAATAAAAAGAATACAAAGAAAAATTTGGACTCTTCATGTCTGCCTTGATGCACCGAATTTGTTGCAGAGACTACTTCTCCATGCTGGACACACTCAATTGCAACGGTGAAATGATCCTCTCCAGACAAAAAGTTGTTTCGAAAGTTGTTTATTTTTTTGTGAATATTCAATAAAAATAGTTTTAAAACTTTTTAAAATGTTTTATTATAATACTACTGTGGTTGATGCATTATATTATGCACACATGATTTATATGTCACACCCTGATCTGTTTCACCTGTCTTTGTGATTGTCTCCACCCTCTGCAGGTGTTGCACATTTTCCCCTGTGTATTTATACCTGTGTTCTCTGTTTGTCTGTTGCCAGTTTGTCTTGTTTTGTCAAGCCTACCAGCGGTTTTCCCCCTGTTTCTGTCTCTTGATGGCTCCTGTTTCCTAGTTTTCCAGGTTTTTACCTTTTCTGCCTACCCCGACTCTGAGCCTGCCTGCTGTCCTGTACCTTTGCCCCACCTATCTGGATTACTGACCTCTGCCTACCCTGACCCTGAGCCTGCCTGCCGTTCTGTACCTTTGCCCCACCTATTTGAATTATTGACCCCTGCCTGCCCCTGACCTGTCTTTGCCTGCCCCTGTTGGATTAATAAACTGCTGTTAATTTGACGTTGTCTGCATCTGTGTCTTACCTTGAAATGCGATATTACATTACAAAGCCAGAGAACAATACGTAAAGTAGCCTACAAATAACAGTAAGGAACTTAATTTGAGCAAATATGAATTGCATTTTTACATTTCTGTCTGTAGAAGCCAGGTCTAGTAATTGTCATGAAGGGGTACTCTGGATGGTCACTCTCCCTGTTGAATCAGAGTAATATTTTTAGATAAACAATATCTGGAAGCAAATGGAGAAAACATACAAAGTGTTGCAGTGCAATCAGAAAGTCTTCTGTATACTTACATGAGAAGCTCCACCAACCGAATGTTCTTGTTTAGGTCCTCTATTGCCTTCATTTTAGCCTCAGTTAGGGAAAAGTAAAATATCTTCATTGGGAGATATGAGGGAAACATGAATGTGACATCATATGCTTCAGGAGTTATCCTTCACTTAGTCAATAACAATTGTAGCTAAATACATTTTGCACTCCCAATACATAAAATGTTGTGTCCCACAATCTGACATTATTCAAATGGCACATGTGTCTTAGATTCACACAGACCTAACAGTTATCCTTTATGTGCTGTGGGTTGAAGCTCTTAGGGATGACTAGCACCCCTCTCTGGATGTTGAACCACGGGGACATCTGAGCTGTAGTCTTCTTGTACTTGTGGGCAATGTACACCAAGAGCTCATCTTCCAACAAGGGCGGACAGGTCAGATTCACCCTATTACGTGAAATGTAATCAACACAGTTAAGAAAATATGTTTTAGGTATGTATATCTAGCTGTACATAGCTACATGCATTTTGTGCTCAATCTTTTTGCAGACTAATAGCTGTACTTATTTGATTGACTATACCATGAATCATTAACCATTGGATTAATTGGGTTGTCCTCATCCAATGTAATCACCATTGATTATGTCATTGATAATTATTTTCTAATGTAGTGCATTAGTTTTACCAGGATGCATCTCTTGATGTTCCTATGGAGCTGTATCCCACAATGACTATGTCGTTCTGCAACTATTCAAGCAGCTTCGGCTGAGTGAAATATGGATGACATTCAACCGGTGTTGAGAGAAAATAAAGCACTCTAAGAAGATCAATCAGCTCTTATACATGTTTAGTAACATTGTAATTACTACAGTTATATTGTTGTTACATAGTTCTTTAGCAGTTGGAGTTCATGATTGTGTCCCAAATGGTTCCCTATTCCCTATATACTGCTGCACTACACAGGGAATACGGTGCCATTTTGGACGCAAACTATGTCTACCTGATTTGAGACCAGTCTGTGTTCGAGGCCTGGTTTCTTCAGGATCAGCTCTGGCTGCCTCTTGTTGAAGTTGGAAACTCCCAGAGACTTGGTTAGGCCAGCATGTTTGCAAGCCCCTAAATCCTGTTTTCATGGAAGGAAAATAAAACAAAACCAAGAAACTCAAAACACATACATTAAAAAGACATCTCATTCATTCTGGCTAAGCACTCTAAAAGAAAAGGAACACAATCTTTTTTTACCTCTTTTTCGTGATATCCAATTGGTAGCTAAAGTCTTGTCCCATTTCTTCAACTCCCCAACGGACTCGGGAGAGGCAAAGATTGAGAGCCACAACCCTGACAAGCTGCACTGCTCTCTTAACCCGGAAGCCAACCACACCAATATGTGGAGGAAAGTCAGCTTGCATGCGCCCTGCCCACCACAATGAGTCGCTAGAGTGGGATGGACAAAGGAATTCCCGGCCAGCAAAACCATCCCCTAACTCAGACGACGCTGGGCCAATTGTGCGCTGCCTCATGGGTCCCCATGAGGCAACGCACAGCCTGGGATCGAACCCGGGTCTGTAGTGATGCCTCAAGCACTGCAATGCACTCAGGAGGCTCAGGAACCAGACTTTACCCTTCACTGCAAAGTGAGCAGGATGGATTTTACTACCCTTTATGGCCTTGGCCTTGACCTTTGGGTGAACGCTAAAGCTTTTACAAAACTGTATTTCTACAAGCTGAAGATGTCTTGTACACTTTGTGAATTTAAAATACAATGGTGAATGCATTTTTTATATATTTTTTTACCAAGTGTGGCGCAGTGTATATCAGTAACTGACACGGATCATCCTTGAACTCATTTGAATCAGGGGTTGTTTTGCAGGTCTAGTTGGCTTACCTTCCATGTGGCACAGAGGTCTGTATCATGGTATAAGTACTTCCTATTCCAGCCTTGGGGTAGAATGTGTCTCCTGGCTTCACGAAACTACACATTTTAGGTAGAAATGTAGAGTGATAGAATTGTATTCAATATTCAGTCATTGCTGTACCTTGAAGGCAGTGTCCAATTCAACAATGTATAGGCCCACATAGTCAAGCTGTAAGGTCTTCAGTGTTCTCTCTAAAGCAGGTCTGACCAGCTCCAGAGGATGGAAGGTATTCCACAGCTACATATTTTGAATAACATTTGAATAAATACATTATTGACATAGGCTCAATGATTACAAAAGAAGACAGCCAATGACCTTGCCCACTACTAAAATACATTTGATCAAATACTTAATGGTTTCATTAGACCAAAACAGACATTTGAGTATATGCCTTTCAAACTTTCTTAAAATATTCACCTTTCTACAGTAGAAGATAGAAGATCTGTTTTATATTACAACATATGGAAGTCCAGGTACAGAAGTCCAGAGAGGACATTTGAGAGGAGATCAACTCCTCCCCAGGCTACTGGGTTTTGCTGGCAGGGACTTTGGGAGCGATTCAAATAATTCAAATAAATGAACTATGTTTTTTTTTTTACTTGGTACATTTATTTGCTTGTGTTGATTGCCTTGAACAATTAAAAACGCCTTTCGAAGTTCACAAGCTATTTTGGCCTGAAATGGTCGCTGTACCATAAAATATCAGAGTGCATGCTGGGCACTCCGTGTGTGTTTTTTTTGGGGGAAAGAATGTTGCTTGTACAGATGGTAGCTAGCAATTTCCATTGATAGAAGTTTGTATTGCACGTTTATTGTACAAAATTACTATTCGGTGTCCTCTACTATTGTTCAGTTTCATTGACACTAGGCAGCTATTTAATAACTAAATTACGTCATCCTTCGTGGTAGCAACTGTGTCATCTAGCTAACGTTAGCCATCTAGCTTCCCAACCGCAGAGTTTAGCACTTTCAATTTGTGATTGTATACTAATGTTGGCCAAACCTGCCATTACTGTGTTTAATTTCGGGAGGTAGTATTATGTAGGAACCATGAACTTTGCTCAAGCAAGGCATATATGCCCAACTGATTTCGACTGTAACAGACTGCAGAGAGACTAGCTAACATTAGCTAGTATCCGCTAGCTAGCTAACAGTGACTGGTTTCCAAGCACTCAAGTCCATCTTGAATAGGCACAAAGCAACAACAGAGACAATGGATGAGAGCCCAGAAGCTGCTGTGGACAACGATGACCTTGTTATTATAGTGGAAAACGAGGCAGAGAGCTTGCCAGTTGAAGAGGAGAGGGCGAAACAGCTAGGAGGTAGCATCGGTCTCATGGACACTTGCCCTGTCTGTAAGTTGAATTTCCACAATCGAGAGCCGAAACTTCTGCCATGCCTCCACTCTTTCTGCAAGAAGTGTCTTCCACCCCCTTCAAGGAACTTAGTCAACACTGAACAACGTCGCGACCCGCAACTTCAAGCGGACAACTCGAAACCACGTGAGATCCGTCAGTTTGTTTATCGGGAAGTTGATAACTGTACTGAAGTGCAGGATGATCATTGCAACTTTTCATTAAAATGCAGATGTCTTTTGTAACTTGATATTAGAAGATGCCTTACTCATTCCTGTGTATGTTATTCCCCTGGCTCCAGTCAATGTGATCCGCTGCCCAGTTTGTCGACAAGAGTGCTGGGAGGTGGAGGTGCTGGATAACTTCTTTGTGAAGGACTCTGTGGAGGTTCCCAGCAGCACAGTGGAGAAAACCAGTCAGGTGCGTTAATATTGGTTACCAGTAAAAGGGTGACAAATGGTACACTCGAGTGGGGAAAACATTTTTCAGATGGTGAATCCTTGTCTGTTAAGGTCAGGTAGTAAGTGCTTCCTGACCGAGACCCAGGACACTTACCGTGCCTTCAGAAAGTATTCATACCCCTTTACTTATTCCACATTTTGTCATGTTACAGCCTGAATTCAAAATGGATTAAATATATTTTTTCTCACCCATCTACACACAATACCCCATAATGACAAAGTGAAAACATGTTTTTAGAAGTTGTTACAAATGTATTCAAAATTAAATACAAAACTCACATTTTTCATTTATTTCACCTTCATTTAATCAGGTAGGCCAGTTGAGAACAAGTTCTCATTTACAACTAAGACCTGGCCAAGATAAAACAAAGCAGTGCGACAAAAACAACAGAGTTTCACATAAACAAACGTACAATCAATCACACAATAGAAAATTCTATGTACAGTGTGTGCAAATGTAGAAGATTAGGGAGGTAAGGCCATAAATAGGCCATGAAGGCGAAATAATTAAAATGTAGCATTAAACACTGGAATGGCAGATGTGCAGATGATGATGATGATGATGATGATGTGCAAGTAGAGAACAGAAATATTGGGGTGCAAAATAGCAAGATGGTAAGTAACAATATGGGGATGAGGTAGTTGGGTGTGCTATTTACAGATTTGCTGTGTACAGGTACAGTGATCGGTAAGCTGCTCTGACAGCTGAAGCTTAAATTTAGAGAGAGATAAGACTCCAGCTTCAGATTTTTTTTTGCAATTAATTCCAGTCATTGGACTAAGTGTTGGCTTTGGGGATGACAAGTGAAATATACCTGCTGGAGCGCGTGCTATGGGTGGGTGCTGCTATGGTGACCAGTGAGCTGAGATATGGTGGGGCTTTACCTAGCAAAGACTTATAGATGACCTGGAGCCGTGGGTTTGGTGCCGAATATGTAGTGAGGGCCAGACAACGAGAGCATACAGGTCGCAGTGGTGGGTAGTATATGGATGGGGCTTTGGTGACAACATAAGTATTCACAGCCCTGAGTCAATACTTTGTAGAAACAGCAATTACACCTGTGAGTCTTTCTGGGTAACTCTCTAAGATCTTTCCACACCTGGATTGTGCAACATTTGTCAATTATCCTTTTCAAAATTCTTCAAGCTCTGTCAAATTGGTTGTTGATCATTGCTAGACAACCATTTTCACGTCTTGCCATAGATTTTCAAGCATATTTAAGTAATAACTTGAACTCGGCACTCAATGTCTTATTGATAAGAAACTCCAGTGTCGATTTGTCCTAGTGTTTTAGGTTATTGCCCTGCTGAAATGGGAATTAGTCTCCCAGTGTCTGGTGGAAAGCAGACTGAACCAGGTTTCCCTCTAGGATTTTGCCTGTGCTTAGCTCGGTTTATTTTTTATCCTGGAAAAACTTCCCAGTCCTTAACTAAAACAAGCATACCCATAACATGGTGAAACCACCACTATGCATGACCATATGGAGAGTAGTACTTAGTAATGTGTTGTATTGGATTTGCCCCAAATAAAACACTTTGTATTCAGGACAAAATGTTAATTGCTTTGCCACATATTTTGCAGTATTACTTTAGTGCCTTGTTGCAAACAGAAGGCAGGTTTTGCAATATTTTTGTTCTCTACAGGCTTCCTTTTCACTCTTGTCTATTAGGTTAGTATTGTGGCGGAACTACAATGTTGCTCCATCGTCAGAGCTCCTATCACAGCAATTAAACTCAAACTGTTTTTTGAAGTCACCTTCGGCCTCATGGTGAAATCCCTGAGTGGTTTCCTTCCTCTCCGGCAACTGAGTTAGGAAAGACACCTGTGCCTTTGTAATGATGGGGTGTATTGACAGGCAAAAGTGTAAATAATACCTTTGCCATGCTCAAAGGGATATTCAATGTCAGCTTTTTTTATTTTTACCCATCTACTAATAGAGGTGCCCTTTGCAAGGCATTGGAAATCCTTCCTGTTTTTTTGTGGTTTAATCTGTGTTTGAAATTTACTGCTCAACTGAGGGACCTTACAGATAGTTGTGGGGTACAGAGATGAGGAATTCATTCAAAAATCATGTTAAACATGTTAAACAGTCCATGCAACGTATGTTAAGTACATTTTTACTTCTGAACTTATTTAGGCTTGCCATAACAAGAGATTTAATACTTACTGACTCAAGACATTTAACCTAATTTAATACCACATAATACCACTTTGACATTATGGCGTATTGTGTGTAAGCCAGTGACAACAAATCTCTATTTAATCAATTTTAAATTGACTGTAACACAACAACATGTGAAAAAAGTTGAGTGTGAATACTTTCTGAAGGCACTGTATACCATGTCACCACTGAAACGTTGCCTTGCATAGGACTAAAATCATGGATTCAAGCAAAAGCCAGTTCTTGCTCATATGTTCTCCCTTCCCTATTTCCAGGTGTGTATGAGTTGTGATGACAACACCGAGGCCACAGGGTTCTGTGTGGAGTGTGTGGAGTTCCTGTGTGTGACGTGTATTGAGGCCCACCAGAGGGTCAAGTTCACCAGGGATCATACTATACGGCAGAAGGAAGAGATGTCCCCAGGTAGCCTACTCTATGAAAATATGTGGCTTTCTGAATTGTATACTGTAAGAAAATATAATGTCCAGGGCCAAGGAAGGTGGTAGGTACAACAAAATCTATGAAACCAAATCACAAATGTGTAGACAGGTAAATGCATAGTGATTTATTTTGTTATATGCTAAATTCTTGTCTTATTCCAGAGGCTGTGGGTGCGTCCTCACAGAAGCCAGTGTTCTGTGACATCCACAAGCAGGAGCCCCTCAAACTGTTCTGTGAGACCTGTGACCGTCTCACATGCAGGGACTGTCAGCTGCTCAAGCACAAAGACCACAAGTATGACCACATTATTTATTCACCCTTTATGTTTCCAGGTTAGTGTCAGAGAATCTCTTTTGTCGTGCTTAGCTACCTTAAAGGGATACTTTGGGATTTTGACGATGAGGCCCCTTATCTACTTACCCAGAGTCAGATGAACTAGTGGATACAATTCTTATGTCTCTGTGTCCAGTATGAAGGAAGGAAGTTAGTTTCGCAAGCCAATGCTAACTAGTGTAAGCGCAATGACTGGAAGTCTATGGGCTTCTGCTAGCATGCTGTATCTGCTAGCATTAACTGGAAGTCGCTCTGGATAAGAGCATCTGCTAAACGACTTCAATGTAACGAGACCTAGCTATCGGAGGCCTGGGTTGAAACCTTCAATAGTCAATATTATGCTCAAACTGGTTCTATATTTTGAAGTATTGTTTTTGTACCTGTGCTTCATGTGTTGGTATTAATCCTCTGTGGGAATTTTCAGGTGAACAAAAAGGAGAGCAGTCGTTGATAATATCAATAAAAATCCATCTGGTTTATTACAAGAATTCAGGGAGAACACCTCTAATTATTCATTAATCACATAGCACTGAAGGTTCTGTAAACACAGCCCAAGAGGCTTGTAGGAAGTCACATCAACTGCTACAGAATCTGTCTCTCAGATAGATACATTACATGATCAGTGTGCCCTAGGCTCAGTCAAACTTTAACCATAACATTCAACACGGGCAGACATTTGATACTAGCAGTTAAACAGTTCAAAGGTCGGAACATCAACTTATACTTAACAAAAATATAATGTAACATGTAAAGTGTTGGTCCCACGTTTCATGATCTGAAATAAAAGATACCATACATTTTCCATATGCACAAAAAGCTTATTTCTCTCAAATTTGGTGCACAAATTTGTTTACATCCCTGTTAGTGAACATTTCTCCTTTGTCAAGACAATCCATCCACCTGACAGGTGTGGCATATCAAGAAGCTGATTAAACAGCGTGATCATTACACCAGTGCATCCTGTCCTAGGGACAATAAAAGACAACTCTAAAATGTGCAGTTTTGTCACACAACACAATGCCACAGATGTCGCATGCAATTGGCATGCTGACTGCAGGAATGTCTACCAGAGTTGTTGCCAGAGAATTGAATGTTCATTTCTCTACCATAAGACGCCTCCAATGTTGTTTTAGAGAATTTGGCAGTATGTCAATCAAACCGGCCTCACAACCACAGACCACGTGTAACCACGCCAGCCCAGGACCTCCGCATCCGGCTTCTTCACCTGAAACTGAGGAGTATTTCTGCCTGTAATAAAGCCCTTTGTACAGATGGTAGCTAGCAATTTCCCTTTGGCTCTGCCCCCTGCCCAGTCATATGAAATCCATAGATTAGGGCCTAATTTATTTTAATTGGCTGATTTCCTTATATGAGCTTTAACTCAGTAAATTTGTTACAACAGATAATTATAGACTAACAGGTGCAACATGACTTAATTAGATATGGTACTTAAACATATGTGGTTAACTCCTGTTTCCCTTCACCAAGGGAACGCATCTGTCTGTGTCTCCCAGCACATACTGTCATGTTTTTTACACATCAATCCATATCACCAGTAAATCAAATACAGAAAAATAATTACTCAAGTAATTTCCCATTACACTCCGCATATCTTGTCTCTCCAGTTACCAGTTCCTTGAAGACGCCTACAGAAACCACAGGCAACACCTGGAAAACATGACGCATCAGCTACAGGAGAAGAGGAAAGCCATAGAAGAAGTGTCCAATTGCATCAACAATGGGTAATTTATTACATACACTAAACATGCGAACTAAACTCATATGTTATGTACATGGACATGTTCAATAGCATGACTGACTACAGGCAAACTCATAATTTCCTGCTTTTCTACTATCTTTATTCTTTCAGACTCCAGCAAGTCGATGAAAACCGCAAGTCTGTCACCAATGAGATAAAGAAGTCAATTTGCAACTTGATCATGGAGATCAACAGAAAGGGAAAAATCTTGGTCAATCAACTTGAGGTATGCTTGTTAAACAGGACATGAGCAATCACGTCATTCCAACACATAATAAAATAATGTACACTTCTGCTGACATGGCGCTAATCACACTTTGTGAGCATATTTGTAAGTAGCTTTGTGCTAATCATGGTGGTTGTGTCAGACACTGACGAAGGACCATGAGGTCGGACTAAAGAAACAACAAGAAGATGTCAGCCACCTGACCAGACATCTAGATCACGTCATCAACTTCACCAAGTGGGCCACAGCCAGTCACAGTGGCACAGCTCTCCTGTACTGCAAGAGACTGGTAGGAACCATGACTTTCACTAGGGAGATGGATTTATTTTCGCCTACCTTTTAATCCCAATGTTGACCTAAATTGTTCAGACAGTTGTGTAGAAATGCACATTGAAAACTGAATTTGTGATTTTCAAAAGCATTAGACTACTTCAATTTGAGTGATTCATAAACCTTTTCTTTCAGATTCTTTGCCAAATCCATTACCTAATGAGGGCCAACTGTAACGCATCCATCGTCCCTCAGAGCTCAGTCCGCTTCCAGTGTCGCTCCGGTTTCTGGGCCTCAAATGTCGATCTCGGTAAGAACGCTAAAACTTCAGTTCTGACGGATACTGTAGGCATAATTCAAAATTATCCCCATGATGTTAAATGCAGACATTGTTGAATTTTTGTTGAATTGTTGATTTTTTTTCTTCATGTTTCTGTGTATTTCCTAAGGGTCTTTGGCAGTAGAGAGAATCCCTGGTCGGCAGCCCAGTTCCATGCAGCAGGGCTTCCCTCCTGGCCAGCCTGGCCCTGGCCCCAGAGGAGAGGGCCCTCCCGGGGCTTTCCCTCCAGGCTCCTCCGCACACCAGCGTGGGAGCACCCTGGCTCAGCTCCAGCTGCAGGTAGAGAAGCTTGCCCAGCACCCCAACAGGGCTGGACAGCCCCCTCCCAACCACTGGTCCTGGTACCAGCAGGGTCTGAAGCTCCCGGGGCCAGGGGGCCCCCCTCCACAGAGGCCCCACCAGGGGGGTTCTCCGTCGCAAGGTCCCCCCAACATGGTCCAGATCCAACAGCCGGGCCGGAGTTACGGACCCCCCGGGCCCCAAACCCATCCCAACCCCAGGAGCCCCACCTCTATGCTGCAAAACGCAGGATTCCCTCCTCAGGTATTTGTGTTATTCTTAAAAAAATATGTATATATTCCTTATCCCTTTTTAAGTTGTAGATTTGCTCTTTGCTGTTATCAGACAGTGTACAATGAGACTGAGCCACTGAGAACATGCTATTTCAGTTGTGATAAAATGGAGACAAGCTGATGCAAAGGCACCAGTTATGATTATTTTTTTTATTTCACCTTTATTTAACCAGGTAGGCTAGTTGAGAACAAGTTCTCATTTACAACTGCGACCTGGCCAAGATAAAGCATAGCAGTGTGAACAGACAACACAGTTACACATGGAGTAAACAATTAACAAGTCAATAACACAGTAGAAAAAAAAGAGTCTATATACATTGTGTGCAAAAGGCATGAGGAGGTAGGCGAATAATTACAATTTTGCAGAATAACGCTGAGTGATAAATTATCAGATGGTCATGTAGAGATACTGGTGTGCAAAAAAAGAGCAGTAAAGTAAATAAATATAAACAGTATGGGTGGACTATGTACAGCTGCAGCGATCGGTTAGCTGCTCAGATAGCAGATGTTTGAAGTTGGTGAGGGAGATAAAGGTCTCCAACTTGAGCGATTTTTGCAATTCGTTCCAGTCACAGGCAGCAGAGAACTGGAACGAAAGGCGGCCAAATGAGGTGTTGGCTTTAGGGATGATCAGTGAGATACACCTGCTGGAGCGCGTGCTACGGGTGGGTGTTGCCATCGTGACCAGTGAACTGAGATAAGGCGGAGCTTTACCTAGCATGGACTTGTAGATGACCTGGAGCCAGTTGGTCTGGCGACAAATATGTAGCGAGGGCCAGCCGACTAGAGCATACAGGTCGCAGTGGTGGGTGGTATAAGGTGCTTTAGTAGCAAAACGGATGGCACTGTGATAAACTGCATCCAGTTTGCTGAGTAGAGTATTGGAAGCTATTTTGTAGATGACATCGTCGAGGATCGGTAGGATAGTCAGTTTTACTAGGGTAAGTTTGGCGGCGTGAGTGAAGGAGGCTTTGTTGCGGAATAAAAAGCTGACTCTTGATTTGATTTTAGATTGGAGATGTTTGATATGAGTCTGGAAGGAGAGTTTGCAATCTAGCCAGACACCTAGGTACTTATAGATGTCCACATATTCTAGGTCGGAACCATCCAGGGTGGTGATGCTAGTCGGGCGTGCGGGTGCAGGCAGCGAACGGTTGAAAAGCATGCATTTGGTTTTACTAGCGTTTAAGAGCAGGTGGAGCCCACGGAAGGAGTGTTGTATGGCGTTGAAGCTCATTTGGAGGTTAGATAGCACAGTGTCCAAGGAAGGGCCGGAAGTATACAGAATGGTGTCGTCTGCGTAGAGGTGGATCAGGGAATCGCCCGCAGCAATCAACATCATTGATATATACAGAGAAAAGAGTCGGCCCGAGAATTGAACCCTGTGGCACCCCCATAGAGACTGCCAGAGGACCGGACAACATGCCCTCCGATTTGACACACTGAACTCTGTCTGCAAAGTAGTTGGAGAACCAGGCAAGGCAGTCATTAGAAAAACCGAGGCTACTGAGTCTGCCGATAAGAATATGGTGATTGACAGAGTCGAAAGCCTTGGCCAGGTCGATGAAGACGGCTGCACCGTACTGTCTTTTATCGATGGCGGTTATGATATTGTTTAGTACCTTGAGCGTGGCTGAGGTGCACCTGTGACCGGCTCAGAAACCAGATTGCACAGCGGAGAAGGTACGGTGGAATTCGAGATGGTCAGTGACCTGTTTGTTGACTTGGCTTTCGAAGACCTTAGATAGGCAGGGCAGGATGGATATAGGTCTGTAACAGTTTGGGTCCAGGGTGTCTCCCCCTTTGAAGAGGGGGATGACTGCGGCATCTTTCCAATCCTTGGGGATCTCAGACGATATGAAAGAGAGGTTGAACAGGCTGGTAATAGGTGTTGCGACAATGGCAGCGGATAGTTTCAGCCCAACTGATTTGTACGGGTCCAGGTTTTGCAGCTCTTTCAGAACATCTGCTATCTGGATTTGGGTAAAGGAGAACCTGGAGAGGCTTGGGCGAGTAGCTGTGGGGGGGGGGGGGGGGCTGTTGGCCGAGGTTGGAGTAGCCAGGAGGAAGGCATGGCCAGCTGTTGAGAAATGCTTGTTGAAGTTTTCGATAATCATTTATTTATCGGTGGTGACCGTGTTACCTAGCCTCAGTGCAGTGGGCAGCTGGGAGGAGGTGCTCTTGTTCTCCATGGACTTTAGTGTTGGAGCTACAGGATGCAAATTTCTGCCTGAAGAAGCTGGCCTTGGCTTTCCTGACCGACTGCGTGTATTGGTTCCTGACTTCCCTGAACAGTTGCATATCGCGGGGACTATTCGATGCTATTGCAGTCAGCCACAGGATGTTTTTGTGCTGGTTTTTGTGCCGGCGTGTTAAGCATATCCCAGTTTAGGTCACCTAACAGAACAAACTCTGAAGCTAGATGGGGGGCGATCAATTCACAAATGGGGTCCAGGGCACAGCTGGGAGCTGAGGGGGGTCGGTAGCAGGCGGCAACAGTGAGAGACTTATTTCTGGAGAGAGTAATTTTTTAAATTAGTAGTTCGAACTGTTTGGGTATGGACCTGGAAACTATGACATTACTTTGCAGTTCATCTCTGCAGTAGACCACAACTCCTCCCCTTTGGCAGTTCTATCTTGATGGAAAATGTTATAGTTGGGTATGGAAATCTCAGAATTTTTGGTGGCCTTCCTAAGCCAGGATTCAGACACGGCAAGGACATCAGGGTTAGCAGAGTGTGCTAAAGCAGTGAGTAAAACAAACTTAGGGAGGAGGCTTCTGATGTTGACATGCATGAAACCAAGGCTTTTTCGATCACAGAAGTCAACGAATGAGGGTGCCTGGGGACATGCAGGGCCTGGGTTTACCTCCACATCACCCGCGGAACAGAGGAGGAGTAATATGAGGGCTAAAAGCTATCAAAACTGGTCGCCTAGAGAGTTGGGGACAAAGAATAAAAGGAGCAGATTTTTGGGCATGGTAGAATATATTCAGGGCATTAATTTTTACTGAGTTGTGTTATTGTCTGTAGTAATCCTTGGTTAGCATTTTTTTTGTCATAATTCGCCTACAAATTGCAAGACTTGTGAAATATTCTTGCCTCTGACTTTTGTGCCATTCTAGTCTCTGAGGGATCTCATCCACAACTCCAGCTTTCCTCCCAAACCAATGGATGTGTTACAGGGTACCTCTCGCTACTCTCATGCACCCCCTCCCAACACAGGACCCATCAGCACTCAAGCCTCTATACACCAGGTACATGCGGTTTCCTGTAAACTGAAGCTGAAACTCATTATTTAATATATTTACATGTATTTTATGTCTCTATGGTTGTGTATTTGCCACACACACACAAACGAGAAATATAATACTCTGGTTGTTTTCAGCGTAACATGATGGAAGCCGCACAACTGAGGAGGAGTGACCCCAGTGGAGCTTCATCATCATTATCCATGCCCAACCCCAGAGCTAGTTATGCTCCGAGCCTAGCTACTGCCTTCCCAGACAGACATGGTAGGCGTTTCACCCTCACACTTCCCTCATTTGTTACATGTAAAACAAACATAAAATATAATTAAATTAGCTATTCATGCCCAATCATAATTTATTCTCAATAAAACCCCTTTCTCTTTCTCTCCTCAGCACAAGGAAGACAGAATTCCCCCATGTCCAAATCTTCCTCTGAAACCAACATAGGGTAGGTGAACCACACCACAGGGTGCTGTCCTCTTTACACCCCACACCAAGGTCACATTATGTACCTTTTGGTGGATGTGTTCCTGGCTGTAATATCTGTACCATTAGGTTGATGTGTTCCTGGCTGTAATATCTGTACCATTAGGTTGATGTGTTCCTGGTTGTAATATCTGTGGTTCGGTGTTGAAGGTCTGCTTCCTGGAAGCGCACAGAGCCTAATGCGGTGGCTCCCCCCTCCTCAGCTAAGCGGAGGCGAAGGTCATCCCCCGGACCAATCATCGTCATCAAGGACGAACCAGAGGACGATGACGAAGTCAGCTTTGTATGTATGACTACATTTACACACACTCTGTGTGTCTATCTCCGTTTGCCTTTGAAAGAGGTATATTGTATACAATCATGTATGAAAGATGATAGAATCTCCCTAGTCTCTCTTCCATCCTCCAGGTGCAGTCTAGTGTTGGAGCCTCAGCCAGCCTGCCAGACAGCAGTACAGGCATCCAGCCCAAGCCCCAGCCCCAGCAGCAATCTCTCCCAGCACCCATGGTGGAGCCCCAGCCGGAGCCCCAGCCGGAGCCCCAGCCCCAGCCGGAGCCCCAGCCCCAGCCGGAGCCCCAGCCGGAGCCCCAGCCAGAGACCCAGCCAGAGACCCAGGTAGAGCTAGAGGCAGACCCCCAACCAGACCCAGAAAAGGCCCCATGTGTCCCTGAAGACGACCCCAATGAAGACTGGTGCGCTGTGTGTCAGAATGGGGGAGAACTGCTCTGCTGTGACCGATGTCCCAAAGTCTTCCATCTGAACTGTCATATACCTACACTTAGAGAGTCTCCCAGGTAATTAACACCTACTTTTAAATGTCTATGTGCCACTCACAGCTGCACCGTCCTGCCTGCTCTGCCTGTTAAATGTAATACACCTGGGCCTCCCAAGTGGCGCAGTGGTCTAAGGTACTGCATTGCAGTGCTGGCTGAGAGATCCTGGTTTGAGTCCAGGTTCTGTCACAGCCGGCCGCGACCAGGAGACCCATGGGGCGGCTCACAATTGGCCCGGGGTCGTCCGGTTAAGGGGAGGGTTTGGACTGCAGGGATGTTCTTGTCCCATCGCGCACTAGCGGCTCCTGTGGCGGGCCGGGCGCAATGCCCGCTGGGTTGTGTTTCGGAGGAAGCACGGCTCTCGACCTTCGCCTCTCCGAGTCCGTACGGGAGTTGCAGCGATGGAACAAGACTTACTACCAATTGGATACCATGAAATTTGGGAGAAAAAGGGCAAAATAAATAAATAAATATTTAAAAATGTAATACAGCTGTCTCTGAAGGTTGATTTAGTTAGCAGTACTTTGTAATATAAACTGGGGTTATTGCAATATTGAGAGACTGCAATATTGTGAATTCACTAACCCCCCTATGTTTCCAGTGGTGAGTGGTTCTGTTCGTTCTGTCGTGACCTGACCAGTCCTGAGATGGAGTATAACCCAGATAGCCAGGTAGAATTGCCAGCCATGAAGGAGGAGCCAGGATCAGAGGGATTCCCTCCAGTTGATAAAAGGAAATGTGAGAGACTGTTGCTCTGCATCTACTGCAACGAGTTCAGTACAGATTTCCAGGAGCCTGCCTCACCGTCGGTAAGACTGCAATTACCAATTGCCCCATAGAAAGTTTTTGCTCTGTAGTTTTAATTAAATCGATACGATACGACTTTGTCTATTGAATCAGAAATTGTCTTAACTCTCAATCCCCAAACACCATGCCATTCATTTTGGTTAATTTATCACAGTTAAGTAATGATGGTTCCTCCATCTGATATGTCCAGTCAATCCCAGAGTATAAGGAGCTGATTGAGACTCCAATGGACCTGTCCATAGTGAAGAGCAGGCTGGAATCTAAGGAGAGCCCGCGTTACTGCAGTGCTGAGGAGTTTGTCAAGGATGTCAGGCTCATATTCAGGAACTGTGCAAAGTATTACCAGGTACGGCAAGACTACACGACACACAATATGACGAACTTGGAATGGATTATTGTGTTTGCGTACCACACTATAATTATTTTTTAATATATTTTTTGCATTGGACCACAACTGAATATGCCCTGGTTTCCCAGTCCCAATTTAAGCCTATTTAGAATGGACTAAAAGTATGCTCAATGTCTAGTTGAAGAGTTAATTTAGGTCTGGGGAAACCAGCCCAAAATGTGTTAACAGAATTCAGACAAAGACACAACACTTCTGTTTTGTTTAATTAGAGATATACATAGCATACAGTAATGTGCTTGTTTTCCTATTTTATTCCCTACGACAGTGCTTTCGCTTCTGCTTTGCTTGGTCTTTGAGCTCGGGTAACTGTAAAGCACTTTGTGACTACTACTGATGTAAAAAGACTTCATAAAAGTTTTTTGTTTCATTGACAGGCAGACACTGAGGTGGGAGGTGCAGGACTGAGCCTGGAGGAGTACTTTGAGGAGCAGCTGAAGTTCCTCTACCAAGACAGGAGCTTCCCTGGGGGCAGAGAGGAGGGCATGATACCCCCTGTGGAGGACGAGATGGAAGAAGGGATGGAAGACGATGGGATGGCTCCTAACGAAGGGGATATGCCCCCTGTTGAGGACGACCTAACACCTGTTGAAGAAGGGATGCCTTCTATGGAGAAAGAAGGAACTGAAGAGGGGATGGATCTTGTGGAAGGAGAGATGGAGGAAGAAGGGATACCTCCTTTAGAAGAGAGCATGGAAGAGGAAGAGACTTCTCCAGTGAAAGAAGACTCACTACCTTGTGATGCTACTGAACCAGTAGATCCATCAATAAGGGGTGCATCATCTCCCAACCTTTCCAGCAAGGAGGCTCCCCAACCCCTCTCAGATACTCCAGACAACCCTCCCTGCGAGGAGGCCCCCCAACCCCTCTCGGATACCCCAGACAACCCTCCTGACTCCCAGGGCACCAGCACTGCTGACTCCCAGGACACCAGCCCTGCTGCAGGCTTAGCCACAGAAAATGAGGGGATGACTGAAGAAGTGAGAGACAAAGCAGAAGAGGAATGATTCTTGTTCTTCCACTGTAAATTGGACGGACGATAAAGCTTTTTGAATTATCTATAGGATCTGTTGTCTGAAAATACAGGGAGACCTCTTTGCTGCATCATACACGTTCTGATATGATTTGCAATAATAATAAATAAAACAGAGAAACCCGGGATGTATAACGGGGTACAGAGATGGACAATGAATGCACAAATGTTTGTCTTGTTACAAAGCAATGTAGCTACATGTATGAACTAATAATGCACAGACTGTTCTGTCTGCTGAGATTGAGAAGTTAGTCATGGTGTAACTGATTAACTTTCTACAATAACAATCATAAAACACAAGTAATGTCCATTATTGATAAGTTGTCTGCAATTTTCCATGTTGGCTTTTGTAAAGATGAATGCCATATAATACTGTATATTTATAATAATGTAAGTTTATTTATCCAACTCTAAAGGAAAAATAGCTGCAAAGACCGAACTACATGAAAACCATAGCCCTACATCATATCTTAACTCTGGTCAATTATTTTTAACAGACATTTTTATGTGTAGTTGTGTTTGTGTTATAATTTAGTTAAATTATAGGCTACTCTTGTACAGAATTTTTGTGAAGGAGGTATTCTGAAAGGTAGACTCGGCGATATAACAGATGCAAAAAGTAAACTGCATCGAGGGTCAATTTCAGCGACAACAAAGGGCGTGAGGCTCAACTTCTCTGCTGTTTTGGTGCCCTGGCTACCGTGAAGCCAACTGTGCACATGAGCAGATACTGTGTGAGGGCGAAGCCTAGCATCTACTCATCTCAATATCTGATGTGCTGCTGGTGGCAATGTCATTTCGCAAAGTCTACCTTTAAGACTGTTCACTAGATTACAGGGATGCAAAATGTAAATATTTTTTTCAGAATGAACGTGCAGTGTTCTCGAATGGTGCTGCTTGCTTTTTGGCATGTAAAGAGAACCAAACTGTTCCCCTCACTTTTCCTTGTTGCATGTTTTCTTGTTGCCTGGCTACCCTGACTTGGTCTGCCGAACACTACGCCACACCCACGGACGTTAATTTCTTCTCCACTATCAATCTGGATCTAAGTACCTCCCCAACCCTTCACCGAATGCGAACACATTCGGGGCCGTCTGATTGGTCCCGAGACCGATGGGTTGGGCCAGAGCCAGTTAGAAAATGTGTAATTGACTTCGATACTCTGATTGGTTAGAGATCATCCAATCGATGAAGACTTTGTTTTGTACAACGCCCCTCATCCCCACCACAAGACTTCAATAGATGCTGTAAAGAGGTCACTGGAAAGCAGACTGGGGGGGATAGAAGAAGGATACCAGGTTGGTGCCCATTCAACAAATCTGATCTAACAAAGTGGATATTCGTCAAATCTGTCATGATTGATGTATTGTAACAGGCCCACTGGTTACTAAAATCTGATTTGGCTGTTTTCGCTGCATAACGTTTAGAAGTAGTCCCTTTTCAGGTTTAGACGTGACTGCTAAATGCTAACTCCTGTTGGTATAAGCTGGTAGCATACAATAAAACTTTAATTAAACACTGAGTCTCAAATAGCCGCTTGTCCGTTTTAATAGCCGGGTAATGGCCCACATTTCAGCAAATAAATGTCCCTTTCAAATAAATGCAGGGTCTACATGAATTGTTAATAGAGGTTACCAGGAATTTCCAAAAACAGTCAACTTCCGGAGTACAGACCCCCAGAAATCAGCCGATCGCCTTCTAGTGACGAAAGTAAGAACCGCCGGAAATGCACAGTCAGAGGAGAATGATGCTTTTGTAAATAAAATGTTTTTAAAATATATTTTTTAACAGGCATACTAAGACAAAAGTAAATGATAACACAGTTGTAGGAAATGGGAAAATGTATTAAAATGATGGAAGTGAATTCTGGAATTAAACAAATATTCAAATGAGCAAAAGCTGTGTGCATTAACGAAATGAATGCCTGGCTCAAATTGAAGCTTGGCTCAAATAGACTCCTGTTGTGTTCAGTGATTTAAGCAAATAAACACTGGCTATTGTGGTACAGTAGCTAGCAGAGAAATCAGTGGTGTTAGTCGAAGTAGTTTTTAACTCTAATGGAGTTGATTGGTGACAATGACATGAACATGTACTGGGGTTGACATCCATACAAGCATTATACTCAGATTTTTACCCCAACATAGTGTGAAATACACATATATACTCAGTTTTTACCTCAGCATAGTGTGAAATACACATATAAACAATGTTCATGTCATTGCATCTTTCCCCATGCGTTTCCATGGCATTTCCATTGTTTTAATTGTGTTCTATTGATCTCTTTACCACATCTATAATGGCAGCCTCAGACTAAAGTATGTAGCAAACGACAGAGCAACGGAAGAATTTACTGTGAGTCGTCAGGCTAGTTTTCTTTAACCTTGATAAGTGTCTTTGAAGTAGAGATAGGAGACCATTCAGTTCCTATCAAGTCACTGTTGTAAGGCAGCCAGACTTCTTGTTTAAACCAGAGCATCATGCAACCTTGTATACTCAAATATCTCTATCAGTGAAATGGTAGCATCAGAGCACGAATTAGAGGGGGCAGGTGGGTCTCAGGCCCCCTATGAGACATGAGCCCCCCTGAATGTAACAAAGTCAAACGTTGGGGGGTCTCTAAATAATGCTATTTTAACCATTCTCCTATTTGTTTAAAATGCAATCTGTACTTCTACAGTGGTATATATACAAATAAAAGCTTATTCCAAATTAAATGAATAACACTACCTCTGTGTCATGGTTTAAAAAAACATCCCCATGTGGCTGCACTTTTCATCTTGGGACAGTCCCATATCACTACCCTTTTTCCGGTGACAAAAAAAAAAGTTATTTATGTCAGCTAAACGTATGAATTCATTCAGGCTACAAAAGTGTAGGTCCAATTACAATCATTGAATGTCATTACACTTTTGGGTGTTTTGTAACAAAATGTATCTTTCAATTGATCAAATAGCACAAGTGCACAATGCACTGTTTGGATGCTGGAATTATTTTGGTGAGGATGAACATGCTCAGGTGGCCTATGTTTGAAAGTGGTTTGTTTGG
The DNA here is from genome assembly GCF_045791955.1 of Oncorhynchus clarkii lewisi. Taxonomy (NCBI): domain Eukaryota; kingdom Metazoa; phylum Chordata; class Actinopteri; order Salmoniformes; family Salmonidae; genus Oncorhynchus; species Oncorhynchus clarkii. The sequence continues at coordinate 23,882,499 of NC_092167.1, forward strand.
CAATAAGATGAAAACCGTTAAATGACATGTCTTTAGCCTGCTATAGTAATATATAGTATAGTAATATATTAGGCCTATAAAACATATCATGCACATAGTAGGTCCTTCGAAAAAATAATTTGCATTGGGTAGCACCAAGACATGCTGAAAACGTAGTAAAACGATATATAATCAAAATCTTGAGTACATTACTTCAGTTGATATCTGTGTACTGATCTCTATAGCCACTAATTGTATATCATAGATATCGTGGAATGCGTTAATTTTAGTTTTTAATGGACACCACATCGGCTAATAAACCAACAGTGAGATAGATGACGCCCTACAATCCCCCATACCCCAAAGCAAGATTATTCGCACTGTTTTGCTACACCACTGCAATACATGAGATTCTCAGAAACTGTCTGACCTCCCTATATGCCGACTCACTCTCTCCTTTTGTCCCCTTCATGACGGGAGCGCTCAGCGGTCCAGAATAGAGAATGGTTTTCAAAGACTCAAGTAATCTTAAATATATTTTCAAGTTGTTTTAATCAGAAAATATATTCCAATTGCAATGGGAACGTGGGTATTAGGAGAGAGGGAGGTACATTGTCAAACTGTTCATAACTCCAACACTAGAGGCGCTATCTCAAAAATCAAATAGCTACTTTAGGTGACTACATGTTCTATGGTCAACTTCCTGTTCACATGTGGTCAAAGACACTAATCTGAGGTGAGCACAATTTTCTTATTTTTCCCCTTCAAAAGTAAAAAATCAGCAATTTACATTTTATGCAATTAAACTTTATTAGGTATGAATGTTCAAAATTATAATTTTGCACTGAGTAGAGGAGACAATAACGTGTATTTTGATACTTTAGCTGCAGTCCTATGTCGAGCTAACCTTGAGATTTAGCCAACATTAGCACACATGTCAGTTTGGGGCAAGTTGTCTCAATGACCTTGGGGCAAGTCTTCACATGTGACAACTTTCCCCAGTATACATAGACACATAGCACATGCTCAAAAAACGGGTGTTTAGCCCCCTCAAGCCAATGTCTCCATGCCTTCAAGGCCTTGACGACAGCCATCAGCTCCCGGTCCCCCACATCATAGTTTCGCTCTGCCGGGCTGAGCTTCTTTGAGAAGAAGGCACAGGGGCGGAGCTTTGGTGGCGTACCCAAGCACTGAGAGAGCACCGCTCTTATCCCAGCCTCGGACGAGTCCACCTCCACTATGGACGCCAAAGAGGGATCCGGATGGGCCAACACGGGAGCTGAGGTAAACAGAGCCCTCAGGTGACTAAAAGTCCTGTCCGCCTCAGCTGACCACTACAAGCGTACCGAGCCCCTCTTCAGCAGTGAGGTAATGGGAGCCGAACCGCTGCACCTCCTTTACCGTGGTGGGAGTCGGCCAATTACGCACGGCTGCAATGCGGTCACTCTCCATCTCCACCCCTGAGGTGGAAATGCAATACCCTAGAAAGGAGACGGACTGTTGGAAGAACAGGCATTTCTCAGCCTTGACGTACAGGTCATGCTCCAACAGGCGACCAAGCACTCTGCGCACTAGGGACACATGCTCAGCGCATGTAGCGGAGTATATCAAAATGTCAACTATATACACCACTAACTCTGCCCGTGCAGGTCCCTGAAAATCTTGTCTACAAAGGCTTGGAAGACTGATGGCGCATTCATCAACCCGTACGGCCTGACGAGGTACTAATAGTGCCCAGAGGTGGTACTGAAAGCCGTCTTCCACTCGTCTCCCTCTCAGATACGCATCAGATTGTAACAGCTCCTGAGATCTAGTTTAGTGAAGAAGCACGACCCGTGCATTGACTCTATCGCTGTGGCTATGAGCGGTAGCGGGTAGCTAGCTATACCTCACAGTGATCTGATTCAGACCCCGATAGTCAATACACAGGCGTAGACCTCCCTCCTTCTTCTTCACAAAAAGAAACTTGAGGAGGCGGGTGAAGTGGAGGACCGAAGGTACCCCTGACGCAGGGAATCGGAGACGTATGTTTCCATAGCCGTCTCTGTGGAGTGAGAGGGGATACACGTGACTCCTGGGAAGTGCAGCGTCTGCCAGGAGATCTATCGCACAAATGCCCTGTTGATGAGGTGGTAATTGAGTCGCCTTCTTTTTGGAGAAGGCGAGAGCCAAATCGGCATATTCAGGGGGAATGCGCATGGTGGAGACCTGGTCTAGACTCTCCACCGTAGTAGCACCAACGGAAACCCCTAAACACCTACCTGAGCACTCTCGCGACCACCCCGTGAGAGCCCTCTGTGGCCAATAAACAGTGGGGTTATGACAAGTTAACCAGGGTAGGCCCAGCACCATGGGAAACGCAGGAGAGTCAATAAGGAAGAGACTAATTCTATCCGTATCACACCCCGGAGGCACCATGCCCAACGGCGCGGTGACCTCCCTAATTAACCCTGACCCTAATGGTCGACTATCTAATGTGTGAACGGGGAAGGGCACATCCACGGGAACAATAGGGATCCCTAAACTATAGGCTAAAGCACTATCAATAAAATTCCCAGCTGCGCCTGAATCAACGAGCGCCTTATGCTGGGAATGCAGGGAAAATTCAGGGAACGTAACAGACACAAACATAGGTACAACAGAGGGCTCTGGGTGAGAATGGTGTCGGCTCACCTGGGGTGACGCCAGAGCGCCCTGCCTGCTGCCTCGATTCCCAGAGGAACCAACCCGGCACCGACTGGCAGTGCTCCTGGTGCAGCAACCTCCGGTCTCCCTGCGCACCGCCCCTCCCAGCTCCATGGGTATTGGAGAGGTGGTGGGGGAGGATGGAACAACCAGACCCCGATCTGAACGACCGGGAGTAGCCAGCAGGTTGTCCAGCCGGATGGACAGGTCCACCAGCTGGTCAAATGTGAGGGTGGTGTCTCTGCAGGCCAGCTCCTGACGAACGTCATTGCGCAGACTGCAACGATAATGGTCGATCAGGGCCCTGTTGTTCCATCCCGCGCCGGCAGCCAGGGTCCATACCGCGCCGGCAGCCAAACTCCAGGGCGAACTCCTGGGTGCTCCTCATCTCCTGCCTCAGATGGTGAAGGCGCTCACCCGCCGCTCTACCCTTGGGCGGGTGGTCAAAGACTGCCCGGAAACGGCGGGTGAACTCCTTAAACTGATCCAACGCCGCATCTCCCTCTCTCCACACGGCGTTGGCCCACTCCAGGGCACTACCGGTGAGGCACGAGACGACGGAGGACACCCTCTCACGGTCCAATTGAGCCGGGTGGACGGTGGCCAGATAAATGTTTAATTGTAACAAAACCCCCTGGCAGTTCGCAGCCCTCCCGTCGTACTCCTGGGGGCAAGGAGAGACGGATCCCACTGGGTTCAGGCGAGAAAGGGGCGCTCAAGAGAGACCCCGGTTGTGCTGGTGGAGGTGCTGGAAGAACTCCCTGGGTACCTTCTCCTGCTGACTCCATAGTTGTGGTCGGAGATTCTGTAATGGGTGTGTGTTGGTGGCAGGGAAGTCAGGCGCAGGAGAACGAAGTTGGTATAAACTGAGTTGTTTAATAAGTGCTGACCAAACTCCAAAAAACTAAATATATAAAAATAACAAAGTGGGTACAAAACCCGTCGTACACCAACACATAATCATTACAGATCACATACAATAAAACAGTCTCCGACAAGGACATGAGGGGAAACAGAGGGTTAAATACACAACATGTAATTGATGGGATTGGAACCAGGTGTGAAGGAAGACAAGACAAAACCAATGTAAAATAAAAAATGGATCAGCGATGGCTAGAACGCCACCCGAACAGGGAGAGGGACCGACTTCGGCGTAAGTCGTGACACCCTTGTCCAGCAATGCCATTGCTGACAGCGGACTACCAACTCTAGAGGACATCCGGGCATATTCAAAAGCTGGCCCCTGAAAACCAGCTTGCAAAGGAAGAAAACAACACAAAACAGCAATTCTAACTGACACACCAGTGACGCAGGCACTAGAAATGGAAAAGGATAAGACACAATCTAGCAAAAGGCTGTTACCGAAGAAAAGGAAGCAAGGAGGGGAGTCAAAGTCTGGATATGCAAAGAACAAGAAGGCAGCTAAAAAAATTAAAATCGTGGAAGAGTCATCATCAGATGAAGAGGAGTGCTTCTGCCTCGTCTGTTTGGAGCCATTTTAAAACAGCCTTCCAAAAGAGACTTGGGTGAAGTGTGTGAGATGCAACAAATGGGCCCATGATGCTTGCACCTCAGGCCAGGAAATGTATGTGTGCCAGAACTGTGACTCTGAAGATGAGTCTGATTAATCAGATACAGATGCACGTCGTATTTTTTAAATTTTATTTCACCTTTATTTAACCAGGTAGGCTAGTTGAGAACAAGTTCTCATTTGCAACTGCGACCTGGCCAAGATAAAGCATAGCAGTGTGAACAGACAACAACACAGAATTACACATGGAGTAAACAATAAACAAGTCAATAACATAGTAGAGAAAAAAAACAATCCACATACATTGTGTGCAAAAGGCATGAGGAGGTAGGCAATAAATAGGCCATAGGAGTGAATAATTACAATTAGCAGATTAACACTGGAGTGATAAATGATCAGATGAACATGTGCAGGTAGAGATACTGGTGTGCAAAAGAGCAGAAAAGTAAATAAAATAAAAACAGTATGGGGCTGAGGTAGGTAAATTGGGTGGGCTATATACCGATGGACTATGTACAGCTGCAGCGATCGGTTAGCTGCTCAGATAGCAGATGTTTAAAGTTGGTGAGGGAGATAAAAGTCTCCAACTTCAGAGATTTTTGCAATTCGTTCCAGTCGCAGGCAGCAGAGAACTGGAAGGAACGGCGGCCAAATGAGGTTTTGGCTTTAGGGATGATCAGTGAGATACACCTGCTGGAGCACGTGCTACGGGTGGGTGTTGCCATTGTGACCAGTGAACTGAGATAAGGCGGAGCTTTACCTAGCATAGACTTGTAGATGACCTGGAGCCAGTGGGTCTGGCGACGAACAAGGGCCAGCCGACTAGAGCATACAGGTCGCAGTGGTGGGTGGTATAAGGTGCTTTAGTAACAAAGCGGATGGCACTGCATCCAGTTTGCCGAGTAGAGTATTGGAAGCTATTTTGTAGATGACATCGCCGAAGTCGAGGATCGGTAGGATAGTCAGTTTTACTAGGGTAATTATGGTGGCGTGAGTGAAGGAGGCTTTGTTGCAAAATAGAAAGACGACTCTAGATTTGATTTTGGATTGGAGATGTTTGATATGAGTCTGGAAGGAGAGTTTGTAGTCTAGCCAGACACCTAGGTACTTATAGATGTCCACATATTCTAGGTCGGAACCATCCAGGGTAGTTGGGCGTGCGGGTGCAGGCAGCGAACGGTTGAAAAGCATGCATTTGGTTTAACTAGCGTTTAAGAGCAGGTGGAGGCCACGGAAGGAGTGTTGTATGGCATTGAAGCTTGTTTGGAGGTTAGATTGCACAGTGTCCAAGGAAGGGCCAGAAGTATACAGACTGGTGTCGTCTGCGTAGAGGTGGATCAGGGAATCGCCCGCAGCAAGAGCAACATCATTGATGTATACAGAGAAAAGAGTCGGCCCGAGAATTGGAGTAGCCAGGAGGAAGGCATGGCCAGCCGTTGAGAAATGCTTGTTGAAGTTTTCGATTATCACGGATTTATCGGTGGTGACCGTGTTACCTAGCCTCAGTGCAGTGGTCAGCTGGGAGGAGGTGCTCTTGTTCTCCATGGACTTTACAGTGTCCCAGAACTTTTTGGAGTTAGAGCTACAGGATGCAAATTTCTGCTTGAAAAAGCTGGCCTTTGCTTTCCTGACTGACTGCATGTATTGGTTCCTGACTTCCCTGAACAGTTGTATAGGCTGTTACAAAACTGCATTAGTGTGTTTAAACACCACGTCTGATTTGTTAAGACTTTAAAGCAAGTTATCTACAGCATTACATTCTATTCCAATTCCAACAATTACCATGGATCTATGTGCACGCCAGAGAATGTTGGATTTCAAAGTTCAAAGTAAAGTGGTCATGCCACTTAATTAATGTGTGCTCTGCCAGCAATCGTGTTTTGATTGAAAGGCATGATTTGCCAGATTCTCGAGGCATGATTGTTTTTATTTTGAGGTCTTTAATGAAGTTGAATTTGGTTTAGAATTTGAAATTTAAATAAATATTCACAATGAATTAGTTGTGTTCTTATTTGTTGATAATCCACAGTTGTCACAACTTACCCGTAGTGTGACAATTTACCCGCTGATTGGGCAAATTGTAGTACACACTCTCTATTTAACGGTCTACAACTCCGTACTGAAATAAGATATGAAGATGTAATAAATACAAAATATGTGCCCAAGACTTCCTTCTTTCATTTGGTATGGAATTTATACCATTGTAATGTACTGTATTGTGCCCAGTAAATGTTAGACAGCGTGAAAGGTGTGACAACGTACCTCCCTCTCCCCTACAATTTTTCTCTTCATATGGAGTTTTACATGGGCAAGGAAGAGTTAAAACTGGTGAGGTTGCCTTGAGTAAACTATCACTATTAACAGTGTTACTAATATAATTAATTAAATTAATGTTGGAATAAAATATAGGCCTATACATGCCAAAAAAGTTCATACATTACACATTTTGAGTTATGAAATGGGCCTAGATTATTTTGTATATGTAGAAAAGTATGTTCAGGAATGCCTTGAATATAGTCTACATCTGCTGACTAGGCTTAGCTATATAATTAATTGCTGTTTATTTACCTCCCCTCTCACTTGTTTGTCAAAACCTTTCTCACCATGTTCTCACCCCACATAAACTTGGCCAGAGCACCCAGAGTACCATTGGACCACGTTGAAGGATTGCTGTCAGGATGGGAGTGGCCGAGCTCTGGGTGAACAAGACTGTACACTCCTCCCTCTAATCGCTGCCTCTCACATCTGCAAGTAGGTAACAGTAACACCTGGTTTTCAGGAGGACAGTATGTATGTGTCTGCAACCTGTGTGACCCAGTTTATAAGAGGCCCCTGTTGGTAGGGAAGTACAGGAAGAAATCCAGGACAGTCCAGGAATGGGTAGATAATTAGATGTTATAATGCTTGTGCTGTTGACTATCACTGTGGTGAGTAGCCTAGTGCCAAGAAAAAAAAGGTTTATCGGGCATTGTTACAGCATTCATAACCGGAGGCACAGGGGTGTAGTTGTATGTCTGTTGAGAGATGATGGTGTCATTAAAACAACTCAACCCCAACCACTCTCCCTGCCAACACCATCATGCTTCCTCTATCACCTCCCACTCCCCCTACAACCCTCAACTCTGTTCGTCAGATTGCCACACAAAAAAAAAAAAGCTCTGTGGATGGAGGTGAAAATTGCAATGGGGAAGACACCTGGAGCACACATGGAACAGCATTTTACTGACTGAAGACAGCATCCTTTCCTCTCCTCACACCACCTGTATTGTTCTTCTTTTCACTTCTCTGTGGTGTAACAGGATAGCTCAGGAGCAGAGTTGTTCGACTGTAGTAGGGGACAAATTGTTTACCAGCGGCATCAACCTGGCCAAAGAACATGGGGACCCCTGTGAAACAAAGACTACCAAGGTGTGTGATTGTGTATTGGCACTCTCTCTCAATGACCATCCTCGTTTACTTACTGTAGCTCTTCTCCTCTCCAACATTTTCTTCCATCCTCACTCCCTTGTCTCTGAGTCTACCCTCTTAATGAGCGACTGAACACACCGATTCCCCATGTTTTTCTGTTGCTCATTATGAAAAATGTGATTTCAATCTTGGGAGTGTGGTTCGATGTGGCAGCTACTGATGTTTGTTCCCCAAAAACACCATAGGAACAAAGCCAGTATCACTTCCTCAAAATAGTCAGAATGACTCTCAGATAACTCATGAAATCAATAATAAATGATGTTTTTGCCAAGGAGGCTTTAGTTGCACAATTTTAGCTTAGGTGTTTGGTGCAGTATTAAAAAAAAAGTGAGACATCTTGTCTTATGTAAACAAATTTCGATTTGCTGGTGGGCAGTTCTGTCTCACCATCTGTGTGTTCTGCGGTACAATTGGATTGAGCGCAATCACCGCAGCTGTTTATCCTGTATTAGTTGGCAAGTGGGCTGTTTATCCTGTATTAGTGGGCATTGTCGAAATCAAAACCCTCAAGGAAGTCCTGACAAACTCTTGTACTCAAATCTCACAAAACTCAGTTTTGGAAGATACTGACTTTATGACCAAAATTAACCTACTTGCACCTTTTAGTCAATGTTGGCACTTGAATAAATGTTTCAGACTAATGTCGATGTCACGTGCAGTTTTCAACAACAGAAGTTGGTCCTCGAATTCTTGAAAGTGTACATTTATAAATATTAGTTTTCTTCCGCAGACCAGGCTGAATTGAAACCTTCACCTTGTGATCCACTGAAGTCACCGGCTAATGGTCCATGCAAAGGTCAGGAATCTCTGATTCAGTCAGTTATGTATATTTGAGCCTGTTTATTTTCTATTACAGTTCTGCCAAGCATACAATACACTTTTTGTTGCATGAGTAATTTAATGTATTTCTATACAATTAAAAACTTTAAAATGCTATTCGGAGAAGAGCAAAAACAAGCAAAAATGACCTGTCATTATCAGCCAGGCTGTAACGATCGTTGTTAGAAGGATTGGACCAAGGTGCAGCGCGGAAGGCGTTCATCATGATTATTAATGTGAACCAGCAACAAAACAATAAAGCGTAACAAAATGAAAGTGCAGCTTTGTAGTGCAAAAAGGCGACAATACAAAAACAAGATCCCACGCACAACAGGTGGAAAAAGGCTGCCTAAATATGATCCCCAATCAGAGACAACGATAGACAGCTGTCTCTGATTGGGAACCATACTAGGCCAACCTAGAAACGAAAAACTGGAATGCCCACCCTAGTCACACCCTGACTTAACCAAATAGAGAAATAAAAGGATCTCTAAGATCAGGGCGTGACACAGGCTGCTAATAGTTCGTTCACCTCAGTTGATCTACAAACATATAGCCTATTAGCTGTACAATTCTAATGTTATACCCCTAAAAGGGAAGAAATATGAGAAATGATTCACACTGACACGTAGCATAAGCGACTGTTCAGTCAGTTGTAATGGTGAATTGCATAAAATCTCTTTACATAGATATCTCTTTTCTCAAATTACATAGTGTTTGTAATTGTATACGTTTGTATTCCTAGGCATTACTAATCAAGCTTCGCACAAACTCACATCAATGAAGCACACAGGTGATTATCACATTTGCCCCCAGCTGTGCCCTGGACACCATATGCGAATTGATCTCCCGCCATTTATCTTCAGAGTTCGTATTGTTAGTTGACCTAAACTGGGACATGCTTAACACCCAGGCCGTCCTACAATCTAAGCTAGATGCCCTAAATCTCACACAAATGATCAAGGAACCTACCAGGTACAACCCTAAATCCGTAACCATGGGCACCCTCTAGATATCATCCTGAACAACTTGCCCTCTAAATACACCTCTGCTGTCTTCAACCAGGATCTCAGCGATCACTGCCTCATTGCCTGTGTGCGTAATGGACCCGCGGTCAAACAACCACACCTCATCACTGTCAAACGCTCCCTAAAACTCTTCAGCGAGCAGGCCTTTCTAATCAACCTGGCCCGGGTATCCTGGAAGGATATTGACCTCATCCCGCCAGTAGAGGATGCCTGGTTGCTCTTCAAAAGTGCTTTCCTCTCCATCTTAAATAAGCATGCCCCATTCAATTTTTTTTTAACTAAGACAGATATAGCCCTTGGTTCACCCCAGACTTGACTGCCCTTGACCAGCACAAAAACATCCTGTGGCGTTCTGCATTAGCATCGAATAGCCCCCGCAATATGCAGCTTTTCAGGGAAGTCAGGAACCATTATACTCAGTCAGTTAGGAAAGCTAAGGCTAGCTTTTTCATACAGAAATTTGCTTCCTGTAGCACTAATTCCAATTTTTTGAGGGACAATGTGAAGTCCATGGAGAATAAAAGCACCTCCTCCAGCTGCCCACTGCACTGAGGATAGGAAACACTGTCACCACCGATAAATCTATGATAATCAATAATTTCAATAAGCATTTTTTCACAGTTGGCCATCTGGACCCTCTCTTTCTAAAATTACCCACCAAAATTGTTGCAACCCCTATTACTAGCCTATTCAACCTCTCTTTCGTATCGTCTGAGATCCCCAAAGATTGGAAAGCTGCCGCGGTCATCCCCCTCTTCAAAGGGGGAGACACTCTAGACCCAAACTGTTATAGACCTATATCAATCCTGCCCTGTCTTTCTAAAATCTTCGAAAGCCAAGTTAATAATCAGATCACAGACCATTTTGAATCCCACCGTACATTCTCCACTATGCAATCTAGTTTGCAAGCTGGTCATGGGTGCGCCTTAGCCACGCTCAAGGTCCTAAACGATATCATAACCGCCATCGATAAAAGACAGTACTGTGCAGCTATCTTCATCGACCTGGCCAAGGCTTTTGACTCTGTCAATCACCGCATTCTTATCGGCAGACTCAATAGCCTTGGCTTCTCAAATGACTGCTGTAGGGGAAATTTCAGTACTGAGAGACTTAGACAATTATTCAAACAATCATCTTTATTCAACATCGATTAATTATTGCAATAATGAGGCTGGCCCTCATTACATATCCGTCGCCAAACCCACTGACTCCAGGTCATCTATAAGTCTTTGCTAGGTAATCTCTACTTGCACATCAAAATCTGCACATCTATCACTCCAGTATTAATGCTAAATTGTAATTATTTTTATCTCTATGGCCTATTTATTGCCTACCTCCCTACTCTTCAACGTTTGCACACACTGTACATAGATTTTTCTATTTTTCTTTTCTTTTGTGTCATTGACTGTACATTTGTTTATGTGTAATTCTGTGTTGTTTTTTTCCGCACTGCTTTGCTTTATCTTGGCCAGGTTGCAGGTGTAAATTTGAACTTGTTCTCAACTGGCCTACCTTGTTAAATAAAGGTGAAATAATAAAAAATAAAATTGGAATATTACTTACGATTCTGTATTCACATCAGTGATGGTAAAAAAAAGTAAAAAAGGAAAGGGTAAACTATAAACTCCAGTGGGCGATTGACATAAGACGAACAACAAATGTATTGTTTGCATTTTGTTGCATTTTAAAGTAGGCCTAGGCCTATAGGGAAGACAGGCCATGTCTAAATGTTCATGTTGAAACATATCTTATTTTTGTACAGTTTCTAACTTGTTTGATGAGATTAGTTCAAGAGAGTGGTGAATATGGCCCCTGCACTGCAGCCCGCAGAGCTTGGACCCCAGGTTCTCCTGAGGATGCCCTTGTTAAATACTGACAGCCCCCATACCAGGCTAGGAAACAGAAAGTCAGCACACTCTATATGTCAGTTGTAGTAGTTGGAGAGTATCTGGGTGTTGACATCCAGTTATCTCAGTCAGCGCAGGAGGGATTAGTGGTCAGCTGTTTGTTCACCCGCACCCGCCCGCAATTGCTAATAAACCATCCTCAACTGCCCGACTAAATGTGATAAAGTGAAAATCTGAGGCCTGGGGTGCAATATTTCTTTGTTGCCTGATTTAGATATTTTTCTACGTATCATTTTCAACATTTTGTTAGACTATTTCTTAGTCAACTTGTCTATAATAAGATACATGCAGCATCTCTTCTGCCATTATATAATGCCCTAGAAGACTGTATTAAACCTTGCTCACCAGAAAAATGTAATAAATAGATGGAATGAATGCTTCAATCTAATTGACATTGGTTAAGTTTTCTCTGTCATCTCTGTTTCTTTCACAGAGCAAATACATTTAGGGACTGGGGAGAAAATGCAATAACAAAATATTGCTGTTAAAAATTTCAAAAAATCAGTTTGACCAGTTGTAAGGAAATAGAAAGCTGTGAAAACTACTCAACTTGTTTCTGATAGGATTTCAGTTCAGCTTGGATGCATATTTTATGTGGTTGAAATACTATCAGCTTTTATGAGTTGATAAAGATAGAACCTCTACATGAGGTATCTAATTGTGCATTCACATTCTCTCGAGATGCTGAAATAAATCAATCAAATTTCTCCACCCAAAAGTTTGCCTACAGTACATTTGTTGTACACTATATATACAAAAGTATATGGACACCCCTTCAAATTAGTGGATTTGGCTATTTCAGGCACACCCTTTGCTGATAGGTGTATACAATTGAGCACACAGCCATGCAATCCCCATAGACAAACATTGACAGTAGAATGGCCTTACTGAAGAGCTCAGTGACTTTCAACGTGGTACCGTCATAGGATGCCACCTTTCCAACAAGTCAGTTCGAGCTGCCTCAGTCAACTGTAAGTGCTGTTATTGTGAAGTGGAAATGTCTAGGAGCAACAACGGCTCAGCCGCTATGTGGTAGGCCACACAAGCTCACAGAACACGACCGCTGAGTGCTGAAGTGCATAGCGTGTAAAAATAATCTGTCCTAGGTTTCAACACTCACGATTGAGTTCCAAACGGCCTCTGGAAGCAATGTCAGCACAAGAACTGTTCGCCGGGAGCTTTTGGAGCAGTGGAAACACGTTCTCTTGAGTGATGAATCACCCTTCACCATTTGGCAGTCCGACTGACGAATCTGGGTTTGGAGGATGACAGGAGAACGATACCTGCCCCAATGCATTGTGCCAATTGTAAAGTTTGGTGGAGGAAGAATAATGGTCTGGGGCTGTTTTTCATTGTTCTGGCTAGTTCCAGTGAAGGGAAGTCTTAACGTTACAGCATACAATAACATTTGAGACGATTCTCTTCTTCCAACTTTGTGGCATCAGTTTGCGGAAGGCCCTTTCAGAAATGGTTTGTCGAGATTGACATGGAAGAACTTGACTGGCCTGCACAGAGCCCTGACATTGAACACCCTTGGGATGAATTGGAACACCGACTGCGAGCTAGGCCTAATTGCTGAATGGAAGCAGCAATGTTCCAACATCTAATGGAAAGCCTAGGGGAACCAACTCCATACTACTGCTCATAATTTTGGAATGAGATGATCGACAAGCAGGTGTCCACATACTTTTGGTCATGTAGTGTATAATTTCTTTCTGCAAGAAATGCTTCATTTTGCAGGAAATAATATTAAGGTTATGTGAGAGGTTATAGACCTACAGTCAGTTTCGAGATGTCAGTTTCCATTTAACCCATCTGAACAGTAGGCTACGGTTCCCTCACGTGCCATAAGCATATGCAGTCTTGTGACTGTGTAAAGCATCTCACAATCATCACATAACATAGGTACTGCTATCATCCTCTTTTACCACTTCACCAAATCTTTCCCTAAGATTACTTTTCTGGCCCTCCCCTCGCTATATTTTCAACTCTCCATTCACAGCTTTTCTCGCATTGAATTAAACTCTGAAGTTGTCCTTTTTGCCTCCGTGGATTGACATGAACTTTTTTCTGCCTGTTCCCAAAAGCATTTGATGATTGGCATGCAGACTATTTGGCGAGCGTACAGTTATAGGCCCTGTCGTGACGTATTATTGTTAATGTGATGACATGCTATTTATCGAATAATTAACTATGTTTATAATTACGTGACTAAATTAATCCTGTAACCATTAACTCAGTAACCTGGGGCACCACGGGAAAAGTTTGTTTAATGAGTTACCATTTCCCGAATTCACTCAAAGAATATCAGAATATCAATTTCATAGCAGTCACTAATTAATTAATTCCTCATCAGTCTCATTCTGAACATTGCATAATTTGTAAATCTGCACAAACGCGGGTCTCACTAAATCATTCTGTACCACACAAATTGAGTTGATTATTTATTTACTAACTATGATAACATAATATACAAATACACAAACAGTCTAGGTTATTGGTTGGAACTTAATACAATGGCAACAGGTCCCTAGCAGACTAACACAATATGACACTGTCACGCCCTGATCTGTTTCACCTGTCCTTGTAATTGTCTCCACCCCCTCCAGGTTTCGCTTATTCTCCCCAGTGTATTTATCCTTGTGTTTCCTGTCCTCTGTGCCAGTTCATCGTGAATGTTAGTCAAGTCAACCAGCGTGTTTTTCCACATACTCCTTTTGTTATTCTCTTTTTGATAGTCTTCCCGGTTTTGACCCCTGCCTGACTCTGGACTACATTCCCGCCTGCCTGATCATCCTGCCTGCCCTGACCTTGATTCTGCCTGCCCTTTGGTACTGTTTGGACTGAACTGGTATTGACACTTTTGCCTGTCCACGACTATTCTCTTGCCTTACCCTATTGGATGAATAAATATTGTAAGACTCCAACCATCTGCCGTCTGCATCTGGGTCTCGCCTTGTGTCATGATAGACACGTGTTACACAAGCTAGAGATTTAAAGAAAGAGAGCGAGAGAAAAGCACACATGGATACATTTGAAGATTATGCTTAGTTTAGAGCTAACACCTTGCCCCAAACTGCCGCTCTTATGGGTCAGAATTATAATGCATGTATTTACGTGTTGAAGGTCTCCATTGGGTATGTCTTTATGGACCGAGTTCCGCTTAGTGGGAAAGGTTTGGCTGACGCCTTGTTATTTTGTCTTCAGGTGCAAGTCTCTTTTGTTATCGTGTGTAGTAAGTCTCTGATTGTCCACACAATGTCACAACGTCCTTTCTCTTGGTTGTCTGTTTCCTTGCACTCATTCTGTGAGAGGTCTTCTTAGGAGGTGAATCAGCCGTGTTGACGCTCCCAGCTTGGGTAGGAGGGCTATGTAGACAACCAATGACTTGAAGAGAATAACCGGTTTGTCCTTCTTGAATTCACCTTCTTAGATACAGTACTCAATCGTAGCATTGATTGTTAAGAGGTTCCTTTGTCCTCTTCCTCGTGTTGCGTTTCAGAGTCACGACTAGTCGTAAACCTCGGCTGTAGCGCGTGGTAAACTTAGTCGGATATGTAAATTCTTAACTCACATGTTTTATACCCCAGGGTAGGAATGGCATTCCCGTCTTTATGACATGCTCTCTGGGTTCCCTGTGACGTAGCTAGTTACAAGGCAAGGTATTATAAATGGCTATGATCTCATTTAGACAACTAAAATCAGTGTTATCGTGGATATTTTCTACACAACATAAAGTATGTAAACGTACACATTATGAAAACTCTTCAAATTACAATGTTTTTGTTATAACGTCTTTTAACTTTTAAAAACATAACAAAATCGACATTCATTTATTATTCCATCTATCATTTTTACCACCATTTTGGCTGATGAAATACACTGCTCAAAAAAATAAAGGGAACACTTAAGCAACACAATGTAACTCCAAGTCAATCACACTTCTGTGAAATCAAACTGTCCACTTAGGAAGCAACACTGATTGACAAATTTCACATGCTGTTGTGCAACTGGAATAGACATCAGGTGGCAATTAGCAAGACACACCCAATAAAGGAGTGGTTCTACAGGTGGTGACATTTCTTTGGGGGGCCACACAGCCCTCCATGTGCTCGCCAGAGCCTGACTGCCATTAGGTACCGAGATGAGATCCTCAGACCCCTTGTGAGACTATATGCTGGTGCGGTTGGCCCTGGGTTCCTCCTAATGCAAGACAATGCTAGACCTCATGTGGCTGGAATGTGTCAGCAGTTCCTGCAAGAGGAAGGCATTGATGCTATGGACAGGCCCGCCCGTTCCCCAGACCTGAATCCAATTGAGCACATCTGGGACATCATGTCTCGCTCCCATCCACCAACGCCACGTTTCACCATAGACTGTCCTGGAGTTGGCTCATCAGGAGCATGCCCAGGCGTTGTAGGGAGGTCATACAGGCACGTGGAGGCCACACACACTACGGAGCCTCATTTTGACTTGTTTTAAGGACATTACATCAAAGTTGGATCAGCCTGTGGTGTGGTTTTCCACTTTAATTTTGAGTGTGACTCCAAATCCAGACCTCCATGGGTTGATAAATTTGATTTCCATTGATCATTTTTGTGTGATTTTGTTGTCAGCACATTCAACTATGTAAAGAAAAAAGTATTTAATAAGAATATTTCATTTATTCAGATCTAGGATGTGTTATTTTAGTCTTCCCTTTATTTTTTTGAGCAGTGTATAATGTCTCAAAGTCCATTTATTGCATGTTACAGTTCTGAGGTAGATTCTCCATATCACCCAAACAGACATTCCAGTCTCAAACACTTGTCACGCCCTGGTCGAAGTATTTTGTGTTTATCTTCATGTATTGGGTCAGGCCAGGGTGTGGCATGGGGTTTTTGTATTGTGGTGTGTTTTGTCTTGGGGTTTTGGTGTGTATGTATCGGGATTGTAGCTAGTGGGGTGATCTAGCAGTCTATGGCTGTCTGGAGTGGTTCTCAATCAGAGGCAGGTGTTTATCGTTGTCTCTGATTGGGAACCATATTTAGGCAGCCATATTCTTTGAGTTTGTCTTGGGTGATTGTCCTTAGTGTCCTTGTTCTTGTCTTTGTTAGTTTATACAAGTATAGGCTGTTTCGGTTTTCGTTTCGTTCATTACGTTCTTTTGTTTTGTAGTGTTTGTATTAATTCATGTTTACGTTTGTTCATTAAAACCTGTTAAGGATATGGCAGACATATGCCCCCTTTGGAGAGATTGGGTACCCCTAGTAAACTGAAAAAAAAATATGTCAAAAATTGCTAATATATGCAAATATTATTGGATAGAAAACACTCTAAAGATTCTAAAACCGTTGGAATTATGTCTGTAAGTATAGCAGAACTCACAGGGCAGGCATTCTTCCAAACTAGTTTTTGTGGCCATGAAAGTTGGAGCAAGTTTGACGTCATGGCCCCCACCCTTCCCAACCAGTTATGATTCTGGGGAGACTTTCTATCTCTTCCGCTAGATGTCCTCTTTCAGTAGAGCTTTGAATCGTTCAAATCCCGTGGGAGTGAAATTAGTGAAATTAGTGCGTGCCACGAGAAAATAGGCTGTGCGTAAGGGGCGCGAATTGGTCCCAGCCATTCCTTTGTTCCAGCACTCAAGAGAAGGGCAGACGATGGCCGATTGAATTGAAGTTTGTTTTGTGTGTCTAAAACATCATAAAGCTTGCTTCTGCACTTAGTTTGACCTGTTTAGTCGACATATAATATGTAATTTTGATGTTTTGATGCGCAACTTTTCCGGACCAGAGGACGTTTTGGGTGCATTTCAGCTGATGTTATTAGCAGTAGCTAATACAAAGACGCAAGACTTGAAACCAAACGATATATTGGGTAAGTATGAAGCCTTCCAGAACATTCTGAACGAAGACCATCGAAGGTAAGGGAATATTTATGCTTAAATCTGTGTTTCTGTTGACTCCAACATTACGTAGAAATGTAGCTTGGAACTGAGCGCCGTCTCAGCATATTGAATAGTGTGCGATTTCTGTAACGTTAAAAATAAATCTAACAAAGCGGTTGCATAAAGAAGCAGTGTATCTTTCTAACTATATGTAGAACATGTATATTTAGTCAAAGTTTATGATGTCTATTTACGTTATCTTGCCGCGCTACCTAGATTTCCTGCGGGCATTTTTGAGTAATTTCTGAACGTGAACTCACTGTAAATGGACATTTATGGATATAAATGGCATATTATTGAAAAAAAAAAAAATGTACTGTGTAACATGTCATATTACTGTCATCTGATGAAGATTTTCAAAAGGTTAGTGAACAATTTATTTTTTAATCCTGCGTTTGTTGATTGCATGTTTTGGCTATTCAAATGAGCTGTGTCTGGTGGTGGTTTTACATATATATGTGCTATGTTTTCGCCGTAAAACATTTTAGAAATCTGACTTGCTGGCTAGATGAACAAGGTGTTTATCTTTCATTTGAGCTATTGGACTTGTTAATGTGTGGAGGTTAAATATTTTTAAGAATATTTTTGCGTTCCATGCGCCACCGTTTCAGCTGAACGTGGGAGGGTTGATTCCCAATTGGGAACCAATATCGTAGACAGGTTAAACATGGATCGCAATCTACACGCTGCATTTTGGTTCGATCCTTGCTACACCTCCTCGTCCGAGGAGGAGATAGAAGAAAGCCGTTACAACACTAAAGGACAAAGGATTCGTCTATTGCCTTAAGATTTACAATGGGATTTACAAGTGTCATAAATCCCCCTATACCTCTCCCCCTCTGCGAGAGCGAGAGATATCTCTGTAGAACTGTGATCCACTGTAACCTGATCCCCACAGGCCAGTCATGACAGCCTTAAATATTAGGCTTACGCACTAATGCCCGATTGACTAACAAAGAAAATCCTCAATGTAGACTATAGATTGCACAAGAATGATACATTTATAGATTTTTTAAGGTATTGTTTTCTCATTAATCAACCCACATGCCACTCAATATTTCATGACCCTTTTTAATTTTTTACATTTTTTTAAAACTTTATTTAACTAGGCAAGTCAGTTAAGAACAAATTCTTATTTTCAATGACGGCCTAGGAACAGTGGGTTAACTGCCTGTTCAGGGGCAGAACGACAGATTTGTACCTTGTCAGCTCAGGGGTTTGAATTTGCAACCTTCCGGTTACTAGTCCAACGCTCTAACCACTAGGTTACGCTGCAGCCCCTAAACCCACCCACCCTGCATATATAACCACGGGGACTGTAGATTATGAGTCAACCCGCACATCACTAATGCACATGTACCAGGTGCTGTCACGTTTTTGCAAGGTGTTATGCCTCAACCAAATGCTACTTATCCCAGTACATCGCAGTACAATTGGAAAAGAAGAGTGTGAACAAATTTAAGCTTACATTGCATTCAATGGCAATAGATGAGTGTCAAAGGGTTTATGCTTATGTCAATACATGGCAGTTAATGGGAAAGATGAGTGTCACAAGGTTGACACTTATGTTAATACATAGCAGTCAGTGGGGAAAAGATGAGTGATGAACCAATTGAAGCTTATGCCAATACATTCCAGTCAATGGGAAAAGATGAGACTCACAGACAGAGGCATCCCCCTTTTCCCCATCTCTCTTCTCTCTCCCTCCCTCCTTCTCTTTGCCTCCTCTATCTCTCTCAACCTCATCTTTATCCCCCTTTCTCTTATTTTCTCTCCCTCCCCCTTCTTTTACCACCTCCAACCTCTCCCTCCCCCCTCATATCTCTCTCTTTCTGTCTCGCTCCTCTCTTTCTCTCTCTCCCCTTCTTCCTCTCTTTCCCCCTCCCTCCCTCACCTTCTCCTTCTCTCTCCTCTCTCTGTGGAGGTTGGAGAGAGAGTTGACTCTCTCTCTCCCCCTCCCTCCTTCACCCTCTCCCTTTCCTCATTCTCCCCCTTCTCTCTCTCCCTCTTCTCTCACTCACTTCTCCCGGGACGGACGGACGGACGGACGGACAGACAGACAGACAGACAGACAGACATGTAGACTCTCTCTCCCCTCTCTCCTCTCTCTCCTCCCTCCCTCCTTCACCCTCTCCCTTTCTCGCTCCCTCACTCTCCCTCTTCTCTCTCTCCCCCCTCCATTATCTCTCTCATTCTCTTTCCCTCCCCCTCTTCCCATCTCTCGCTCCCTCCTCTCTCTCCAACCTCCACAGACAGGCTATTGACTCATAAATATGTGTCAAGAACATTGACGCATAAGTCAATGCATTGCATTCAAGGCAAAGAAGTTGGTGATACAGCTGCAATGGGGAAATTGGGGAAAAACTCAGACACGCAAACAGACAGGCAGGCAGACAGGCATATGCAGACAGGAAGGCGCATGCAGGCAGGTAGGCAGACAGAGAGACACACAGGCAAACAGGCAGACACAGACAGCCAATCTAAAAAAAAATGGACCAGTACCCTCTTCAGAATTCATTCTAACAAGGCTGTTAGCTTCTAACTGCAAGATCATTGTGTCCAATGGAGGTCAAAAAAGGCTTTGGGTCGATTGACTTCAAATTTCATATGTCAGGTCATGACGGTCCCGGGTCACAAATATGTCAAATTTGGGAAGGTTCAACCTTTTTAACCTTTTGAAAACGCCATATGACCCCTGTTTAAGTCACTTCCTATAATGTCAGGAAGCTGTACTTCAATGTACCGCCTCTTGGGGACACTCTTTAACAATGCACTGTCTTTACGTAAATAATTGACCGTTGTACAGAGGATGGAAGACAGTGTTTTTGCGTAACTGCAGGGAAAGAATGAAGCACCATGTTGAGGATGAATTAAGCCATTCCTGTTGCCACAGAAAGCTGAACCTCAACACTGAGCATCTCTGTAAGGTCATGACGGATGCTTCATGGTTATGTGAGGGCTGTCTGTAATGCTTTTTTTCTATGGAAGAAAGGCCTTGTTCTTTGTTCTCACAGTGAAGAGTTAATTTCACATCGTGAGATGTAGGCTTGTCACTCAAAAGCACATTAACTTTAGGTCAGGCTTCAAGTGAGGCAATGTTTAGTTTAGTTTATTAGGATGCCCATTAGCTACTGCACATGCAGCAGCTACTCTTCCTTGGGTCCACATAAAAGGTACAAATACATTACAAAGTACAGAACAGTTATAGTAGAGGACATTAAATAAATAAATGAACATAAAGAAAATATATAAAAAAATAAGAGTTATACACTGAGTATACAAAACATTAAGAACACCTGCTCTTTCCATGACAGACTGACCAGGTGAATCCAGGTGAAAGCTATGATCCCTTATTGCTGTCACTTGTTAAATCCACTTCAATAGTGTAGATGAAGGGGAGGAGAGAAGGAAGGAAGCCTTGAGACAATTGAGACATGGATTTTGTATGTGTGCCATTCAGATTGTGAATGGGCAAGACAAAAGACGTAAGTGCCTTTGAACAAGGTATGGTAGTACGTGCCAGGCGCACCGGTTTGTGTCAAGAACTGCAGCGTGTGAGAGCAAAATTGCAATACTATGTTATAATTATTTTATTGCATCAAATGTTTGTTTTATGCAACAGAATAGAAGGTTCTTATAACTATTGTGTGTGTGTTCTACTGAGGATGGGCCTCTGGGAGATAACACTGACAGGAGATTTACAATGTCTTTTGGGTGGTAAAACCTAAAGAGCATTCCAGAGCATGAGTTAATGTTTCTGTTCTATACCGTACCAGGGAGAGATGGTTCCAGTTTGGAGTCGGCGGGCCAGACACTGGTCTCTATACAATGAAAACTGTTGACACAGCAGATACTGTCTGCTATGTATAATAGGTATCTTTCATACACATTTTAACCTTGTGACCCATTCTATATGGGTCATTCAACATACACAACGTTGTTCGTCATGTATGTTGAAAGGGGTGTATCTTGGCTATAAAATACTTTTGTACTTTTTTCTCTGGGCTCTCAACGAATAATTTGATCGTGAATTGTCAACCAGCCATGACCAGCCATCATTATCGTAGAGCACTCAATCTATTCACTTTTTTGTGTGCGTTGTATTGACCTGCTTCCTTATTAATAAGTGATTAAAGATTTAGTTTATGTATACCTCTGACTTGTGTGATAAGTTTAATATCAAATGAGGAGAGACAAAGAAATTAACCACAACAAGCGCTGCTAGGTTTTTCACGCTCAAGTTTCCTGTGTATCAAGAATTTAAGAAAACCACCCAAAGGACATCCAGCCAACTTGACACAAATGTGGGAAGCATTGGAGTCAACATGGGCCAGCATCCCTGTGGAACGCTTTCGACACTTTGTAAAGTCCATGTCCAGACGAATTGTGGCTGTCTGAGGGCAAAAGGGTGGGGGGTGCAACTCAATATTAGGAAGGTGTTCCTAATCTTTGGTATACTCTGTGTATATTGGAAAAGCACCAAGAGACAACAAAATACAATTTACACACTATTCACACTGTGCCTTCGGAAAGTATTCAGACTAGAGGTCGACCGATTATGATTTTTCAACGCTGATACGATCCCGATTATTGGAGGACCAAAAAAAAGCTGATAACGATTAAATCAGCCGATTTTATATATACTATATATATATTTGTAATAATGACAATTACAACAATACTGAATGAACACTTTTATTTTAACTTAATACATAAATAAAATCTATTTAGTCTCAAATAAATAATGAAACGTGTTCAATTTTGTTGAAATAATGCAAAAACACAGTGTTGGGGAGGAAAGTAAATGTGCAATATGTGCCATGTAAAAAAGCTAACATTTACGTTCCTTGCTCAGAACATGAGAACATATGAAAGCTGGTGGTTCCTTTCTTCAATATTCCCAGTTAAGAAGTTTTAGGTTGTAGTTATTATAGGAATTATAGGAGTATTTCTCTCTATACCATTTGCATTTCATATAGCTTTGACTATTCGATGTTCTTATAGGCCCTATAGTATTGCCAGCCTAATCTCGGGAGTTGATAGGCTTGAAGTCAGAAACAGCGCAATGCTTGAATCACAGCGAAGAGCTGCTGGCAAACGCAGGAAAGTGCTGTTTGAATGAATCCGTACGAGCCTGCTGCTGCCTACCACCGCTCAGTCAGACTGCTCTAGTAAATATCAAATCATAGACTTAATTATAATATAAACACAGAGAAATACGAGCCTTAGGTTATTAATATCGTCAAATCCGGGAAATATAATTTTGAAAACAAAAATGTATTCTTTCAGTGAAATATGGAACCGTTCCTGTCACGCCCCGACCTTAGTTTTCTTTATTATTTTGGTTAGGTCAGGTGTGACGAGGGTGGTATGTGTGTTTTGTCTTGTCTAGGGTTTTTGTATATCTATGGGGTTTTGGTATGTCTAGGTAAATGTAGGTTTATGGTGGCCTGAATTGGTTCACAATCAGAGACAATCAGTTTATCGTTGTCTCTGATTGGGGGTCCTATTTAGGTTGCCATTTTCCATTTTGGTTTGGTGGGTTATTGTCTATGTGTAGTTGCCTGTCAGCACGTGTGTCTAATAGCTTCACAGTCGTTTTGTTATTTTGTTAGTTTGTTTAGTGTTCTTTGTAAATAAAGAAGAATGTATTCTTATCACGCTGCGCCTTGGTCTCCTCGTTATGACGAACGTGACATTTCCATGTTATCGAACAGGTGGCATCCCTAAGTCTAACTATTGCAGTTACATTGCACAACCTTCAATGTTGTCATAATTACGTAAAATTCTGGCAAATTAATTAGTCTTTGTTAGTAAGAAATGGTCTTCACACAGTTTGCAACGAGCCAGGCGGCCCAAACTGCTGCATATACCCTGACTCTGCTTGCACAGAACGCAAGAGAAGTGACATGATTTCCATAGTTAAAATAAATTAATGTTAGCAGGCAATATTAACTAAATATGCAGATTTAAAAAAATATACTTGTGTATTGATTTTAAGAAAGGCATGGATGTTTATGGTTAGGTACACATTGTTGCAAAGACAGTGCTTTTTTCGCAAATGCGCTTGATAAATCATCCCCCGTTTGTCGAAGTAGGCTGTGATTCGATGATAAATTAACATGCACCGCATTGATTATATGCAAAGCAGGACACTCTAGATAAACTAGTAATATCATCAACCATGTGTAGTTAACTAGTGATTATGTGAAGATTGATTGTTTTTTATAAGATTAGTTTAATGCTAGCTAGCAACTTACATTGGCTCCTTGCTGCACTCACGTAACAAGTGGTCAGGCTGCCACGCAGTCTCCTCATGGAGTGCAATGTAATCGGCCATAATCGGCGTCCAAAAATGCCGATTACCGATTGATATGAAAACTTGAAATCGGCCCTAATTAATCGGCCATGCCGATTAATCGGCCGACCTCTAATTCAGACCCCTTGACCTTTTTCACATATTGTTAGGTTACAGCCTTATCATGAAATTGATAAAATTGTTCCCCCCCATCAATCTACACACAATGGCAAAGCAAATACAGGTTAGAAATGTTTGCTAATTTATATTTTTAAAAACGGAAATATGACATATACATAAGTATTCAGACCCTTTACTCAGTACTTTTGAAGCACCTTTGGCTGTGATTGCAGCCTTGAGTCTTCTTGGATATGACGTTACAAGCTTGGCATACCTGTATTTGGGGAGTTTCTCCCATTCTTCTCTGCAGATCCTCTCAAGCTCTGTCAGATTGGATGGGGAGCGTTGCTGCACAGCTATTTTTAGGTCTATCCAGAGATGTTCGATCTGGGGTTCAAGTCTGGGCTCTGGCTGGGCCACTCAAGGACATTCAGAGACTTGTCCCGAAGCCACTCCTGCGTTGTCTTGGGTGTGTACTTAGGGTCGTTGTCCTGTTGGAAGATGAACCGTCACCCCAGTCTGAGGTCCTGAGCGCTCTGGAGTATGTTTTCCTCAAGGATCTCTCTGTACTTTGCTCCGTTCATCTTTGCCTCGATCCTGACTGGTCTCTCAGTCCCTGCCGCTGAAAAACATTCCCACAGCATGATGCTGCCACCACCATGCTTCACCGTAGGGATGGTGCCAGGTTTTCTCCAGCTTGGCATTCAGGACAAAGAGTTCAATCTTGGTTTCATCAGACCAGAGAATCTTGTTTCTCATGGTCTGAGAGTCTTCAGGTGCCTTTTGGCAAACTCCAAGCACGCTGTCATGTGCCTTTTACAGTGGAGTGGCTTCCGTCTGGCCACTACCACAAAGGTCTGATTGGTGGAGTGCTGCAGAGATGGTTGTCCTTCTGGAAAGTTCTCCCATCTCAACAGATGAACTCTGAAGCTCTGTCCGAGTGACCATTGGGTTCTTGGTCACCTCCCTGACCAAGGCCCTTTACCTCAATTGCTGCTCAGTTTGGACAGGCGGTGTCGTGGAAATATTCGGTCAATCATATTTCACAAATTCCAGAGCCTGTGAGTTCAAATATACTTTTATTACAGCATAACAAAAGCCGAGCTGGTTCATGAATACAATTGCCTTTCCAGGCTTGGCACACATGTTTTTATACATTATTCCTCCTTACGTCACACTCATAGTAACTCCTCTTAATGACTCATCCCCTCTGGCATTTAGCCACCATTATCTTATTGCCTTGCACTAAGTTTCATATTAGGACATGGAACCCGTAGAGCCACAGAAATAGACAGACCCGTTCTCGACTAAGACAGGTGCATACATGTAGGACCCTAGCCACAGTCCTTGGTACTTTACAAAAATAACCAGACATGTCATCCTGCTAACTCCTCTGAAAGGGACACCCATGTTCTGGAAAACCCCAAGAGGTGTAACCATAGCAACAGTACATAGTAGGCCATAACACAGTTACAGGAATATCCAGTCGTGTCCAACCCCAGACAGGTGCATGTCTAATGACCCAGAGCACATATAGAGTGCACTAGTTTACTGGCTCCTGAATTAAATAATTGCCACATATGTACTGGAAAATTACCAATATATCCCTCCTCTGGGGCTAAAAAGCCCCACACTGACACAAGTCCCCTCACAGAGCCTGAAAGAAGTTCAAGATTCCTCCTCAGCCTATGTATCCTTCAACATACAGTATAAAAGCATATGCATGCATATCTCAGCCTTAAACGAGAGTTTCAGTTATGTAAAATAAAATAAAATCAATTAAAATCAAAAATACTAAACCAAACCTCATCAACCCTTATGTCGTTCTGAATATGACACCTAAACACAGACACCTCTCTAACAACTATTAGGTCAATAATGAAAAAACCTGTTAGAGGATTAAGGGCATGGTCTGTGGATTCTCGTAACCAGAAAACCCTATGTCACTTACATGTCTAGGAGTTCATATAAACAGAAGGTCTAACTTCATTTATAGTATCATACATATTCACTAAACATGCTCTTTATCACAACACAGTGGGCAATCACCCCTATGATACAATGCAGTCAAAGATTCAATATGATGATAATGTCTATCTCCTTCTCTTCAGTCTTTTGAGCACCACTTATATTGGTTGAATCCTGTGATCAGGATTAGGATCCTTATTATCCACGACATAGTCCGGAATGAACAACATAACAATTTATGTTGTTCTTGATAGGTACGACAACCCCATCCTCCCCCTGGAGCTACCCCATAGGCATTTTCCACTTTTGTAAGTGTATTGTTCAGGAGCTCCAAGAACAGGGTACACCTCCACAAATGGGTTGGTGATGACAGTTTGTACAGTCATCTGTTTTTCTGGGGTTTGAATGAGGAGAGATTTCAGTAAAGGTAAAATACACTAATACACTAGTGCTTTGCCTATCACGATTGCCATTTTTGTAAACATTGCACCCCATTTTTCCAGGATTGAGTCCAACCAGTCCCAGGCATGGGAATCATGTCCAGCATTGTCCTTTAATTCCTGTCGTAGTCCTTTCAGCTTGGTCATTGCCTTAGTAATGAACCATCTGGGGCAGTGTTATTGGGGATGAAGGTGCAGCGTTCATCTCCAAACATAACACAAACTCTACCTTTCTCTGCCAAGAGCCAATTTAAAGCTTGCCTGTTCTGCCATGTAATTTTGCAAGTGGCCTGTACTTGTTCTCCCAAAGCGGTCAATGCAGAGTCTGTATCAATCAATCAAATGTATTTATAAAGCCCTTCTTACATCAGCTGATGTCACAAAGTGCTGTACAGAAACCCAGCCTAAAACCCCAAACAGCAAGCAATGCAGGTGTAGAAGCACGATGGCTAGGAAAAACTCCCTAGAAAGGCCAGAACCTAGGAAGAAACCTAGAAAGGAACCAAGCTATGAGGAGTGGCAGGTCCTCTTCTGGCTGTGCCGGGTGGAGATTATAACAGAACATGGCCAAGATGTTCAAATGTTTATAGATGACCAGCAGGGTCAAATAATAATAATCACAGTGGTTGTCGAGGGTGTAACAGGTCAGCACCTCAGGAGTAAATGTCAGTTGGCTTTTCATAGCCGATCATTCAGAGTATCTCTTCCGCTCCTGCTGTCTCTAGAGAGTTGAAAACAGCAGGTCTGGAACAGGTAGCACGTCCGGTGAACAGGTCAGGGTTCCATAGCCGCAGGAGTAGCACGGCCAGGTGGACTGGGGACAGCAAGGAGTCATCAGGCCAGGTAGTCCTGAGGCATGGTCCTAGGTCTCAGGTCCTCCGAGAGAGAGAGAAAGAAAAAGAGAAAGAGAGAAAATTAGAGAGAGCATACTGACATTCACACAGGACACCGGATATGACAGGAGAAATACTCCAGATATAACAGACTGACCCTAGCACCCTGTAACAAACTACTGCAGTATAAATGGAGGCTGAGACAGGAGGGGTCGGGAGACACTGTGGACCCGTCCGACGATACCCCGGACAGAGCCAAACAGTCAGGATATAACCCCACCCACTTTGCCAAAGCACAGCCCCACATCACTAGAGGTATACCTTCAACCACCAACTTACCATCCTGAGACAAGGCCGAGTATGGCCCACGATGATCTCCGCCACGGTACAAACCAAGGGGGGGCAATCCGCCAATCCGCCAATCTAAACAGGAAGATCACGTCAGTGACTCAACCCACTCAAGGGACGCACCCCTCCTAGGGACGGCATGGAGGAGCACCAGTAAGCCAGTGAGTCAGCCCCTGTAATAGGGTTTGTGACTCTCCGAGTGGAGAGAGGGGAACCGGCCAGGCAGAGACAGCAAGGGCGGTTTGTTGCTCCAGTGCCTTTCAGTTCACCTTCACATTCCTGGGCCAGACTACACTCAATCATAGGACCTACTGAAGAGATGAGTCTTCAATAAAAACGTAAAGATTGAGAACGAGTCTGAGTCTCTCACATGGATAGGCAGACCATTCCGTAAAAATGGAGCTCTATAGGAGACAGCCCTGCCTCCAGCTGTTTGCTTAGAAATGCTAGAGACAGAAAGGAGGCCTGCGTCTTGTGACCGTAGTGTACGTGTAGGTATGTATGGCAGGACCAAATCGGAAAAATACAGTTGAAGTCGGAAGTTTACATACAACTTAGGTTGGAGTCCTTAAAAAGTCCTTAAAACTCGTTTTTCAACCACTCCACAAATTTCTTGTTAACAAACTATAGTTTTGGCAAGTCGGTTAGGACATGTACTTTGTGCATGACACAAGTAATTTTTCCAACAATTGTTTACAGACAGATTATTTCACGTATAATTCACTGTATCACAATTCCAGTGGATCAGACGTTTACATACACTAAGTTGACTGTGCCTTTAAACAGCTTGGAAAATTCCAGAAAATGATGTCATGGCTTTCGTAGCTTCTGATAGGCTAATTGACATCATTTGAGTCAATTGGAGGTGTACCTGTGGATGTATTTCAAGGCCTACCTTCAAACTCAGTGCCTCTTTGCTTGACATCATGGGAAAATCAAAATAAATCAGCCAAGACCTCAGAAAAAAAGATTGGAGACCTCCACAAGTCTGGTTCATCCTTGGGAGCAATTTCAAAACGCCTGAAGGTACAACGTTCATCTGTACAAACAATAGTATGCAAGAATAAACACTGTGGGACCCCACAGTCGTCATACCGCTCAGGAAGGAGACGCGTTCTGTAAACTAGACATGAACGTACTTTGGTGCGAAAAGTGCAAATCAAACCCAGAACAACAGCAAAGGACCTTGTGAAGATGCTGGAGGAAACAGGTACAAAATTATCTATATCCACAGTAAAACAAGTCCTATATTGACATAACCTGAAAGGCTGCTCAGCAAGGAAGAAGCCACTGCCCCAAAAGAGCCATAAAAAGCCAGACTACAGTTTGCAACTGCACATGAGGACAAATATTGTATTTTTGGAGAAATGTCCTCTGGTCTGATGAAACAAAAATAGAACTGTTTGGCCATATTGGCCATTGTTATGTTTGGAGAAAAAGGAGAGGCTTGCAAGCCGAAGAACACCATCCCAACCGTGAAGCACGAGGGTGGCAGCATCATGTTGTGGGGGTGCTTTGCTGCAGGAGGGACTGGTGCAATTCACAAAATAGATGGCATCATGAGGGGGAACAATTGTGTGGATATATTGAAGCAATATCTCAAGACACCAGTCAGGAAATTAAAGCTTGGTTGCAAATGGACAATGACCCCAAGTATACTTCCAAAGTTGTGGCAAAATGGCTTAATGACAACAAAGTCAAAGTTTTGGAGTGGCCATCACAAAGCCCTGACCTCAATCCTATAGAAAATGTGTGGGCAGAACTGAAAAAGCGTGTACGAGCAAGGAGGCCTACAAACCTGACTCAGTTACACCAGCTCTGTCAGGAGGAATGGGCCAGAATTCACCCAACTTATTGTGGGAAGCTTGTGGAAGGCTACCCGAAACATTTGACCCAAGTTAAACAATTGAAAGGCAAAGCTACTAAATACTAATTGAGTGCATGTAAACCTCTGGCCCACTGAGAATGTGATAAAACCTCTCTAATATTATTCTGACATTTCACATTCTTAAAATAAAGTGGTGATCCTAACTGACCTAAAGCAGGGAATTTTTACTATGATTAAATGTCAGGAATTGTGAAAAACTGAGTTAAAATGTATGTAAACTTCCGACTTCAACTGTACATACTGTATTGGACTTCCATCAGTCCTGGAAGCAAGAATCCTACTCAAGACACATAGATAATACAGTGTTAATACAGTGTCTGAAATAAAAAAAATCACAGAACCCCTTTCTGGTAATCCGGAAAATTGAACCTGTTGCATTAATTAAGTAAAATATAAAACTGTTGTTTAACAAATGTAGAACCTTCAAAAAGTTGGAGCTGTTTTATCAGCTTAATAGTCAATACTCATTTCATTCTACTTTTATTACTGGACACTGTTCCATGTATTGAAAACAGATTATCATTTTAGAATACATTAACTTCCTGCTCAAATTCACTGGTGTTACCTAACTATAAAACCAAGCGACAATAATCAGAAACTGTCAAAGAATGTTTCTCATGCCTCTACTTAAAATATCCCACTACCTGCTTGCCTTCAACCGCAGTTAATCTTTTTTACAATCTCAAGGCTCAATCCCTCTATTTATCATTTAACCTTGTATTGAAACATCAGCTTTTCAAATTACAAAAATATTGCATAACATATTACCGTTCACATACTGTCAACACTCATTACGTTTACATCAATCCTGCTTATCAATATGACTATATTTTTATCACTAACCACTGTCTCCCACTCATTAAACATCTATTAGTTTAAGATTAACCTGTAACTCACCAAATGTAGAAAATACATCAGCCAATTCTTAAACAATTCAAAGTCGAAATTCTTACTTTCCAATTGACTAACTCTCCTTTGTTACCTAATATACACTATCCTTGATTCTCACAAGGATTATTCAACCCCAAAATACGCAAAAGAACAGGGTTGATTCCTCAACACGATAAGCGCTCTTTAATTTTATTCAACCATGTTGAACCAGTTGCCACTCCAAACTAGATTGAACAGAACAGTCAGCAGGGCAGACAGAACCTGAAAGAGATCCATCACCCACCCCAGCTGAGCGATTGCGCGAGCGGGACAAATTGAATGACCCACCAACTCGGACTTATTGAATCAGACAAATGGGCTGCGTTTGCACGCAACTCATACAGGTCTAATCAAACATATCCGGCCAAACAAAATCAGACAACATAGTCATACCTTAAACAGACTGAACATCTGGTCAGATGAACCGTCTGAACAAATCAGAGGAATAACCCCACACAACTGAGCCAGTCAAGACAGACGGAGCACACAACTCTCCCTCTCCATTGGTCACACACCAATTACTATACTATATATTCACGGTTGCAACCCTCAAAAGCTTTATTATTCACCCAATATTTTGCATGCATTTCATTGAACTCAAAAGTACCCAATAATTCTTTGGTTTGTCAAATTTGGAGAGACCCACTCGGTGACCTACAGCTGAAACAGGTTCCTAGAGCGGACCACACAAAATATTCTATTACTATAAGTAAGCACTCGACTTACTGTATTTACAAGTGGCCACTTGTGTTTTGTGTAGTCCATCCAGGAAGCCCATTCACAGCTGCAGATTTTCACCGTCTCTGGTCCCTTTTCCCCACTCCTGGCTAGATCGTCATTTATGTCGTGGAAATATTTGTCAATCATATTTCACAAATACCGGAGCCTGTGAGTTCAAATAGACATTTATTACAACATAACAAAAGCCGAGCAGGTTCATGAGTACAACTGCCTTTCCAGTCTTGGCACACACGTTTTATACATTATTTCTCTTTACGTCACACCCATAGTAACTCCTCTTAATGACGCATCCCCTCTGGCATTTAGCCACCGTTATCTAATTTCCTTGCACTAAGTTTAATTTCATATTAGGACATGGGAACTGTCACGAGAATTTTCCATCCCAATGATTATAACTAACAATTATTTAAGCTTTGACCAATCCCCGAGGTTTGTAAGACCCTGGATTTAATAATAATAAGGTTTATTTAGAAAACTTTCTAAAGTCCACCTACTTACACTCACACACAGACACACAAACAGTAGGGGGATTACACGTACACACAGATACACAATCAGTAGGTGGGATGTATCTGTCACATTCTGACTTTAGTTCCTTTTTTATGTCTTTGTGTTAGGTTGGTCAGGGAGTGAGTTGGGGTCTTTTTTCTATGCTGTTATATTTCTATGTGTTTGGCCTAGTATGGTTCTCAATCAGAGGCAGGTGTCGTTCGTGTCTCTGATTGAGAATCATACTTAGTTAGCGTGTTTTCCCCATTTTGGTTGTGGGTGTTTAATTTCTGTTTAGTGTCTGTTCACCTGGCAGAACTGTTTCGTTTTCTCTTCGTTGTTATTTTGTGTAGTGTTCAGTTTTTTCAATCAAATATGAGGAACACTTACCACGCTGCGCATTGGTCCGATCCTTCCTACTCCTCCTCAGAAGAGGAAGACGAAAACCATTACAGTATCTTTCCCCACAGTCCACATTCCTCATTTATCACTACCAAGCTGGCAGTTCCATACCGTTCCCTCCCTCCCGAGATTAGAGGGACCTTGACAGGATCTCTTTCCTGTCGTAAGTTTTTTCAGAGTTCCAACCAGGTCAGGTCATGTATAGTTCAATTGTCCTCTGTGTTTTTTTGTCACACATTTCTCTCCCTTAACTTCTTGGTGACTGCGGGGCAGTATTGAGTAGCTTGGATGAATAAGGTGCCCACAGTAAACTACCTGCTACTCAGCCATAACAGCAAGAATATGCATACAATTAGTATATTTGGATAGAAAACACTCTGAAGCTTCTAAAAGTGTATGAATCTTGTCTCTGAGTATAACAGAACTCATATGGCAGGCGAAAACCTGAGTAAAATCCAACCAGGAAGTGGGAAATCTGAGCTTTGTAGGTATTCAACTCATAGCCTATCGAAGATACAGTGGGATATTGGTAATGTTGCACTTCCTAAGGCTTCCACTAGATGTCAACAGTCTTTAGAACCTTGTTTGATGCTTCTACTGTGAAGTGGGGCCGAATGAGAGGGGAATGAGTCAGAGGTCTGGCAGAGAGCCACGAGCTCGTGATGCGCGGTTATGTGAAAGTTAGCTTGCGTTCCATTGCTTTTCTACAGACAAAGGAATTCTCCGGTTGGAACATTATTGAAGATTTATGATAAAAACATCATAAAGATTAATTCTATGCTTCGTTTGACATGTTTCTATGACCTGTAATATAACATTTTGGACTTTTTGTCCGATCTTTCGGCTGGACTTGCACGTGCGTTTGGATTTTTTTACCAAACACCCTAACAAAAGGAGCTATTTGGACATAAATGATTAACTTTATCGAACAAATCAAACATTTATTGTGGAACTGGGATTTCTGGGAGTGCATTCTGATGAAGATCAAAGGTAAGTGAATATTTATAATGTTATTTCTGACTTCTGTTGACTGCACAATATGGCGGATATCTTTTTGAAGCACTATCTCTGAAACCATTAACACTTGTAGCCAATGCATTTACCAAGTATGCCAAACTGAATGCATGTTCTCTGCTTTACACTCAGTTTATAACTTTATAACACACTTCTAGCAAAACTGTAAACATTGGTCTCTACATTGTAACATTATTTCACCAATTGCCTTTTCACATTGACACATGTGAAAACACTTAGATAATGACTTAAATTACAAATCAGAGCTTGAGCACTATATATAGGCCACAGGTAAACATTCGGTTTGGACCGCAATGGAGGCCAATATTGGACGTAAGAAGGGGTAAGAAGGGTGAGAACTAGAGGAGGAAGAGGAGGATGAGGAGGTGAAGAAGTAAGAGGAGGAGGAGGAGGAGGATAAGGAAGAGGTGAAGTAGGACGGGAGAGAAGGCGAGGACGGGGAAGAGGAAGGGGAGTCAGAACACAATAACTGATGAAATCAGAATGACTGTGGTTGACCATGCTTGTGGAGACATCAATCAGGGGTCATGCCAGGCCTGGATACGGCACTCCAGGTGATACTTTCCACGCTGCCTAGCTCAAGACAACATCGCATGTGATATGGATGAAGTCTTATGGCCAGACCCATAAAGAAGGCAAGATGAAGCCACATTTTTTTCTGTTCTTTTTATCTAGAACAAAATGTTTATTTTTTTCTACTGTGCTTTTGTTGTTTGAGGAGTGTTAGAAGATTTTGCGCAAAAAAATATTTAAAGAATGTACCCTTATTTGAATTGCTAGTATGTTATGTTCAGAATACACATCCATACTTTACACATTTGGATTCCTGTGTGTATACTACATGTATGACACAACTTTATTGCGAACTGCTATGCCCTGCACACAGAAAAAGAAAAAGCCACAAGTGTTTTTCATTGATACGATCAGTACGTAGTTGGTGCTTCATGTGCATATTCAAATGATGGTTTGTGTGTACCGTAATGACGCAAAAACACTTTTTTTTAAGAGTTTGAAGAGTTTTGCAAGAAATGTAAAATGTTTGGCTGGTTTGGTGTAAGGCTTTGTGATTAGTGTGTGAAGTTTTGCAAAAATAGCCTATAGTTTCAAAGATAGTGCCTAAAAAATCAGAAAAAACTGAAGGGATTTTTTAACTTTTGATACTTAAGTATTTACTTTTGATACTGAAGTATATTTATAACCAAATACTTTAACTTTTGCTCAAGTAGCATTTGTCACGTGTGCTCCCTCTCCGGCCTCAAGGTCACCAGGCTGCTCATTAGGTCGCACACCTGTCACAAGCGGTACGCATATAATGACACTCACCTGGACTCCATCACCTCCTTGATTACCTGCCCTTTATATGTCACTCCCTTTGGTTTCTTCTCCAGTCGTCATTGTTGCTGTTTCATGTCGGTGAGCTGTTTGTGGTTCTTGTTTTGTTCATTTATTTGTTAAACTTATTCACTCCCTGAACTTGCATCCTGACTCTCAGTGTACATCGTTACAGTATTTTACTGGGTGACTTTCATTTTTACTTGAGTCATTTTCTATTAAGGTATCTTTACTTTCACTCAAGTATGACAATTGGGTACTTTTCCACCACTGGGCCCTGGATCCTCGAAGTCCCTGAATATAAGTCCAAGATGTGTTTTTTGTATATATATTTCAATTTTATTTTCATTTTCAATCTCTTTTCGATTTTTAATTTGATTATACCTTCCGGTAACCTGCCTCACCCAATGTATTTTTAATTTTAGAACACATTCAAGAACCTCCAGAAGGTAACCAGCTAATTAGCTATTCGGTCATTGTTAGCCACTACTATCGGCTTTTACCTTCTGCACAGATACCAGTCCTGTTCTTAGCCTGGATAATACTCGCCAGTCTACCAGTATCGGACTGTCTCTCCACAACAACACCGGATTCCTGCCGTAATCTCTGGACCACTACTTCTGATCTTCACAGCTAGCTTACAGCTAGCTAGCTCACCGTGGCACCCTGCACCGACGCTATCCCTGAGGCCCACCTCCCGGCCTACTCAGCTGTTCACCTGCAGCGGTGATCCGCCTAGAGCCCAATACTCCACCGGATCCTTGCTGTAAACTCTGGACCTCGGCACCGGATCACCGCTGCTACCGATTGGCTATAGTGGCTAACGTCTTTGTCCCCAACTTTCTAGGCGACCAGTTTTGATAGCCTTTAGCAGCACCCTCATACTACTCCTCCTCTGTTCCGCGGGTGATGTGGGGGTAAACCCGGGCTCTGCAGGTCCCCAGGCACCCTCATTTGTTGACGTCTGTGATCGAAAAAGCCGTGGTTTCATGCATGTCAACATCAGAAGCCTCCTCCCTAAGTTTGTTTTACTCACTGCTTTAGCACACCCTGCCAACCCAGATGTCCTTGCCGTGTCTGAATCTGGCTTAGGAAGGCCACCAAAAATTCTGAGATTTCCATACCCAACTATAACATTTTCCGTCAAGATAAAACTGCCAGAGGGGGAGGAGTTAGCTTGCAAAGTTCTGTCATACTTTCCAGTTCCATACCCAAACAGTTCGAACTACTAATTTAAAAAATGACTCTCTCCAGAAATGTATCTCACTGTTGCCGCCTGCTACTGACCCCCCTCAGCTCCCAGCTGTGCCCTGGACACCATTTGTGAATTGATCGCCCCCCATCTAGCTTCAGAGTTTGTTCTGTCTACCATCAGTAACACACTACGCTGCCAGGGACTCAAATCCTGCAGTGCCAGACGTGTCCCCATGCTTAAGCCAGTACATGTCCAGGCCCGTCTGAAGTTTGCTAGAGAGCATTTGAATGATCCAGAAGAAGATTGGGAGAATGTCATATGGTCATATGAAACCAAAATAACTTTTTGGTAAAAACTCAACTCGTGTTTCGTGTTTGGAGGACAAAGAATGCTGAGTTGCATCCAAAGAACACCATACCTACTGTGAAGCATGTGGGTGGAAACATCATGCGTTGGGGCTGTTTTTCTGCAAAGGGACCAGGACGACTGATCCGTGTAAAGGAAAGAATGAATGGGGCCATGTATCGTGAGATTTTGAGTGAACCTCCTTCCATCAGCAAGGGCATTGAAGATGAAATGTGGCTGGGTCTTTCAGCATGACAATGATCCCAAACACACCGCCCGGGCAACGAAGGAGTGGTTCGTAAGAAGAATTTCAAGGTCCTGGAGTGGCCTAGCCAGTCTCCAGATCTCAACCCAATAGAAAATCTTTGGAGGGAGTTGAAAGTCCGTGTTGCCCAGCAACAGCCCCAAAACATCACTGCTCTAGAGGAGATCTGCATGGAGGATTGGGCCAAAATACCAGCAACAGTGTGTGAACCTTGTCAAACGTTTTCTGTAAGTCTTCACCTCTGTCATTGCCAACAAAGGGTATATAACAAAGTATTGAGAAACTGTTGTTATTGACCAAATACTTAGTTTCCACCATAATTTGCAAGTAAATTCATTAAAAATCCTACAATGTGATTTTCTGGATTTTTTTTTCTTCTCATTTTGTCTGTCATAGGTACAATTCAACTATGAGAAACTTACAAGAACTCTCATCTTTTTAAGTGGGAGAACTTGCACAATTGGTGGCTGACTAAATACTTTTTTGCCCCACTGTATAAGTACCTAGGTGTCTGGCTAGACTGTAAACTCTACTTCCAGACTCATATCAAATATCTCCAATCTAATATCGAATCTAGAGTCGGCTTTCTATTCCGCAACAAAGCCTTCTTCACTCACGCCGCCAAACTTACCCTAGTAAAACTGACTATCCTACCGATCCTCGACTTTGGCGACGTCATCTACAAAATAGCTTCCAATACTCTACTCAGCAAACTGGATGCAGTTTATCACAGTGCCATCCGTTTTGTTACTAAAGCACCTTATACCGCCCACCACTGCGACCTGTATGCTCTAGTCTGCTGGCCCTCACTACATATTCGTCGCCAGACCCACTGGCTCCAGGTCATCTACAAGTCCATGCTAGGTGCTAGATGGCAACACCCACCCGTAGCACGCGCTCCAGCAGGTGTATCTCACTGATCATCCCTAAAGCCAACACCTCATTTCGCCGCCTTTCCTTCCAGTTCTCTGCTGCCTGTGACTGGAACTAATTGCAAAAATCGCTGAAATTGGAGGCTTTTATTTCCCTCACCAAATTTAAACATCTACTATCTGAGCAGCTAACCGATCGCTGCAGCTGTACATAGTCCATCGGTAAATAGCCCACCCAATTTACCTATCTCATCCCCATACTGTTTTTATTCATTTACTTTTCTGCTCTTTTGCACACCAGTATCTCTACCTGCACATGACCATCTGATCATTTATCACTCCAGTGTTAATCTGCAAAATTGTAATTATTCGCCTACCTCATGCCTTTTCAACACAATGTATATAGACTCTTTTTTTATTTTTTCTACTGTGTCATTGACTTGTTTATTGTTTATCCCATGTGTAACTGTGGTGTCTGTTCACACTGCTATGCTTTATCTTGACCAGGTCGCAGTTGTAAATGAGAACTTGTTCTCAACTAGCCTACCTGGTTAAATAAAGGTGAAATAAAAAAAATAGCCCAAATGGCACTCTTCCCTATATAGTGCACTACCTTTGACCATGTACTGTAGGGAAGGTCCCATTTGAAGACCCTGAGCCAAAGCTAAGAGAGTGTCATTAAAACCAGCAAACAGATGTTGAGAAACATGCCAATACATCTCCATGACACCATTTTACATATTTATAGTACAAGTACAATGATTGGTATTCCTGTTAGCGCACACTCCTCTTCATCATGGCTGTTGGTACCAGGACCATAAGTGCTGGACACAAGATCAGATATTTAAGAGGCCTTAGGCCATACATATTCAAGTAGCATTAGTAATCATCCCCTCCACAGAGCATGCCACCAAGTGTAGTCCTCCAGATCATGGCAGGGTAGCCTAGTGGTTAGAGCGTTGGACTAGTAACCGGAAGGTTGCAAGTTCAAACCCCCTAGCTGACAAGGTACAAATCTGTCGTTCTTAACTGACTTGCCTAGTTAAATGAAGGTAAAATTAAAAAAATACACAGCCAATTGGCCAGTTTTACCTATTGTTGATTATTTTGGTATCATTTCCAGTGTTGATTAATTTTTTAAGTTAATGTGTTAAATTGGTGTAAAAGAACCCCAGTGTCAGTTGTAATAACCAGTGTAAAACCAAAACCACACCTACTGTTTTCATATTTCCCAGAATGCTCTACTGCAGGTTGATTTTTGTTTGTTTCATTATCTATGTTTTTGCATATACATTGATTGAATAATTAATGTTATGCTATTCAAATATAAATAACACATTTTTCTAAACTAATTCAATCTGTTACTTGGACTTGTTGCACCCATTACTCAAATGGTTGTCCCAGTTTAAATGATTTAGGTAGTCTCATAACTTTGTCCTCCAACCCAGCAGTCATTTTGACCAACCTGGCATTCAAAATGTCTAATGTTGGATATCGCCACTACGGCTGGATTCCAATAAGAATTACACATCACTTTGCAAGCCAACATAATGTAATTTGTAGGTTTATCATTGGGAGCCAGGAAGAGAGTGCAGATGCGAAGTTTAATAATAATAGACAGATTAACAAAACAGGCGCAGCGTACTGAATGAGAAAAAAACAATACTGCCTGATGCCTGAGGCTACTGAGGGCTAAATAAAGGGAGAGTAACCAAGGTGATAATGAGGTCCAGGTGTGCGTAATGATGGTGCCAGGACCAGTGATTAATAGACCAGCGAAGTTGAGCGCTGTAAAGGGCGTGATATTGCCAGTAAATTATGAGTTTCAGGCCACCGTGTTAAGGTAAAACAAACTAGATACTCAAAATAAGGCCTTATGAAATATGTGATGTATTGCATTAAATCATTTAATTTTAATAATAACGTTCACTTAGGATCTTGCTTGGTGAAGGCCACAAGACTAAAGTTGGACGAATGCAACAATCATGTCTCTGTCACTAACAAATACAGTCATGGGTGGTAACTCTCCAATTCACTCGAAAGGCAAGGAACTCTGGCAAATATGCAAATAAGTCCTTACACTAAGCAGTGTGTTAATTTAACATTGAAAGTGTGGACCTTAATAGACACTGGACCAATGTTACATTTAACATTCTCAGTGTTGATGTAACACTGGAGAATTTGCTGTGTATGTGTGCAAATGATAACGGTAACCTGAATGAACACAAACATCTGATTATTGCCATATGCGTGTATAGCAGGCCATATACAGTGCCTTCAGAAGTATTCACACCCCTTGACTTTTTCCACATTTTGTGTTACAGCCTGAATGTGTGTCACTGATCTACACACAATACCCCATAATGTCAAAGTGGAATTATGTTTTTATAAATGTTTACAAAGTTGAAATGTCTGGAGTCAATAAGTCTTCAAACCTTTTGTTTTGGCAAGTCTAAATAAGTTAATGAAAACAAATGTGCATAATAGGTTGCATGGACTTTAAAAAATAAGGAAACCTATTGGTAGATGGGTAAAAGAAAGCCAACATTGAATATCCCTTTGAGCATGGTGCAGTTATTAATTAGACTTTGCATGGTGTATCAATACATCCAGTACATCCAATGGTGCCACACTAAACTGGAAGTCTTCCGACTAGCATGGAACGATAGTACCGTGCAGTATCGAAGAGCCCTCACTGATGCTCGATCATCGTATTTTTCCAACTTAATTGAGAAAAATAAGAACAATCCGAAATGTCTTTTTGATACTGTCGCAAAACTAACTAAAAAGCAGCATTCCCAAAGTATGGATGGCTTTCACTTCAGCAGTAATAAATTAATTAGCTTCTTTGAGGAAAAGATCAATATTATTAGAAAGCAAATTACGGACACCTCTTTAAATCTGCTAATTCCTTCAAAGCTCAGTTGTCCTGAGTCTGCACAACTCTGCCAGGACCTAGGATCAAGAGAGACACTCAAGTGTTTTAGTACTATATCTCTTGACACAATGATGAAAATAATCATGGCCTCTAAACCTTCATACTACCTTCCATACTGGACCCTATTCCAACTAAACCACTGAAAGAGCTGCTTCCTGTGCTTGGCCATCCTATGTTGAACATAATAAACGGCTCTCGATCCACAGGATGTGTACCGAACTCACTAAAAGTGGCAGTAATAAAGTCTCTCTTGAAAAAGCCAAACCTTGACCCAGAAAATATAAAAAACTAATCGGCCTATATAGAATCTTCCATTCCTCTCAAATTTAAAAAAAGGCTGTTGCGCAGCAACTCACTGTCTTCCCGAAGAGAAACAATGTATACGAAATGCTTCAGTCTGGTTTACGACCGCATCATAGCACCGAGACTGCTTGTGAAGGTGGTAAATTACATTTTAATGGCATCAGACCGAGGCTCTGCATCTGTCCTCATGCTCCTAGACCTTAGTGCAGGTTTTGATACCATCGATCCCAACATTCTTTTGGAGAGATTGGAAACCCAAATTCGTCTACACGGACAAGTTCTGGCCTGGTTTAGATCTTATCTGTCGGAAAGATATCAGTTTGTCTCTGTGAATTGTTTGTCCTCTGACAAATCAACTGTAAATTTCGGTGTTCCTCAAGGTTCCGTTTTAGGACCCCTATTGTTTTCACTATATATTTTACCTCTTGGGGATGTCATTCGAAAACATAATGCTAACTTTCACTGCTATGCGGATGACACACAGCTGTACATTTCAATGACACACGGTGAAGCCCCAAAATTGCCCTCGCTAGAAGTCTGTGTTTCAGACATAAGGAAGTGGATGGCTGCAAACTTTCTACTTTTAAACTCGGACAGAGATGCTTGTTCTAGGTCCCAAGAAACAAAGAAATCTTCTGTTAAATCTGACAATTAATCTTAATGGTTGAACAGTCGTCTCAAATAAAACTGTGAAGGACCTCGGCGTTACTCTGGACCCTGATCTCTCTTTTGACGAACATATCAAGACCGTTTCAAGGACAGCTTTTCCCATCTACGTAACATTGCAAAAATCAGAAACTTTCTGTCCAAGAATTATGCAGAAAAATTAATCCATGCTTTTGTTACTTCTAGGTTAGACTACTGCAATGCTCTAATTTCTGGCTACCCGGATAAAGCACTAAATAAACTTCAGTTAGTGCTAAATACGTCTTCTAGAATCCTGACTAGAACCAAAAAATGTGATCATATTACTCCAGTGCTAGCCTCCCTACACTGGCTTCCTGTTAAGGCAAGGGCTAATTTCAAGGTTTTACTGCTAACCTACAAAGCATTACATGGGTTTGCTCCTACCTATCTCTCTGATTTGGTACTGCCGTAAAATATATTTTGATATATTAAACACTTTTTTGGTTACTACATCATTCCATGTGTTATTTCATAGTTTTCTCTTCATTATTAGTAAAAATTAAGAAAAACCCTGGAATGAGTAGGAGTGTCCACACATTTTACTGGTACTGTAGATATCAATGAAATTCGGGTTTTGATCTTAGGGTATACGGTCACAAGACGCAGGCCTCCTAATTGTCCCTAGAATTTCTAAGCAAACAGCTGGAGGCAGGGCTTTCTCCTAAAGAGCTCAATTTTTATGTAATGGTCTGTCTACCCATGTGAGAGACGCAGACTCGGTCTCAACCTTTAAGTCTTTACTGAAGACTCATCTCTTCAGTGGATCATATGATTGAGTGTAGTCTGGCCCAGGAGTGTGAAGGTGAACGGAAAGGCTCTGAAGCAACGAACCGCCCTTGTTGTCTCTGCCTGGCCAGTTCCCCTCTTTCCACTGGGATTCTCTGCCTCTAACCCTATTACAGCGGCTGAGTCACTGGCTTACTGGTGCTCTTTCATGCCGTCCCTAGGAGGTGTGCGTCACTTGAGTGGGTTGAGTCACTGATGTGATCTTCCTGTCTGGGTTGGTGCCCCGCCTTGGGTTGTGCCTTGGCGAAGATCTTGGTTGGGCTATACTCGGCCTTGTCTCAGGATGGTAAGTTGGTGGTTGAAGATATCCCTCTAGTGGTGTGGGGGCTGTGCTTTGGCAGAGTGGGTGGGGTTATATCCTTCCCGTTTGGCCCTGTCCGGTGGGTATCATCGGATAGGGCCATAGTGTCTCCTGATCCCTCCTGTCTCAGCCTCCAGTATTTATGCTGCTGTGGTTTGTGTCTGGGGGCTAGGGTCAGTTTGTTATATCTGGAGTACTTCTCCTGTCTTATCCGGTGTCCTGTGTGAATTTAAGTATGCTCTCTCTAATTCTCTCCTTCTCTCTCTCTGGGAGGACCTGAGCCCTAGAACCATGCCTCAGGACTACCTGGCATGAGGACTCCTTGCTGTCCCCAGTCCACCTGGCCGTGCTGCTGCTCCAGTTTCAACTTTTCTGCCGGCGGCTATGGAATCCTGACCTGTTCACCGGACAGACATACTGTTTTCAACTCTCCAGAGACAGCAGGAGCGGTAGAGATACTCTTAATGATCGGATATGAAAAGCCAACTGACATTTACTCCTGAGGTGCTGACTTGCTGCACCCTCGACAACTACTGTGATTATTATTATTTGACCATGCTGGTCATTTATGAACATTTGAACATCTTGGCCATGCTCTGTTACAATCTCCA
Organism: Oncorhynchus clarkii lewisi; assembly: GCF_045791955.1. Lineage (NCBI taxonomy): Eukaryota > Metazoa > Chordata > Actinopteri > Salmoniformes > Salmonidae > Oncorhynchus > Oncorhynchus clarkii. The sequence goes on from NC_092167.1 coordinate 23,924,972, forward strand.
CCCGGCACAGACAGAAGAGGACTGGCCACCCCTCATAGCCTGGTTCCTCTCTAGGTTTCTTCTTAGGTTTTGGCCTTTCTAGGGAGTTTTTCCTAGCCACTATGCTTCTACACCTGGATTGCTTGCTGTTTGGGGTTTTAGGCTGGGTTTCTGTACAGCACATTGAGATATCAGCTGATGTACGATGGGCTATATAAATACATTTGATATGATTTGATTTGATCCAGTCACTACAAAGATACAGGCGGACTTCCTAACTTCCTAAATTGCCGGAGAGGAAGGAAACCTCTCCAGGATTTCGCCATGAGGCCAGTGGTGATTTTAAAACAGTTAGAGTTTAATGGCTGTGATAGGAGATAAATAAGGATGGATCAACAAAATTGTAGTTACTCCACAATACTAACATAAATGACAGAGTGAAAAGGAGGAAGCATGTACACAATAAAAAATATTCCGAAGCATCCTGTTTGTAATAAGGCACAAAAGTTATTCAAATGTACTTTTTGTCCTTAATACAAAGCGTTATGTTTGGGGCAAATCCAACACAACCATCACAGAGTACCACTCTTCATATTTTAAAGCATTGTGTTGGCTGCGTCATGTTATGGGTATGCTTGTCATCGGCAAGGACTAGGTAGTTTTAGATAAAAAAAATAAACAGAATAGAGCTAAGCAGAGGCGAAATCCTAGAGGAAAACTTGGTTCAGTCTGCTTTCAAACAGACACTTGGAGACAAATTCACCTTTCAGCAGAATAATAACCTAAAACACAAGGGCAAATATACACTGGAGTTACTTACCAAGAGAATATTGAATGTTCCTGAGTGGCCTAGTTAGTGTTGACTTAAATCGGCTTCTAAATCTATTTCAATGTTGAGTGATGCAATGAGTACTGTCCTGTAAAATTATTTTCAAGTTTTAGAAGGATGAGTTTTCTGAACAGGTTGGTGGCTGATTCTTGATATATACCAATTATCCTTCCCTCCGTCTTAATCAATTGCTGAAGCTTGACTTTCCAAACGCGCATATCAGACCAAAGGACAGCACACTCTGCAGGACAGATTTATAGAACATTCGTAAGATATGGCAGTCAACATTAAAATGGTTCAGTTTACTTAGAAAAACATTCTCTGTTGCAATTTCTTTATCTTTACAAAGGCACAGTCATTGAATTTCAGTTTATTGCCTATTTCAATTCCCAGGTTCATATATGTGGTCACTCTATCGACTGATTCCCCATTGATCTTCGTAGGGGGTAGTGGAGTTTTGTTCCTTCTGAAATCAATTTCCATCTCTTTTGTTTTCTTAACTTTTATTTCAAGAAAATTATCTATACACCACTGGGCAAATTTTTGCAATTTCTCTGTCAAAACCTTGAAGAGAGGCTTGCTCTGGGTGGAGGAAACCCACAACAGTATCTGCATATTTAAAAAAAACTTGTGGCCTGCGTCAGAGGCTTGACAATCATTTGTGCACAGTGTGTACAGTATCGGTGAAAGTACGCAACCTTGAGGGTTGAGTATGGTTCACAAGGAAACTGTTAATCCACTTTATCAGTAGAGAGTAGACACCCAAATTCACTAGTTTATCCACCAATAGGTGGGGTTGGATGGTGTTAAACGCGCTACTGAAGTCAATCAATACAATTTTCACTAGGCTATTTACCTTTTCTAAATGTTTGTAGATATTGTTCAACAAGACCAGTAACACATCGTCAACACCCCTGGAGGCACGGTATGCAAATTGGTTTGAGTCTGATTGAGAAAATTGTTTTTTAAATTATTTTTTCAAAACATTTAATAGGTACAGATGTCAGGGCTACAGGGCGTAAATTGTTATTTTCTTTTGGCCTGTTGTTTTTAGGTATTGGGACAAGCAGCAACTTCTTCCATAAGTCTGGAATTATCCCACTGTTCAGTGACAGCTGGAACAGCTTCTGGAACTGTAATGCAAGCTAGTCTGCGCATGCCTGAAGTGCCTTGCTGCTGACGCCATCTGGACCATATGATTTTTGTGGGTTGACACGTTGAAAGTATTGCTTGACGTCATTCACAGAGATCTGTATCAACAGCTGGTATGCTCTCTATACTGTCCAAGGCCACTTTATGCTGCGATGTAAAATCACACGTCAAACCTACGATAGAAACTGTTCAAATGATTTGCAAAAGAAAGGTAACTTTTGACAGTCATACAATGTCTCTTTGGTTTGTAGCCTGTGATGGTTTGTAGCCCTTGCCAGGCTTTCCTACTGTCCTTGTCCTTGAAAAGGTTTTCTAATTTGTCTTTGTATGCTGCCTTGCACTCCTTAATTTTGTTTGTAAGTTGCCTCTGAATATTTGTCCTTTCCTCTTTACTGCCACCTGATTTAAACATAAAAAAAATTCTGCTTGAGGAGCTCTTTTAATTGCCGAGATACCCACGGTTTATTATTGGGGAAGATGTTAACTTTTTTTGGGGGAATAAAGAGATCCTCACAGAAACAGATGTACTTAGAGACGGTGTCCGTTGCCTCTTCCAGGTCATCGGTGCTGTCCATCTGGGCCGCCCAGTCAGCCAACTCAAAACAGTCCTGAAGGGCTTCAGTAGCTTCAGGAGTCCAGCTTTTAATCTCCACCTTTTTAGCCTTCTCTCTCTGCAGACGTGCTATGTAGACTGGGAGGAGCTGAACCATGTTATAATCCGAACCCCGAAGATTGGGTAGTGCCTTGGAAAAACACGTACCTGCGATGTTACTTTAACAGAGGTCCAGACAGGCTTTCATTTCAGGTAGGACATGAAACATATTGCAGATGTGATGTGAGATAGATTGCACATGTTAAAGCATGATTAGCTTTACTGCTTAAGGTGACTGTCTCAGCCTGGGATACAAGGTCATGAATCAAGTCGGCAGCTATTTGGGTGTCAGCGTAGGGGGCTATGTAAACAATAAATAAATAAATCAAACCTGATTTATTTCCCGTGGAAGGTAGTATGGCCATAGGTTAAGAGCAAGAGTTCAATGTCTTTATTGCAGACCTTGTGCTTAGTTGCAATATGGGCAGGATTACAATATTTCTCATTGATGAATGCACAAACTCCAACATTTCTCTTCACAGAATTTGTTTCGGTCCATTCTAACAATTGTGTAGCCATGCAGCTCCACAACGAAGTCAGGATCCTGTTCCGTAAACCAGGTCTCAGATAGACAGATCAAGCAGGATTGTCGGTCCTCTGAGAGGTGTTGGGTACAAGCCCGTAGCTCATCAGTCTTATTCCTTATGTTTTGTACATTGCCATGCATAATAGATGGCAGGGCTGTTTTTTAATCCAATTCTGAAATCCTCCTCTACTGACACGCTTCCTTGATTTAGAATCTTTTCCTTGGGAACAGGTTGATTATATTGATGGTGGACTTCCATTGCAGTGTAGACTTGCAGCAAAGGGTCAGAGATTAAGCAGGACATCTCTTGTGTATGATACCCGTGGTTGTGGCTTGCTGTATACATTGAGGGTTAGGTTGACAGCTTGTTTGGTGCGTTTCACAAAAAAACTGATTAAAACTAACAGCCAAAGTACTGATATTTGCCTTATTATTAAATATCTGATTTAATACCACTAAAAACTTTGTTGATTGAGGTAGATCGCAACTTTAAAACACTTTAAACAAAAAACAAATACACGGAAGAGACAAACACAAATGACCGTGTCGCTGCAAGAACAGATGCCACAAGAGGAAATAAATTGCACCCAGAATGAGTGTTTATTATGTACATGCATAGTTGCATGTGTACTCACACAAACACAAACACACTAATAGACACACAGACCTCTGAACTGTCTTGTGCTGAGCTGAATAGCCAACAGGCATGAGGTGCAAAGATGTTAGCAGATACATTTATGATCCCTACCAATCCTCCACCAGGGTTATTTTAAAGAGAGAGTGAGACTTACAACACACACCCTGTCTGTGTATAATGTGCTAACATGTGCCTGTATGGAAACACTCAAAGGAAGGCTTTGTCGTCAAACTAAACACGAACACAATCACAGCTGCTGTGCCTGAGATAAAAACAGAACCTTTCAAATTCTTCTGACCCAACATTATCCAGTACTGACCTCTGTATTCACTGGCTGTTGAAATTAAAATACGGGGAAAGGATCTGTCCATCCTACAGATGTACAATCTTAAACATGTACAGCAGTTCCTCCTTTAAAAGTATTGAGTTTACACCACGGGACTTAGAGGTACCCAGCGTCACGGCTTCATTGCTCCAGACCACCGCAAGGGGGAGTTAGAGCACTAATTAAGCAAATTGGAGTGGGTCTAGGGTGGCAGGCAGGGTGGAGGTCACATGGTCCTTGACTAGTCTCTCAAAGCACTTCATGATGACGGAAGTGAGTGCTACGGGGCGGTAGTCGTTTAGCTCAGTTACCTTAGCTTTCTTGGGAACAGGAACAATGGTGGCCCTCTTGAAGCATGTGGGAACAGCAGACTGGGATAGGGATTGATTGAATATGTCCGTAAACACACCAGCCAGCTGGTCTGTGCATGCTCTGAGGGCGCGGCTGGGGATGCCGTCTGGGCCTGCAGCCTTGCGAGGGTTAACACATTTAAATGTTTTACTCACCTCGGCTGCAGTGAAGGAGAGTCCGCATGTTTTGGCACTGTATTGTCCTCAAAGTGGGCAAAAAAGTGATTTAGTCTGCCTGGGAGCAAGACATCCTGGTCCGTGACTGGGCTGGTTTTCTTTTTGAAATCCGCGATTGACTGTAGACCCTGCCACATACCTCTTGTGTCTGAGCCGTTGAATTGCGATTCTACTTTGTCTCTATACTGACGCTTAGCTTGTTTGATTGCCTTGCGGAGGGAATAGCTACACTGTTTGTATTCGGTCATGTTTCCGGTCACCTTGCCCTGATTAAAAGCAGTGGTTCGGGCTTTCAGTTTCACGCGAATGCTGCCATCAATCCACGGTTTCTGGTTTGGGAATGTTTTAATCGTTGCTATGGGAACGACATCTTCAACGCACGTTCTAATGAACTCGCTCACCGAATCAGCGTATTTGTCAATGTTGTTGTTTGACGCAATACGAAACATATCCCAGTCCACTGATGGAAGCAGTCTTGGAGCGTGGAATCAGATTGGTCGGACCAGCGTTGAACAGACCTCAGCGCGGGAGCTTCTTGTTTAGTCATCAGGATCGAGATTAGCCGAATCTGGTATGCTAAAATCTGGTATGCTGGTATGCTAAAACCAAATTACCTTTCATTTAGGTCAAGAGTCTTGTATACAGTAACCTTACTTACCCCCTTCATCTCTTAGCTCCACCTAAGAAAAAAGTATGTGTAGCCTAGTACTAAAAACATAATGTTGGCTGCTACAAGACTATGACAAAAACAGGTATACACAAGCAAGGAAGTGGTTGTGAATATTTCCCGTCACACCATTGGCATTCCGAGAACAATGGATGGATGAATGCATGCTTTATGCAGTAAATACCATTTGCATTAGGCCAACTTTGTATAAGAATATAGCTTAACCTAGGCTACTGTACTGTATGTAAGTTATTGTAACCAGAAATCCACCCTAATGCCCAACTCTAAGTGGGTGGGCAGTTAGAGTGTTTGGCCAGTAACCAAAATGTCACTGGTTTGAATTAACTGAGCCGACAAGATGAAAAATCTGTCGATGTGCCCTTGAGCAAGGCACTTAACCCTTATTTGCTCCAGTGGGGCTGTACTACTATGGCTGACCCTGTAAAACAACACATTTCACTGTACCTATCCGGTGTATGTGACAATATAAACACCCTAAGCAGAACTGATACTTTTTAGTGTATTAGGTGGCGAATTATACAATGCAGAACACAGGAATACATTTTAAAAAGAAAGAATTGTTTGTATTAAGTTTCTCATTTTTGCCATCTCTACTTTCCAGAATTGAACTCAACTAATGTTGAATTTTATAATTCAACACGACACTAAAGACAAATTTTGATCTAAATCGATCAGAATGAGGTTAAAAGCATGCAGTTTTTAATTCCTTCGTCCTAACAGTATATCCTGCATAGGCTATTATAACAATTTTACAGAACAACAAGAGAGAGAGAGTTTATGCCTCAACGATGACTGTCCAATCCATATGGTTGCAAAGCATGCTGAACACAACTGTCAGTGGTGAAATCGGTGGGGGCAGGTGCCTATAGTCCCTTTGATACCAGCAAGCCTGTGCTGTCCACCACTGACTCTGTCAAAATCATCACACTCCCTTTCGAAAATGATGCAGTAATACAGATCCGGAGAAGCACCCACCTCCTGACACACCTAAGGTTTCAGCGAATAGGAAATCAGAGGTCTCAGTGAGAGACGCCCGTTCCACGCAGTTGAGATTTCCATTCAATTAAAAGCCTCTTGTTAAACCACAATGATAATTGAGATTTGAGAATGCCTGCTGGCCAGGTTCACAGAGTCATGTCAAAGCTTTTCATTAATCCTACAGTTTCATTAACCCCAAGTTAACTTTCCACAGAAAGACTCCTTCACCCACTACTAATTAGATTGCAAAACACTGTCCAATATGCAATTGAATAGAAAATAATACAATAGGGAATTTGTCTTGTTCAATTTAAAAGCACAATGACAGATGAAGGCCAAGTAGCCATAAAGCCACATACAACACATGATAGAAAATGAAAGAGTAGTCAGTGTATGTTTGAATGTGAAGTGTCTGTATGACATTTACAAATGTTCCATGAATAGGCCAACATGTTTGTAGACGGTCATTCATTCACTGTCAACTCTGGCAGTCAATCTCGAAATAAGCTTTAAAGAAAAAAAGACAGAAAACCACTGAGATGTGGACATAAACTAATGGCAAGTCTACTGTACTATAAGTGAACAGGAGCAGACAGTAGTCTAAAGTGACTGTCCACTTTTGTATGAGCTGAAAGTTTAGAGGGACGGCCAGGTCTTGGTAGATTTGCAGTGGTCTGATAATCTTTTTGTATCCAAATCCGGCTTTAAACTTCTTCACAACAGTATCTCGGACCTGCCTGCTGTGTTCCTTGTTCTTCATGATGCTCTCTGCGCTTTTAACGGACCTCTGAGACTATCACAGTGCAGGTGCATTTATACGGAGACTTGATTACACACAGGTGGATTGTATTTATCATCATTAGTCATTTAGGTCAACATTGGATCATTCAGAGATCCTCACTGAACTTCTGGAGAGAGTTTGCTGCACTGAAAGTAAAGGGGCTGAATAATTTTGCACGCCCAATTTTTCAGTTTTTGATTTGTTAAAAAAGTTTGAAATATCCAATAAATGTCGTTCCACTTCATGATTGTGTCCCACTTGTTGTTGATTCTTCACAAAAAATACAGTTTTATATCTTTATGTTTGAAGCCTGAAATGTGGCAAAAGGTTGCAAAGTTCAAGGGGGCCGAATACTTTCGCAAGGCACTGTATTTTCAATTCTTGACAACCAAAAGGAGTCGACACACATGTGACTAAGACTACTCACTTTTTATTATGACTTTTAGTACAGTATGCATTATTACAAAATTGAAGGTTGATAAACAATAGGCCTATTTCCAAATTCCAAGATATAAAGCAGATGTTGTGCAGTAGTACCAAGGCAAAGATTTGAGATAGCTTACCTTCTTTACTTTGCGCTCCACTTAAAAACAGCACAGTAAACGGTGAGCTCCATTGTGGCCATGCTTGTAATGTTGTGTTGCTGCCCTTCAGGGAAGGCAGTAGGTTGTACAGTTAACTCCTGATGGGGCAAAATCACAACCCTGAAACCACACAACCTACTACCTCACCCTGTGCGAACACCATGAACCACCGACCGGGCACAGTCCGGTTGACCAGTTGGTTAGAGATGGAGTCCAACCAGAAAATGTGAATTAACCTGAAGTGAAACCTAATTTCCTGTTCAAATATAAAATGATGTAATAATATTGTAAGAATATTGTAAGAATGGTAATAATGTAGGCATGAAAGGTACATTTTCATTGCAGCTTTTGCCGAGGGTTCTTCATGTGGAGAGTCTGTGATGATATTACAGCCACTTCAGGAAAGACAGTATGTTGTATAGTCATCTGACAGCTTGGGAGTGACCCTAAAACTATACAACCTACTACCTCACACCAAAGGACAGTTGGTTTGTCTCTGACGAAAAGTCTGAGTGGTCCTCATGTGAGAGCTCAGACATGAAAAGGTGACTAGCACGCACACACGTGCAATGTGTGAACATCATATTTTGCCTCCTGTTCCTCCTTGACTCATCTCAGGTTCACACCATCTGTTAAACCCAAAAGAGGAGAGTGTGTTAACAACAGCTACTTGAGTGCACAGCTAGGCGTTCACCTGCTGTGTTGTTGTCTTGCTACATTATTAACCAGGCCCTTGATTATAGTTTAGCCAGGCAGACCACACCAGACCAGGGTCTCTGTTCCACACAGCTTAGTTACTCAAGCCTCACATGTTGGCACATTTAATACAGTTAACATTAGATGTTGTTGATTTTTTTCATAGGATTACATATAATTACATATTAGAGCTATGAGGATCTCTGTTTTTCTTATGTTGTTGATGTCACTGTGTAGCCGAAAAGCAAGTGTGTTACTGCCAAGACTCAAATCAAGAGTTTTGTCTATATTATAAAGTTTATAAAGGTAACAGTGACAAATCAAGGCCATATTAGAGAGTTACTTTAGGAGACTATCAAGTGACTCAAGTAGGGAGGTATTACATCTGGTGGTGGTTTAGTGTTGGGGGTGAGACGAGAGGTGAAAGGTTGTGGTTAACGCTGGGAGTTTTCTCTGTGACATAGGCTGTGGGCAGCACTGTGGTTTACCTCAGAATGGGGAGACGGGGGAGTCACAACCACAAAGGCGAGTCACAGGCCTCAGGAGGAGTGAGATTGATGCACAGTCGAGACTATGTAAATATTGATGTAAATAAAATTGACTTAATATTGAAGCAGAAATTGACTTACCTATTATTATTGGCTCCTTCTTCACACACACACACACACACACACACACACACACACACACACACACCAGCTTGTAGCTATTTTATAGGAGGACAGGGATCACATAAATGCCACACAAATCCAGTACTCCCTGTCCATCAATCTCTGAGGATAGTTTTTTTTAAATACAAATGGAATCACTTGAATAAGTGATTGATGTGTTGCTGAAACAATTCCAATGTCGCGGATCTGTCTCTTTGTCAAGTAAACCGTGGCCCCTTTTACACAGGGGTGGGGTGAAACAGTGTTGCTTGTAGTTTAATTATTTGTGTCAATGTATCTTAACAATATGTATCAATGTACACTGAGTGTACAAAACATTAATAACAGCTGCACTTTCCATGACAAGCACTGACCAGGTGAATCCAGGTGAAAGCTATAATCCCTTATTGATGTAATTTGTTAAATCCACATCAATCAGTGTGGATGAAGGGGAGGAGTCAGGTTAAAGAAGGATTTTTAAGCCTTGAGACAATTGAGACATATATTGTGTATATCTGTCATTCAGAGGGTGACTGGGCAAGACAAAATATTTAAGTGCCTTTGAATGGGGTATGGTAGTAGGTGCCAGGCGCACCAGTTTGTGTTAAGAACTTCAGTGCTGTTGAGTTTTTCACACTCAACAGTTTCCCATGTGTATCAAGATTGGTCCACCACTCAAAGGACATCTATCCAACTTGACACAACTGTGGGAAGCATTGGAGTCAACATAGACCAGCATCCCTGTGGAACACTGACGACACCTTGTAGTGTCCATGTCCAACGAATTGAGGCAGTTGTAAGGGCAAAAGGGGGTGGGATGTGGGTGTAACTCAACTCACTATTAGGAAGGTGTTCCTAATGTGTTGTACACTCAGTGTATATGTCATCAATGTAACTGACAACTAGGCTTTGACTGAGAAGAGAAATCACATTGTCACACTCAGCCAGTGTCCTGAAATGCCCTCTTTAGCTGAGACCAATCTAATGTTTGGACACACACAACCCCATGGCAAATGAAGTAAATAGACTGAACCACTGTTTCTAACATTTTTTGGCACAGTTACAGTGTATCCCTCTGTAGAAATCCACTGTCAGTCCATTTCTACTCATCCTATTCCAACCTGGATGGGTGATCCCATATTAACTAATAGGGTTATACTGTTACACTAATAGGTTATAATATGTATTTGTATTAGGTTATATTGTTTCGGTTTCCTGGACACATTAAGCACAGTCCTGAACTAAAAGCATTCTCTCCATTGAGAATGCTTTTTAGTTCAGGACTAGGTCTAGTCTGTGTGCAGGAAACTGCGCATATACTAATATGTGGAGGTGCAACTTTAGGTGTCACACTTTCAATACTCTGGCTCGGCCTCTAGCTTTGTGCAACCTCTCACGAGGCCGAGACGAGGCCGCCACTCCACAGACAGTGGCTTTCATTTTGATTTATATTGATGCTCCATCGGATTCAATCTCCATTGTAGATAAGAGGAGCTGAACCATGCATGAACTTCACGACTTGTGAGAGTGTCCTGAGGGTAAGGATACTCTCACAAAACTCACAGCCCAAATATTGTACCATTTCTAATGTCACATCATCAATTTCCATTTACAGACATAATTCTTCGGGGTGCAGAAGGGCAGGCCATTTTAATGGAAATGTTTTGAACATGTGACACTTATATGGAATGGCTGGAGTTCAAACCTGTGTTATGCATGCCAATGTTATGCATGCCAAAAGACTGTGTTAGCCCACTGATGTAAAGGCTGGGCATTCACTAAGGGAGCTAACACAAGTCTACAGGTCTCAGGCAAGGTTACTCATCACTAAAGCAAGATTCTAGAACTAGCCAAGTCAATCTGCTGTATATTACAAAACAGCCAACAGGTGGCGCTTTTACTGGAGCCGTAGGCCTTATGGGTCTTGAGTGCTGTCTGCAGTGCACCCACTGACAATAGGGACTTTGTGTAGTTTAGGGTGCCAACCCACTGTGGTGCACTGTCTACTGTTTCTCAGGGAGCCAACCGCAGTCCGCTGTCTCTTCATCTTCATCTGACCTTTGAGGTACTGGATTTACTTTGGCAGATTCAGGGTATGAGCCACTTCTACAGTACTGTACAGATCACTAACATTACTGTAACCACTGTCTACTAGCTGAGATTTTTTCTCTAATACTGTGAATGCGAGGGTGCATTCAAAACAAACAACTGCACCATAAACATTTGACTAACTTTGTGTAACTGCAGGCTACGGATAAAACGAGGCGAGATGTTTTTCTTTTCAGGCTAAACCAAGGAGCTACATAGTGCCATTGATTTTACTTAGTGTACAATGAAAAGCAAACCAAATGATAAACTGTACATTAATAAGCTGTACATCAATAAGCTTAAGAACCAAGAAAATGCTATTTAAATTAAACATAATTTCACCTTTAATCCAGGGTCTGTTCCGTCTCTACACATCACCCCCAGATCCAATCAACCTACAAAAATAAAACGACAAAATTAAACGACTTACAGTCTTCTAAAAGTCTGAAAGTACAATAATGCAAGTCAAGCAAACCACAAACAAAGAAAAAAATGCTTGCAGCAATGTAACAAATAGAACTTGGCACAGAAATTCAACAAAATAAGAGCAACATAGGTCAAATACAGAGAAAACGTATTGCTGTTTGATTTAGTAAAACAACTGGCATACAGTTTGTCCATAGTTTGTCTGCCGAGTGCAAGTTCACTTTATGTTGACTGGTACAGCAGCACTCCCAGGCCTATGCTTTCCCCAAACCTCTGCTCAAATATATAATTAGGACTGAATTCCCATATGCTGAAGTGATCAGGCCTCAGAATACTGTACCAAAATTGACTACAGTATATAGTGGCATCAAATGCTAGTGGGTGCACAAAGTAAACGCTCTCTTGTCTCTCTGTCCAGAAAATAACTTTCTGTATTGAGCATTGCTATTTTGGCCCACATACTGAAGTTCGCGAATCGTATGGGTTATTACTATAAATGTCTATTTAAAACTTGAATAAAAATATGCCTGTTATTCTGTCTTTCCTCTGGGTGTATCCTGATTTATGTCCTCATTTTCTTATCTATGACCTTCATAACTGAGGTTATTTCTAATCATAAAGAGTCATGTATTATGACTGAAATAACAGGGCAAAACTTGTATTAGATCACTATAGCAGTAAAACACAAAACAAATCTATATAGAGGAATAGAAGTCAACATAATGTCTTTAAACAAACCAGAAACACATGGTTTTAATTAAATATAATGAGGTAATATAATTTGCCAAACTAACACACTAAAGTTGTTTTTATATTCCACCTGTTCAAACTAGAATGTCTAAATGTTATTAAAATTGTTACGGCTGTGTACGGGAGGCGAAGTCAGGTGCAGGAGAGCAGAGTAGATTTAACAGGCGCACTTTTATTCCGGTCAAGAAATAGGCACAAAATTACATTGAAGTGCCCAAAAGAAAACACGGAACATGTACAAAAGTATAGCTCGTGAACATCTCACATAACAATAAACAATTACACACAAAGACATGGAGGGGAACAAAGGACTAAATACATGCAGTGTGATTAGATAATGAAAACCAGGTGTGCATGGAAACAAGACAAAGCAAATAGAAATAAGAAAAATGGAGCGGCTATGGCTGGAAGGCCGGAGACGTCGATCGCCAAACACCGCCCGAACAAGGAGAGGAGCCGAAGTCGTGACAAAAATAACAGTTCATTAGGATAGAGCTCTCTACACACACACACACACACACACACACACACACACACACACACACACACACACACACACACACACACACACACACACACACACACACACACACACACACACACACCTACCTGAAATAATGTGTAAAGTATGTAGTTTGTTTATAACAAGTCGATGCTAAACTACAGTTGAAGTCGGAAGTTTACATACACCTTAGCCAAATACATTTAAACTCAGTTTTTCACAATTCCTGACATTTAATCCTAGTAAAAATTACCTGTCTTAGGTCAGATAGGATCCCCACTTTATTTTAAAAGAATGTGAAATGTCAGAATAATAGTAGAGAGAATCACATATTTCAGCTATTATTTCTTTCATCACATTCCCAGTGGGTCAGAAGTGTAGATACACCCAATTAGTATTTGGTAGCATTGCCTTTAAATTGTTTAACTTGGGTCAAACGTTTCGGTTAGCCCTCCAAAAGCTTCCCACAATAAGTTGGGTGAATCTTGGCCCATTACTCCTGACAGAGCTGGTGTAACTGAGTCAGGTTTGTAGGCCTCCCTGCTCACTCACGCTTTTTCAGTTCTGCCCACAAATGTTCTATATGTTTGAGGTCAGCGTTTTGTGATGGCCACTCCAATACATTGACTTTGTTGTCCTTAAGCCATTTTGCCAAAACTTTGGAAGTATGCTTGGGGTCATTGTCCATTTGAAAGACCCATTTGCGACCAAGCTTTAACTTCCTGACTGATGTCTTGAGATGTTGCTTCAATATATCCACATAATCTTCCTACCTCATGATGCCATCTATTTTGTGAAGTGCACCAGTCCCTCCTGCAGCAAAGCACCCCCACAACATGATACTGACACCCCCACAACATGATGCTGACACCCCCATGCTTCACGGTTGGGATGGTGTTCTTTGGCTTGCAAGCTTCCCCCTTTTTCCTCCAAACATAACAATGGTCATTATGGCCAAACAGTTCTATTTTTGTTTCATCAGACCAGAGGACATTTCTGCTTAGCGGCCTTTCAGGTTAGCTCGATATATGACTCGTTTTACTGTAGATATAGATACCTTTGTGTCTGTTTCCTTCAGCATCTTCAAAAGGTCCTTTGCTGTTGTCCTGGGATTGATTTAAGCTTCTCGCATTAAATTATGTTCATCTCAAGGAGGCAGAATGCGTCTCCTTCCTGAGCTGTATGACGGCTGCGTGTTCCCATGGTGTTTATACTTGTGTACTTGTGTACAGATGAACGGGGTACCTTCAGGCATTTGGAAATTGCTCCCAAGGATGAACCAGACTTGTGGAGGTCTAAACTTTATTTTCTGAGGTCTTGGCTGATTTCTTTTGATTTTCCCATGATGTCAAGCAAAGAGGCACTGAGTTTGAAGGTAGGCCTTGAAATACATCCACAGGTACACCTGACTGAAATTGTGTCAATTAGCCTATCAGAAGCTTGTAAAGCCATGACATAATTTTCTGGAATTTTCCAAGCTGTTTAAAGGCACAGTCAACTTAGTGTATGTAAACTTCTGACCCACTGAAATTGTGATACAGTGAATTAATTATAAGTGAAATAATCTGTCTGTAAACAATTGTTGGAAAAATTACTTGAGTCATGCACAAAGTAGACGGCCTAACCGACTTGCCAAAATTATAGTTTGTTAACAACGAATTTGTAGGAGTGGTTGAAAAACTAGTTTTAATGACTCCAACCTAAGTGTATGTAAACGTCCGACTTCAACAGTATGTGAGAGTAAGTAAACATAAAGAATGTGCAACGGCTAACAATTATAACATTATAAAACGAATACAAATTTTATTGCTCAATTGAAGAAATTATTTTTACTTCCAGAATTTCATGCAAAAGTAAATGTGTTTTAAAGCACTAATTAAAGTTTGGACATGTTTATACCAATGTAATAATGGCAAAAACTGTAAGTGCAATACTTTTTGTCATTTTGATCGAAACGGTATAATTGATAAGACATTTTGTCATGCAAACCCCCATAATTAAATAACTGTGTAAATGTAAATATTGTAAATATGTAAATATTGATGTAAATAAAATTGACTTAATATTGAAGCAGAAATTGACTTACCTATTATTATTGGCTCCTTCTTCACACACACACACACACACACACACACACACACACACACACACACACACACACACACACACACACACACACACACACACACACACACACACAGTCTTTGGACTTCAATAAGCTGTTAGATTTTCCCACAAACCCAAGTGTAGACAGATCTTTTGTTTCAATGCTTCATTTAGATTCCCTCCACAAAACCAGCTTTATTACCATTTATTTGTCCCTCTCCACCTCCCCCTGTCCCTCTCTACCTCCCTCTGGCTCTCCCTCCCTCCGTCTGTCCCTCTCTCCGTCTCTCTCTGTCTCACACACACGTGCGCACAAACACTTACACAACCTCGCAATCAAATCTTTAAAAATGGTCTGAATGCAATTTAGCCTGGTCTACATTTCTTTCTGTTCTCAGTCTCATCAATCAATATTCACACAAATGCAGTGGTGTCGCACTTATCTCTGTCAATATGAGTATTAACCTAACCAAACATATGGGTCGAAAATCATAATATGGTAATTAAGTGTCTCTTCTTACACATTTTTCACATTCTGAGTGTGTGGAGTGTGTTTATATGTTTGAGTGTGATCGCATGTATGTGTATAAGTGTCTGTGTAAATAGCGTTTAAGTTTGTGTGTAAATGTGTAATTTATTTTTATTTTGTGTGTTACCATTTATTTGTCCCTCTCCACCTCCCCCTGTCCCTCTCTACCTCCCTCTGGCTCTCCCTCCCTCCGTCTGTCCCTCTCTCCGTCTCTCTCTGTCTCACACACACGTGCGCACAAACACTTACACAACCTCGCAATCAAATCTTTAAAAATGGTCTGAATGCAATTTAGCCTGGTCTACATTTCTTTCTGTTCTCAGTCTCATCAATCAATATTCACACAAATGCAGTGGTGTCGCACTTATCTCTGTCAATATGAGTATTAACCTAACCAAACATATGGGTCGAAAATCATAATATGGTAATTAAGTGTCTCTTCTTACACATTTTTCACATTCTGAGTGTGTGGAGTGTGTTTATATGTTTGAGTGTGATCGCATGTATGTGTATAAGTGTCTGTGTAAATAGCGTTTAAGTTTGTGTGTAAATGTGTAATTTATTTTTATTTTGTGTGTGTGTGAATGCTAAAAGGAGGTGTTTGTGCCCTCCTCTCCTTTACAGAGGCGTGGGAACTCCATTCATCATTAAACCCAGGGTCCATTGTGGAGCACATGGCATCGAGTGTGTTTGGGTGTTTGCTGCACAGACAGACAGACGGACGGACGGTCATGTTACTGTATGCTATTTGTTTGTGCCCAGATTGAAGGTTTGTCTATGAGTGTCAGGCTTTTACATTTTGTTTTTAACAGAGTTGAGCTGTTTTTTGTTGTTGTTTTTTTTCACAGCAAATTCCTCTCAATGTATGTTTAGTAGGACCTGCTTTCCAATTGCCTGCCTGCCTGCCTGCCTGCCTGCCTGCCTGCCTGCCTGCCTGCCTGCCTGCCTGCCTGCCTGCCTGCCTGCCTGCCTGCCTGCCTGCCTGCCTGCCTGCCTGCCTGCCTGCCTGCCTGCCTGCCTGCCTGCCTGCCTGCCTGCCTGCCTGCCTGCCTGCCTGCCTGCCTGCCTGCCTGCCTGCCTGCCTGCCTGCCTGCCTGCCTGCCTGCCTGCCTGCCTGCCTGCCTGCCTGCCTGCCTGCCTGCCTGCCTGCCTGCCTGCCTGCCTGCCTGCCTGCCTGCCTGCCTGCCTGTTTTATTGGTGATGACTTAGCTACCTCTAACTCAACTGCTATTGGTTAAATCAAAATACCCTCCTGCTATTGGTGAAGGTCTATCAGAATCTGCGTCAACACTGGATATACCACAACTACTATCATTGGATTTTTGGGCCTATTATATTTTCAAGCCTATACTGATATAGCAGAATTTGTTTGTCCATTTAATAGGAGAAAACATTGAAATGTCCGTATTTTCTAAGAAATTATATAAACCAAAGTGTACATATAGAAATGTAGCTATATTAAACGTGTAACGTGGCAGACCACTTGAGTAAATAATATATTGTTTGTCAATTAAATGTATTGAACCGATAGTTCATGAAATAAGACATGTGATATGTTCTGCCTACGTAGTTAAAATAATAATTTGAAAGTTAAATTAAACATTTGTTGGAAAATGGAAATTGACTTGCACAATATAAAAACACATTGATAACAATAATTAAACAATTATGTGACTGTTCGATTATCTCCACATTTACGGATGAAAAACAAAATAAAAACGACTAATATCTGTAAGCGCTTGAATTAAGAATTTACACATTCTGATGGCTTTCTCTTAACTGTAGTGGTTAACTGAAAAGCTACTCTGGGAGAGAGACACAGCCCTGCTACCATGCTCTGGCATTTTTCCCAAAACTAAATCAACCACACTCAGCTCTGGTCCCTCAAACTGTCCCCCTCTTTCGACCCCAACCACTGACCATCGCAAACACAGCCATGAGGGAAGCAGGAACTATACCTACATCGGAAACTATATTGGCAGTTTCTTCAGCAAAGTACAAATTGACAACATTGTTTTGGGAAGTGTTATGTTATTGTTCCTGATGTTGAGCTGTATAGTGTATTATCGAGAATTCAATCTCTGCATTGCATGAGTCTGAGATCCTTAAACTAAAACAAACTATATTTGAAGAATGTGCACTTCCATGTGTAGTTTAATCACTAAATAACGTATTCAGATAGCTAATCTAAACAGACTAGTTGACACACATTCACGCAAGGAAGCACACTTAGAAATGTACCACTTACCTCAAATCGGACATGGGTAGACAGTCGCATCACACACCAACTATGGATGCAATATCCAGGGTGTTGAAATCCAGACAGGCCTTATTATCCACCAGGGTAGTAGATCCAGAACATAGTGTAGTTATCCTGTAGAGAGGGACAGACAGAGGGCAGCCACAGTCAGCCAGTTAGTTAGATCCAGACTCCCGGTGAGAACCAGAGACGGATGAGAGGGAGCTGTCTCCCTCCAGCTCAGTGAATCATGTCTGGGCCGTCTTCCTGTCTGTCACCCCCTAGTCTGTCTGGGTCTGGGTCTATCACCGGGCTGGGCCCCGCCACAATAAGAGGCCATGTTCGTGCCTGGGATGCGCATGGTCATCCCCATCTGGCAGTTAAAAAGTATTTGAATGAGGAATGTTAGCAAACAGACAAACTGCATATCGGATGAATGCTAATGGTAGCAGCTACAGCCAGTCAGCCAGTTCCGTCTCTGCTTTGGGATGGTTGGACCGGGAATATGAATAATTTAACAGCAACCAAAAAGGAGGACCTCTTCCCTTTTTACCCACCACCCCTCCCTCAGAGTCCGAAACTCAAATGCCTTCAAAGACAGTGAAAGAGAGAGAGAATTCTAAATCTCTTCTCGCTCACTCACTCGTTCGTTTTTGTTCGTTTTTGCACACGTACACACCCACATGCACGTAAACACACAAGCATACAATACATGATCTCTACAAATCACTTATTGTGTTTCAACATGCAACATATTTTTTTATTTCGTTTGGATCTCTCACTCATTGCGTTTTGTGTCTTTTGTTTGAAATTGGCACCTGTCCCAAAAAACCCTCCGCCACTGCTGCACCGCCCTCCTACTCTCCTTTCACAGAAGGAGAGAGGAAGAGAGGGAGGGAGAGAGAGAGAGAGCGGGACAGCTAGAGAGAGAAAGTTAGAAAGGAAGAAAGAAAGAGGGATTGGGAGAGAAAGGGAGAGGGGAAAATAAATGGTAAGAGGAGTGAAAAAGTCTAGGAGTATTTGTGTGTCTCTTAGCAAGAAAGAAAAGAGGCAGTAAAAGAAAAGCGACGTGACAAGACACTAAGCAAACTATTGCCACCACAGATGCACAGCGGTCGCCGAAAACACAGCCATCTTCATTTTCATCATGAAAAAGCACATTCTGATCTTCTAAAGAGGGACAACATGGCAAACAGCCAATGCAACATGCCGTGGAGTAAGTTAAAAACAGTAGCTACCAAAACAATTATACAAACGCAATGCGCAATATCTCCAAATAACATATACAAAATTATGGAATCTGCTGCAGGAAAAAAGTCCACGAACATTTTCAAAAGGGCTACCAAACCGAAAGTCAAATGGTGGAGGCCCAAAAGCTACTTGTTGCAGGGTATTTAGTAGCTGGAATTGCTTGCAGCGCTGAGAGACAGAGGCAGAGGGTTAAACTCCCCAGAGTAGTAAAAGCCCTCCTCCTCCTGGCACAGTCGCTCTGAAGGGGAGGATCTAGCTTTAGAAATAGCAGCAGACGAGAGAGATGTGATGATGAAATAGGGAGGTACCGAAGTAAGTGAGGAAGAAGCACTTTGAGACGATCAATAGTATGACCAATGATCTCCTGTAGCACACACACACATTCGCCAATCATCATTCCAGGGTCCTACACACATCTAGTGTGTGATTTAAACACATTTACTCAATGCTACTGTAACCTCGATGGTTAACTTCATACTAAATATGTTCCACAACCATGCAGCTAGCTACAGTTCTGACAAAAGGCAAGTTTGGAAGCGTTTTCTGAGATGGACAAATCCATTCTTATAAAAACAGGGGGAGGTTTTACTAACTACTAACTTTTTCCCAGCTACTTTCTCTGGCCTGGCTTCCTGTGACCACAACAAGGGTCTTTGGAAGTTTGTGACAGATAGGCTATTTAAGAACAACTTCCTGTCTCTTTAGGCTACCGTCCCCCTTCCGCTCCCTCAAAACCAAGAGCTCCTAGAAGCTCTCCCTTCTCCCTGAAGTAGCAGGTGCACAAATGAGAGAGAAAAAGTGGAGCGCTAAGCAGTTTAATTTCTCTCCTTTTTGGTACATTAGCTGCATGAGACTAAGGACTACATGCATTAAAATGGTGGGTGTGGGGGTACGTACGTACGTGTGTGAATGCCATGGAAGTGGGACAGAGACAGAACACACTCCAGCCCAGCACTAAAATCTGGGCTACTCTCAGCATTAACTTTGCCCATTCTGCAATGTCCTCTCTCTGCAATGACCCAGTACATATTAAAATATTAACACTGCCATATTCAGAAACACGCGTGTAATCCAGTTTACATAGGAGTTGTCGAGAAACATTAAAGGTGATGTTGATACAGTTGAAAATGCTAAATTAAACTATATTTCTCTAATATTTTCTTATCAAAAAAGCTGATGGTGCATCTACATTATAAACACGACATTATTAAACGTAGTACGTCACATCTCGCCACCTCTTTTAGCCAATCGCTACTCCTCATAACTAAAAAACGCATTATACAAAATATAAAGTATATAGATCAAATACTAAAATAAGCAAAAGTATACTTTTTATCACTTATTCGTTTTGTTCCATTCGGACTATCAGGCCCATTTCACTACTGTAGTCTGAAGAGAGACCTCTGTTGTTTACAATTTTACATGTAGCAGGAATTCAAAAAACTTGGCAGGGCTGTTGTGGAAAGTTCATTTGAGGATACAGTTCAGTTTTGGATAGGCTGCCAAGTCCTGACACTGTGAGCCTCTCTAAGGCCTCACCCCTCTCAGAGAGGTCTGAGCTGCCTGCGTAAGTCTGCCATTGATTAAACTCCAATATTAACAACCTCTTTATGGCACCTTCTTTAGGAGTTGTATAACTGTCAGCTGTAGCACAGAACTTTATTGATGCACTTTCATCTAGCTGTAGATTTCTAAATCAAAGCTGTATTGTGTGGTTCATCATGCACATACTTTTAAAGCAATTTAGTAAAATGATTAATTTTAGTTGTGTGGTTCATCATTTACATACTTTCAAAGCAAATTTTGACCAGACTGAACACTAGCCTGAGATGAGGCAGTAATCTAAGAGTTAATTTAGTATTTTCTATCAGCTGTAGCGTCTGGTTAACAATGAATTAAATACACTGAAGCAGCGAAATTACAAACAGTTGGAGAATGGGAGAGTTATGCTGCAGGGTACAGTATGTAAGCTACCTAATACCTATAATAATAATAACAGTGTAAATAAATAGTACACTGCTTTGTGTCACATAATAATATATATCAAAATCATTTGTAAGGTAAAGAAGACCATACCCTTTATTGTATACTTTTTCATGACAAATGTCATGTATTCATCTCATTGACACTGCACACTGAAGAAGACAGGCTGAATTGCCAACCCAATCTCCAAATAAAATCCCAACCTGTGGCGTAACTGCAGTAACAGAATTACGCCATGTCTTGATGTTTTAATTACACCATGTGGTGACGTATCTTAACTGTCACTCAAACTCCGCAAAAGTTAAACTAAATATGTTTAGGCATTAATTCCGAATGGTTATGGTTAGGGTTAAGGTTGGGGATAAGGTTAAACTTAAGCATAGGCATTCATTCCAACCACACAACCCTCGGAGCTGGTGGCTGTGGTTTAAACGTCCATCCACAAGTCTACTAGACGGTAATAGACACTCACGTTGCCCATAGTGGATGGTGTAGCTTCCACATTTTGCCAGGTCCAAACGTAATCAGGTACCTGCAGAATCAGCACCTTCTGGCGTATTCCATAAGAGAATGGACTGTGAATCGCATATATGCAGTGCAATTAATGAATAAAGAAATTATTGAAGACTATTTCTTAGAGTGCTGTCCCTTTTTTCACCTCGTACAATGTAGAGAGACTTTCTCTCTGCTACCCAGACAGAAGTACCGACCGCCAACCACCACCTCTACTTGGTGGTCTATGGTGGGGCCTCTCAAGCGCACGTGTCCAGACAAGTTCTCGATTACACCCCTGACCCCTGGGGTCATCCTCTGTTGCTACGGGAACAAAGGGCATGACCCCTGAGGTCAGAAGTGTTAATCCGTGAGCTGTCCGGGACCCATTTGCAAGGTAGCATGGTGTTAGCTCAGAGAAGGTAAAGATCACTAACACAGGGGCCTAATAGGGATTAAGGGGCCATAAGGGGCACATCTCCTCAGGGATATCACTCAGGGGACTAGTAACATCAGTTTCTGTTAACCTCCGGCCGCCATTTAGGGGCTAGAGCGGGGCTTTGTCAGTGCAACTGCTGATCCTATATGGTTGATATTATCAACTGTTTGCAAATTCAAGATTTGTAAAATATGAATTTAACAATTGCATTGTTTTGTGTATTGATTCCCTAATCAATTGAATTATATTTCTATATAAAACCTCTGAAGTTACAAAACAGATTGACAGTTTACATTATTAGATGCCAAAATGTTCTACCTCAGAGAAGAGAAAGCCATCAGAGAATACAGCCTCGATATTGGCAGGTATACATCTAATTAAACAGTATTCTTATGGAAAATGTTATGCTATAAAGTAAATGCATTAGATTAAACAGAATTAAAAACCAAAATGTTATGATTATGAAGTGTTCAGGCATTGGTATAAAGAGCCTCAATATCAACAGGTGCAACATAGAACTGAAAACTCAAAATGGAGGACAGAAACAACATGGATACTAGTGAAGTTGCAATACACTGCAGATTGCTGATTCACCAAAACAAATTCAGGTAAGAGATCTAAAAAAGTATATCCTGATATATATATATTTTTAAATGTACCAAAGACATGGTATCGAAATTAAGTAATTTCTGACCACCAGTTTTCTACAGTTTCTTCATGTTTGAGTAGGGATAAGGTTAACTCTGTCCATTCCGATGTCAAGAAAGAATTTTCACTCCTAATGTTGGTGAATCATATCAAATACAAATTATGATTAACATAAGAGTATTTCATGGATAAATATACTGTATAACTCATACAGAATGGACAAGTAAATCGGCACCTATGGATTTAGATGGCTGATAAGCTAGAGCTAATGTAGAGATAAAAATTGATGAAATATAGCCTAAGAAGAGATGCTGTTCTACAGAAATACATTACCAAATTAAATAACATTATTTTTTCAATTGATTAGAAAATAAAAATAAAGAAATAAGATATTATATGAATCATATTTATATTTATATTCATTAGCCAAAAGCTTTTATCAATTATGAATTTGTGTACTTATAATATCCAAAATATCCAAAATGCAGTAGTATTTACTCAAATTTAGGTTGATACAACCTAAGGTGTTTTGGTTTAATTTAGATAGCAAAATCAAAGATCAGAAAAATCTGCATGAAATGTGAATGGTAAAAGTTTTTCCTTAACACATTCTGTAATATGAAGTGAAGTGTCTATTATAGAGTCAGACCTTTGTTGTACCAGAAGTGAAGTGCTAACTTTTAATTAACTAATGTTGCTTTTCCTAAGTGGGAAAACAAAGTCTTACATTTGTTGGTTTTGGAAAAACAACATTTTTAAGTCTGGTCATGATATTAAAAAGATACAAATATGTTGGAGGCAAATATATATTACCTTAAATGGATTATTTTCGACACTAGCTTACGTAAACTACCATTTAGGAACAAAAATGTATAACATATTATACATCTTTATTATTTTAATGTATTTAATTATTCAGGGTTAGACATGTATTTTATAACACATACATGTGATATACACATTGGATATAAAGAAGTTGAAGTAGTTGGAGACAAAAAAAATTGCATTAGTATGTAAATGGATTTTAATAAAATGAATAATTCATAAAAATTGTTATCACTATTTAAAGTGAAGAAGAATAAACAGCATAAATAAAATATATATATTTGACCGTTTTTACAAAATTAACTAAAATGAAAAATGATATAGCCTTTTACATAGAGTTATTAATTACATTATTTTCAATTATTTAGTTTCAAAATCTTCTAAACTGCTGTTTATTTTTTTTATGTCACTTTGTAGGAGTCAACTTCTGCTCTTTTTTTTACTGAACATTTCTATAGTAAATTGAAAATCTGTGAAATCTGACCAAAATAGTTTTGCTGGTGCCGGAATACCGTATTCTATAATACTTTTAACTCTTTTATCACTTTTAAGCAACACAATTCTAATATTAAATAGTTGTATTATGTTTTGTTCACTACAAATTCAAATAAATATTGAATTTGAATTGAATATTGTTTCATTTATTTGCACTTTGAAGATCAAACAACGAATGTTGGTGAAAAAAATAAATGGTGAATGACTAAAAAAAGATTTTAGCAATAAGAAATAAATTATCTTGAAATTAAACAATAGCTTGAGACTAAAACCACATACTAAAAAAGGTAAGTACAAAACGTGAAAGGTATAACTTCTTAGTAATTCAGTCTTTTCTCTTTGATAATCAAACAACTCACCTTCAAAAACAGAAGTTTTACTTCTGTGAGAGCTCACTTGGCTGCTAAACAGAGCAAATGTTAGCAAGGTAGAGGCTGGGACAGAACTGAACTGCTCTGAGCTGGAAATACAGAAAGTGTCCAGGACAGGACCGCTACACTTTAACCAGACAGACTGATCCAAACAACATTATTATTGTCCTTCTCGCAGATCTTTTCTTAGAACTCTTCTAATTAAAATAAGATGGGAAATAATCGGCCTATACTTTGAATTTAACCATGCGACTACCATATTACATTATCTTCCAGTTAGTGTGTTGTTAGCACAAAACACTTACACTTGTATTCGTTTTTAAATTAGGAAAGCAAATTGTTTAGGACATAAAGAAAATAAAAACCTTACCCATCACACAAAGATGTGCAGCTCTAATCCTTAGTAATGCTTCATGGAGGACCTAAGATTAAATTGCTCATTATCATGACTCCATATTTCATGTTGATACAAGCATAATCTTGTAAAATAGAAAAAATTACAAGATAGGTTTGAATAGAAATATAGAAATATATATATTTTATCTGAACTACCTCTGAATTACTTGTGTCAAGGTAAAACATTTGAGAGATTCATGATTGTAATACATTCATAGTATTTGGAATGTGTGATTAACCGAAAGTGATAACTAATACATTGTTAATCATAGGAGAAACAGTTATGAACTCCACACATGGGAATTATTTTAACCCACTTATATCAAATGTAACTAATTTGAACTAATCACAGTACAATCTGACAACATTCCCCCACAGCCCCATATCTTTGTTACCTATAATTCTTACTGGGCTTATATCTTCTCTCAGTCAACCTCGATTCTCAAAAAAAGCCCCAGAAAAACAGCAATGATTTCTTCCTCTTTTAGTACATTGTGTGCAAGCCAGGCAGGCGGGTCTAGGGGAGCATGGGTCTAGGGGAGAAGTTCTCTCGGTTGTCCTTCTTAAAGACTCATCCTGTCCGTTGGCACGTGCCACATCACAGCTATTCCAGCACGGACAGGCCTGTGAGGAGAGGACTCGGCCCAGTCGAGCCCTCCACACCTCTACACCCCACACCCTCTACCTGTACTACACACCAGAACTATCCAGGGGGGCATAGAGAGAGACATGGGCCCTTATGGACTAATTTAAAAAAAATCATATTGCTTTCCCTTCCTTCCTTCATCTGTTCCTTGAAGTGATAACTGATCTAACATCATGACTGAATAGGTGATGACTGGATTGGTGAAAGCTAGTAACTGTATCCTAACTTGAATTTGTATCCTTACTTGAATTTATCCCACAAAACCCAACTTGTGTTAGATCATTGATTACCTCAAGTAAGGAAGGAAGGAAGGAAGGAAGGAAGGAAGGAAGGATTTTTCAAAAAGGCCAATAGATTTAAACTCGACCCACACCCATGTTCTGGGGAAGCCAAATCTGAAGCGTAGGGCTCTAATTCATAGAGTGGAAACTTTTCTCTCCTTTGACTATATCATAGAATATACTGTGTGTACACACTCTATGTAAATGTGGTTGTTAAAATGGGGTTGAAGAACCAGCTAAGTATTCTTCCACGGTATAGATTATAAATAAATGGGATTGTGATAAACCATATTTGAGAGAACAATATGTCAGAACATATTGTCACTTTCTATATAATTGGTTTAACAAGAAAAAGGCAACTAAACACAATGAATGTGTTGCTCATAATAGCATCACCATTTCTTATCACGACTTACCTAGCTGGTCAAGAGCATATCTCATTAAGTTAAAATAAATAAATATCCTAAAATTGAAACATTTGAAAAATTAAACAGTGCAAATAGGTCAAAGTGTCTAGTCTAGTCTAGTCTTTCTGTAGTATATTAGTAATTTGTCTTTAATTGGATTTTAGTGAGGGATCACCCTATGGAAATCAAGCATCTCATTTCTGCCTATAAGATATTCTAATTCTTATATTTTTACTGTAGCTTGAGGCAAATTAACACTGTAATTAGAATGACTAAAACATTAAAAGATGGGAACAACTGATTTTATTTATATTCCACTTGGTATCTATTCTACAGTATATGTGTAATGTATACATACAATGCACATGCATATACGTACATATGCATCTAAAATATATTTGAATATTTAAATGTATTTGTTTAATTTCTTCTGATTAAACATAATTAATACTAATCCAATTTAACCCCAAATAAAACAAGAGCCTACCTTTAATAGTTTTTTTGTTTTGTTGTTAATTTGCTAATATGTTCAAATGTAAATTGTTCTTATTGAAGTGGTGCATAATGATATAGCATGTTTTGTTGTTGTTGAGAAAAAGCTATATTGTTGGAGTCATGATTCCAATTGTAGCGCAGGATGTTTTTACATAGTCTTAATATTATATAAGTCTTGCTTTTTGCTTTTAATTAGTATCCTAACGAACTTTCTACATAAATGATTTGTTTTGATGATGTAACTGTGGTCTATACCCAGTAGCGGGGCGTTGGTAAAATCTCCCGGAAAGCCAATCCAGAAAAAAATGCCATATTACATCCTATGTGTTGTGATAAGCCTAAGACTGAGACAATAAGAAGACACAGTGGCCGAATAAATTCAACAACACATGTTTCATTTCGAAACTGAAGAGCAACATCTTTCCTGTGAAGTCCACAAAACATATTGCGTGTAACAAGCAGTTACATGACCTACAGCATGATCAAGCAAAGTAATGTAGCCAACATTTTCGGACTACTAAACAAGTATTGATGTAGTACCACAGAGAGACACCGCAAGTCGCAAAGAAAACAGGAGCTGGATCCACTATTCCAGCACCATTTCAACTTCATAATTTCAACATCATCTAATCACCAATGCTTAATCTAGTACAGTGACAACCAAACGATACCAAAAACGATTTAGTCCAATCAACATAAGCTAAATATGATGTGGCTGTCCGTGGGACTGATTTATGTGTGTGTTCGTGTGAGCATACAAGTAGAAAAAACATGTCACCCTATATGTAGAGAAATGCCAATGCCATCCTACTCTTTCATGCCTAAACGGTCTGAGTATGTAACAGTACACGCTATTAGTTTTTGTTGTCCTATACTACCTGGCTAAAATACTTGCTCGCTATCTTTACTTCCTTTCATGGTCAAGGATATGCCAGCCCAGCTAGTTAACCTTAGCATAACATTAGTTAATATTAGCATACTATTTCCATAATATTAAGTAAAACCCCAATACCAAATCCCTGTCTCTATAAAGGTTAAATAAATAAAAAATAATAAAAGTTTAGCTGATTGGCTATTATTTTATACTTTTTTTATCAAGGGTGGCCAAATGCTCGCTGGCTTCCCTTGCATTCAATGCTATGGTATGTCATACTCTTTCTGACCAGACAGCATCAGATAGATCTCTGCATGCAGAATTCTGCAAAGAATATCCTCCGTGTACAACATAGAACACCAAATAATGCATGCAGAGCAGAATTAGGCCGATACCCGCTAAATATCAAAATCCAGAAAAGAGCCGTTAAATTCTACAACCACCTAAAAGGAAGTGATTCCCAAACCTTCCATAACAAAGCCATCACCTACAGAGAGATGATCCTGGATAAGAGTCCCCTAAGCAAGCTGGTCCTGGGGCTCTGTTCACAAACTCAAACACACCCCACAGAGCCCCAGGACAGCAACACAATTAGACCCAACCAAATTACGAGGAAAGAAAAAGATAATTACTTCACACATTGGAAAGAATTAACAAAAAAACAGAGCAAACTAGAATGCTATTTGGCCCTAAACAGAGAGTACACAGTGGCAGAATACCTGACCAGAATACCTGACTGACCCAAACTTAAGGAAAGCTTTGACAATGTACAAACTCAGTGAGCATAGCCTTGATATTGAGAAAGGCCGCTGTAGGCAGACATGGCTCTCAAGAGAAGACAGGCTATGTGCACACTGCCCACAAAATGAGGTGGAAACTGAGCTGCACTTCCTAACCTCCTGCCAAATGTATGACCATATTAGAGACACATACAGTGCCTTGCGAAAGTATTCGGCCCCCTTGAACTTTGCGACCTTTTGCCACATTTCAGGCTTCAAACATAAAGATATAAAACTATTTTTTTGTGAAGAATCAACAACAAGTGGGACACAATCATGAAGTGGAACGACATTTATTGGATATTTCAAACTTTTTTAACAAATCAAAAACTGAAAAATTGGGCGTGCAAAATTATTCAGCCCCTTTACTTTCAGTGCAGCAAACTCTCTCCAGAAGTTCAGTGAGGATCTCTGAATGATCCAATGTTGACCTAAATGACTAATGATGATAAATACAATCCACCTGTGTGTAATCAAGTCTCCGTATAAATGCACCTGCACTGTGATAGTCTCAGAGGTCCGTTAAATGCGCAGAGAGCATCATGAAGAACAAGGAACACAGCAGGCAGGTCCGAGATACTGTTGTGAAGAAGTTTAAAGCCGGATTTGGATACAAAAAGATTTCCCAAGCTTTAAACATCCCAAGGAGCACTGTGCAAGCGATAATATTGAAATGGAAGGAGTATCAGACCACTGCAAATCTACCAAGACCTGGCCGTCCCTCTAAACTTTCAGCTCATACAAGGAGAAGACTGATCAGAGATGCAGACAAGAGGCCCATGATCACTCTGGATGAACTGCAGAGATCTACAGCTGAGGTGGGAGACTCTGTCCATAGGACAACAATCAGTCGTATATTGCACAAATCTGTCCTTATGGAAGAGTGGCAAGAAGAAAGCCATTTCTTAAAGATTTCCATAAAAAGTGTTGTTTAAAGTTTGCCACAAGCCACCTGGGAGACACACCAAACATGTTGAAGAAGGTGCTCTGGTCAGATGAAACCAAAATTGAACTTTTTGGCAACAATGCAAAACGTTATGTTTGGCGTAAAAGCAACACAGCTGAACACACCATCCCCACTGTCAAACATGGTGGTGGCAGCATCATGGTTTGGGCCTGCTTTTCTTCAGCAGGGACAGGGAAGATGGTTAAAATTGATGGGAAGATGGATGGAGCCAAATACAGGACCATTCTGGAAGAAAACCTGATGGAGTCTGCAAAAGACCTGAGACTGGGACGGAGATTTGTCTTCCAACAAGACAATGATCCAAAACATAAAGCAAAATCTACAATGGAATGGTTCAAAAATAAACATATCCAGGTGTTAGAATGGCCAAGTCAAAGTCCAGACCTGAATCCAATCGAGAATCTGTGGAAAGATGTCACGATTCTTCAAAGTCGAACCCAGAAGCAGACCAGGACAAGGAGAGTAGGAAAAAGGTGAGTATTTATTTACAAGTGAATGGGTAGATATATCCAGGTGGTGTAGCGGGTAGCGGTGATGAGTTGATGGGAGTAAATAGGTGGATCCAATGGGGAAGCGGAATCTTCTGACGACCAGGCGGGAATGGGGTAAATGATCCGGGTGAGTAACTGAAGACAGAACAAACAGAGGTAAGTTCAAGGCAAGCAATACGTAACAAACAACAAAACAACTTCTATCCAACTTGAGGCTGATACTCTGGCACAACATACTGTTCATGGCTAACGATCCGGCAGGGAATGGATGTCAGGTCCGGGCTTATGAAGAGGAGAGATGATCAGGACCAGGTGTGCAGATAGCTGATGGGATACAGGTGCGGGTAATCAGAAACCCCAACTGGCTACATTGCCCGGCAACCAGACAGGGTGCGTTCCAGGACGCCGGAAAAACTCTCCAGGACAGAACATAGGTAAAAAACAGACTCAGGAAACGGGATTTGTGACAAAAGAACTGAAAACTGCTGTTCACAAATGCTCTCCATCCAACCTCACTGAGCTCGAGCTGTTTTGCAAGGAGGAAT
Source organism: Oncorhynchus clarkii lewisi (assembly GCF_045791955.1). NCBI lineage: Eukaryota > Metazoa > Chordata > Actinopteri > Salmoniformes > Salmonidae > Oncorhynchus > Oncorhynchus clarkii. Next base: position 23,955,001 of record NC_092167.1, read on the forward strand.
GGGAAAAATGTTCATTCTCTCGATGTGCAAAACTGATAGAGACATACCCCAAGCGACTTACAGCTGTAATCACAGCAAAAGGTGGCGCTACAAAGTATTAACTTAAGGGGGCTGAATAATTTTGCACGCCCAATTTTTCAGTTTTTGATTTGTTAAAAAAGTTTGAAATATCCAATAAATGTCGTTCCACTTCATGATTGTGTCCCACTTGTTGTTGATTCTTCACAAAAAAATACAGTTTTATATCTTTATGTTTGAAGCCTGAAATGTGGCAAAAGGTCGCAAAGTTCAAGGGGGCCGAATACTTTCGCAAGGCACTGTATTTCCCTCAAATTACACAGATCTTCAAAGAATTCGAAAACAAACCCGATTATGATAAACTCCCATATCTACTGGGTGAAATACCACAGTGTGCCATCACCGTGACCTGTTGCCACAAGAAAAGATCAATCAGTGAAGAACAAACACCATTGTAAATACAACCCATATTTATGCTTATTTATTTTCCCTTTTGTACATCGTTACAACACGGTATATATACATAATATGACATTTGTAATGTCTTTATTCTTTTGAAACTTCTGTATCTGTAATGTTTACTGTTCATTTTTATTGTTTATTTCACTGTTGTATATTATCTACCTCACTTGCTTGGGCAATGTTAACATATGTTTCCCATGCCAATAAAGCCTCTTAAATTGAAATTGAATAGATCCGCTACACATACTGAGACAGAGGGGCGCTGTCTCGTTCACTTGGATGCTTTCTCCGGTGAGGCATGCAGTCTCTTCCGAATTGAAGAAAATGTATGAAACACAGAGAGACGAAAGATTCCTTATTTTGTATGTTTTTTAAATATTTTTTTCCTGGGTATTTTTTGTTGAGAAACCTGACTTCCCCTGTCACCCATGAATACACACCACAGTCTACACTGTCTTTTCAAAGATGTGGGGCGGCTCAAAGGGGTTAAGATGCTAACAGTCATGTGCACGCCCCCAGCAACAAAAGGTTGGGTGCATACAGATAAAGGAGCCTCCTTTGTGTGCTGTGTTTCACATAACGCAGGTCCGGCATGGGATGCATGCCAGGTCTGGGTCTGCCTGTCGACCCCTCTGACTGGAGAAACAGAGATTCACACACACATACACACACACAGAGGACAGGACAGACATATACTTCCTTACTGTGGCCACTCGTACAACACATAGGTAATGCTTTCACGGATATGTATTCCTGGTTCAAAATGTGATAACTCTAACCCTAATTCATACTAGTAAAATATCCTCATAAGGGTTGCATATTCGAAAATAAAATATATCCATGACGTCGATAAAACGTCTATTTCACAGATAGTGCTTCCAAAACCAACGATAAGCTACGTATTGACAAGAAATAAAAGGTACTCTCTACACATTTTGATTGGATTTTGCTATGAAATACTAAGTCTAAATGTCAGTGGTGATATTTGAGCTAATAATTTTGCAATAAGTTCCTCCTAGTCTTTAATAAGCATAATAACATTCATCATGTTTGTAGAAAATCCATTTTGGAGAAATTAGTAACCTCAAATTGCCCAGCGTTGTTCGCTGTTATTCTATAAATTGTAATGAAACAATAATCGCAGGTTCAGGAAATTAGGTTTACAGCATCAATAGTTGCTGGGGCGGTGTTGGGGTGGTAGGTAAACGTATTAAGATGCTTATCTACACAACACATACACATCCATGCACAGAGCCCAGTCCTTTGCTCATGTCTCTTATGTATGTTAATTAAGCTTTTGTAAATACTGCTTCAGGATTACCATGGGCCCCCTTCCCACTACCGTATCGCAAATGGCACTAAAATTCATTTTCTCACACTCCCAAAAATAATACACACACAGAATAAGAGCAGAAGAGCCATGCCTGACCACCACACCACAGAGGGTAAAAATAAAGAGTGTCAACGAGTTCCTTGGCATGTTAGTTTTCTTCCAGGCAGTCCCTATTGACCTGTAAACCTTTGTGACTGGAACAAATGCAAATGGCGCTGACTTGCTCATACAGAAACACTACAGGCCTATTCAAATGAGGGCATACCAACAATGCAGCAGCAGCGCTAGTGCCCGGACTGCAGTACAGCCCTAGACTGAGGACTCAAAGGCCCAGGAAGTATCCCAAATGGCACCCTATTCCCTATAATTATGAACTATTTTTGTCCATGGCCCATTGGGTTCTGGTCAATAGTAGTTCACTATATAGGGAATAGAGTGCTATTTGGGACACACTCCTAGCCTCCCAGGAGCTGGTTCACAGTCACATGGTTCACTCCTCCAGCTCAAGCTCCAGCCGTCTGGCACAGAGAAGAGGGACCATCCACTTTCATTAATTCTCCTCCATGACTTCATATAAACACACCCATCTGACCAGCTAACTCTGGCTGTGGAACTCTCTCCTAATAAGCAAACTGATAGTTATAATTTGATATAATTCTTCTAAACTTAATTAATTACTTCCACTGTTTTCGACTTCAAATAAATGTTCAGTAAAATTGTAATAAACTTGCAATAAACTGAAAATGAATATATTACACAAACATGATGAAAATGTGTATAAATTAGAATATAATGTTAATACAATAGATGTTCATTTCCAACACATGTGATGATGATTTGTACATTTCAAGCAGTAGGGATTTAATGGTGGACAGGGATCTGAAGTGATGAGTCAGCCACATCTGTAGAACACCTGCAACAAATAGCCACATGACCCTGAAAGAACCGTCCAGGGGGGAGGAGGAGAGAGGGAGGAGGAGAGAAAGAAAAGGAAGGGGGAGTGAGAGGGGAGAAAGGAGAAAAGGGATGTTGAGTCGATAAATCAAATAAAATGTTATTTGTCACATGCGCCGAATATATCAGGTGTAGACCTTAAAGTGAAATGCTTACTTACAAGCCCTTAACCAACAATGTTTCACAAAAAAAGTGTTAAGTAAAAAATAGAAAAGTAAAATTAACAAATAATTCAACAGCAGCATTAAAATAACAATAGTGAGGCTTATATACAGAGGGTACCACTAAGAGTCAATGTAATGGCTTTCTTCTGTTGAAGGAGAGGAGGACCAAAATACAGCGTGGTTAGTGTTCAGCATCTTTAATATAGATGATAAACGAGAACACTACAAAATACAAAACAACAAATGTGAAAACCGAAACAGTCCTATCTGGTGCAATGACACAAAGACAGAAGACAATCACCCACAAAATACCCACAGAATATGGCTGCCTAAATATGGTTCCCAATCAGAGACAACAATAGACAGCTGCCTCTAATTGAGAACCAATCTAGGCAACCATAGACCTACAAACTACCTAGAAAGGGAACAGCCCCATAGACATACAAAAACCCCTAGACCAGGCAAAACACATAAATCCCCCATGTCACACCCTGACCTAACCAAAATAATAAAGAAAACAAAGATAACTAAGGCCAGGGCGTGACAGTCAATGTGCGGGAGCACCGATTAGTCGAGGTAATTGAAGTAATATGTAGGTATAGTTAAAGTGGCTATGCATAGATAATAAACTGAGAGTAGCAGCAGCGTAAAGGAGGGGTATGGGTTGCCCTTTGATTAGCTGTTCAGGAGTCTATGGCTTGAGGGTAGAAGCTGTTAAGAAGCCATTTGGACCTAGACTTAGTACTCCGGCACCGCTTGCCGTGCAGTAGCGGAGAGAACAGTCTATGACTAGGGTGGCTGGAGTCAACCATTTTTCAGGCCTTCCTCTGACACCACCTGGTATAGAGGTCCTGGATGGCAGGAAGCTTAGCCCCAGTGATGTACTGGGCCATATGCATAACCCTCTGTAGTACCTTGCGGTCGGAGGCTGAGCAGTTGCCATACCAGGCAGTGATGCAACCAGTCTCGATGGTGCAGATGTAGAACCTTTTCAGGATCTGAGGACACATGCCCAATCTTTTCAGTCTCCTAAGGGGCAATAGACTTTGTCGTGTCCTCTTCACGACTGTCTTAGTGTGTTTGGACCATGATAGTTTGTTGGTGATGTGGACACCAAGGAACTTGAAGCTCTCAACCGGCTCCACACACAGCCAGGTCTCTGACCTCCTCCCTATAGACTATCTCGTCGTTGCTGGTGATCAAGCCTACCACTGTTTTTTCAACGGCAAACTTGATGATGGTGTTGGCGTCGTGCGTGGCCATGCAGTCATGAGTGAACATGGCGTACAGGAGGGGACTGAGTACTCACCCCTGAGGGGCCCCCGTGTTGAGGATGAATGTGGTGGATTTCTTGTTACCTATCCTTACCACCTGGGGGTGGCGGCCCATCAGGAAGTCCAGAATCAGGTTGCAGAGGGAGGTGTTTAGTCCCAGGGTCCTTAGCTTAGCAATGAGCTTTGAGAGCACTATGGTTTTGAACGCAGTCAAGACACTTGCCAGTTGGTCAGCGCATGCTCAGAGTACATGTCCTGGTAATCCTTCTGGCCCTGCGGCCTTGTGAATGTTGACCTGTTTGAAGGTCTTACTCACATCGGCTATGGAGAATGTGATCACACAGTCGTCTGGAGCAGCTGATGCTCTCATGAATGTTTCAGTGTTATTTGCCTCGAAGCGAGCATAGAAGTAATTTAGCTCATCTGGTAGGCTCGTATCACTGGGCGGCTCGCAGCTGTGCTTCTCTTTGTAGTCTGTAATAGTTTGCAAGCCCTGCCACACCCGACAAGCATCGGAGTTAGTGTAGTATGATTTAATCTTAGTCCTGTATAGTCCTGTATTGACACTTCGCTGGTTTGTCAGAGGGCATAGCGGGATTTCTAATGATAATCTAATGACGACAGAGATGGTCGCCTCGCTTCGAGTCCTTAGGAAAATATGCAGTATTTTGTTTTTATGTATTATTTATTACATTGTTAGCCCAGAAAATCTTAAGTGTTATTACATACAGCCGGGAAGAACTATTGGACATAAGAGCTACGTCAACATACCAACATTATTACCAGGAATATGACTTTCCCGAAGCGGATGCTTTGTTTGGACTACCACCCAGGACATTGGATCTAATCCCAGAGGCCGACCCAAAACAACATCGCCGCAGAAGAGGTAGACAGAGCGGCCTCCTGGTCAGGCTTCGAAGGCGTGCACACCACTTCCGAGTATACTACTCGCCAATGTCCAGTCTCTAGACAAGGTGGATGAAATTAGGGCAAGGGATTCCTTCCAGAAAGACATCAGAGATTGTAACATTCTCTGTTTCACGGAAACATGGCTCTCTCGGGATATGTTGTCGGAGTCGTTACATCCACCAGGTTTCTTCTTGCAGCACGCCGACAGAAATAAACATCTCTCTGGGAAGAAGGGCGGGGGTGTATGCTTCATGATTAACAACTCATGGTGTAATCATAACAACATACAGGAACTCAAGTCCTTCGGTTCACCTGACCTAGAATTCCTTACAATCAAATGCCAACCATATTATTTCCCAAGACAATTCTCGTCAGTTATCATCACAGCTGTGGTATCAGTCAAGCAGATACCACAACGGACCTCAAACAACTTCACTGTACTCTATGTAAACTGGAAACCATATATCCTAAGGCTGCATTTATTGTAGCTGGGAATTTAACCTCTGGGAAATGTGGGATGCTAGCGTCCCACCTGGCCAAAAGCCAGTGAAAATGCAGAGCGCCAAATTCAAATAAATTACTATAAAAATCTAATTTCCATTAAATCACACATGCAAGATAGCAGATTAAAGCTACACTTGTTGTGAATCCAGCCAACTGTGTCAGATTGCAAAAAGGCTTTTCGGCAAAAGCAAACCATGCTATTATCTGAGGATAGCACCTCCGTAAACAAAGAGAGAAACCATATTTCTACCCTGCAGGTGCGACACAAAACGCAGAAATACAAATATAATTCATGCCTTACCTTTGACAAGCTTCTTTTGTTGGCACTCCAATATGTCCCATAAACATCACAAATGGTCCTTTTGTTCGATTAATTCCGTCGATATATATCCAAAATGTCCATTTATTTGGCGCGTTTGATCCAGAAAAACACTTGCACAACGTGACTACAAAATGTCTCAAAAGTTACTTGTTACGTAAATAATCGTTAAAATTGAAGACGGGATGATCTGTGTTCAATACAGGAAGAAAACAAACTGTAGTTAGCTTTCTGGTCATGTGCCTCTATCTAACAGTACACTTCAAGTGACCCTCGTTCAAGATGGCCGTACTTCTTCATTACACAAAGGAATAACCTCAACCAATTTCTAAAGACTGTTGACATCCAGTGGAAGCGATAGGAACTGCAACAAGGTCCCTTAGAAATCTGGATTCCCAATGAAATTTAAAAGAGAGTGAACAAGCCTACCTAAATTCTACCAGCATATTGATTGCAGCACTCGTGCGGGCAATACATTTGACCATTGCTACTCTAACAAGGCCTTCCCTCACCCTCCCTTCGGCAAATCTGACCACGACTCCATCTTGCTCCTACCATCCTATAGGCAGAAACTCAAACAGGATGTACCCGTAACTAGAACCATTCAACGCTGGTCTGACCAATCGGAATCCATGCTTAAAGATTGTTTTGATCACGTGGACTGTGACTCTGGGCAGCCTCAGAGAATAACATCAATCTATACGCTGACTCGGTGAGTGAGTTTATAAGGAAGTGCATTGGCGATGTTGTACTCACTGTGGCAATTAAAACCTACCCTAACCAAAAACCATGGATGGATGGCAGCATTCTCGCAAAACTGAAAGTGTGAACCACAGCATTTAACCATGCAAAAATGACTGGGAATGAAATAAAAAACAGTGTAGTTATTCCCTCCGCAAGGCATTCAAACAAGTGAAATGTCGGTATAGGGACAAAGTGGAGTCTCAATTCAATGTCTCAGACACGAGACGTATGTGTCAGGGTCCACAGGCAATTACTTACTACAAGCCACGTCACAGACACCGACATATTGCTTCCAGACAAACTAAACACCTTCTTTGCCCACTTTGAGGATAATACAGTGCCACCAACACAGCCCGCTAACAAAGACTGCGGAGATTGTACTTTCCTTCTCTGTGGCCGAGGTGAGTAAGACATCTGAACGTGTTAACCCTCGCAATGTTGCTGGCCCAGACGGCATCCTTAACCGTGTCCTCAGAGCATGCGCAGACCAGCTGGCTGGTGTGTTTATGGACATTTCAATCGATCCCTAGCCCAATCTGCTGTCCCCACATGCTTCAAGATGGCCACCATTGTTCCTGTACCCAAGAAGGTAAAGATAACTGAACTAAATGACTATTGATCCATAGCACTCACTTCTGTCATCACAAAGTGCTTTGAGAGACCAGTCAAGGATCATATCACCTCCACTTTATCTACCACAATAGACCCACTTCAGTTTGCATACTGCCCCAACAGGTCCACAGTCGATGTAAGGGAACACCCCCCTGAAATGGACAAAAATGAATGGGAAGTCATTGGCACTGGACAAACCATATACACGGTGTCCAATACCACTCAATTCGGCGTCGTTTCGTTCAAAGTTGATTGCAAATGCCATATGGCAAATGCCAACATCCAAAAGTAAAATTTTGAAAAAGTGAAACATTTTTCAAAAACGTATCACCCCATTAAAAAAGTTATTTCTGGATTTTTTGTCAATTACACATGTGTAAGAACTGTATGAATATACTTTTGTCCAATTTTATTATCATTATTATTTTTTATTTTTTTTACTTGTGCATAAGGCATATGTTTTGTCCATTTGCAATATGATTTCATAGGAAGTCAAAAGTCAAAAGTCGAAAATAGCAAACATTTTGAAAAAACTTCACATACCCTTAAAAAAGTGCTTTCTGGACCGTTTTTCAGAATTCTTTCGATTTTTGTGTCAAATACACTTGTATAAGAACTGTATCAACATTACTTGTGCATAAGGCACATGTTTTGTCCATTTGCAATATGATTTCATAGGAAGTCAAAAGTCGGAAATGTGAACTTTTTTCAAAAATGTATCACCCCCTTAAAACTTATTGATACTACCCATCCCGCATGCGGGAGCGTAATCATAGCCTCAAACTAATTAGCATAACGCAGCGGACATAAATCTTCCTAGAAAATTTTCCTATTCATGAAAATCACAAATGAAATATATTGAGACAAAAATATGCTTTACAGCCAACGCTAGACAAGCATTTGTGTAAGTTTATCATGGAATAATGCTATGCTAGATGGCATAAAAGTTCAGATACGTATATATATATTTTCTTTCTTGGGCAAAATTTATCCTCGTCTTGTCGTGTCCCGTATATATATATATAGTTACAACTTTTTTCGCATACCTTTTTATATATATATATTTTTTTGTATTTTCCATAAACTCATCTTCAAAACACTCTCCTGCAACCCGCCTCACCAATTTATATTTATAAAAAAAGTATTATTTACCTCAAATCTGTAATCCTCCATAGAAGCTAACCAGAAGCTAGCCAGAAGCTAGCCAGAAGCTAATCCAGAAGCTAGCCAGAAGCTAATCAGAAGCTAGTTAGCTTCTTTACTGGCTAATCATTAGTATTCAGCTAACCACGGTTTGTGGTCATCAGCTATCCTTTAGCTCGAAAATCTATCGGCAGTTTTGTACGGCGTGGATCGGAACGGAGCATACCGGACCTATTTTTCTCTCCATGTCCCTGGATTTCAACCGCTAACTCTGGACATTCATACCTGGATCTCGCAGCTAGCTAGATGCTATCCGTGTGACTATCGGCTTTTATTCCGGAGCTAGCCAGCTGAAGAGTTCCATCAATAACTCCTGGGCTACAATCACCTATCCGGACCCGTTTTCCTGCCAACGCGGAGCCCCGCCGGGCCTTCACAACTGGACTACCGACGTTATCTACCCGAAGTAGTTATCCGGCTGGCTCCTCCGTCGCAACGTTACCTGAACGCCCATCTGCGGTCCGCTAACTTCACATACCCTTAAAAAAGTGCTTTCTGGACCGTTTTTCAGAATTCTTTCGATTTTTGTGTCAATTACACTTGTATAAGAACTGTATCAACATTACTTTTGCATAAGGCACATGTTTTGTCCATTTGCAATATGATTTCATAGGAAGTCAAAAGTCGGAAATGTGAACTTTTTTCAAAAATGTATCACCCCCTTAAAACTTCTTGATACTACCCATCCCGCATGCGGGAGCGTAATCATAGCCTCAAACTAATTAGCATAACGTAGCGGACATAAATCTTCCAAGAAAATTTTCCTATTCATGAAAATCACAAATGAAATATATTGAGACAAAAATATGCTTTACAGCCAACGCTAGACAAGCATTTGTGTAAGTTTATCATGGAATAATGCTATGCTAGATGGCATAGCAGTTCAGAGACATATATGTATATTTTCTTTCTTGGGCAAAATGTATCCTCGTCTTGTCGTGTCCCGTATATATATATATATTTACAACTTTTTTCGCATACCTTTTTATATATATATATTTTTTTGTATTTTCCATAAACTCATCTTCAAAACACTCTCCTGCAACCAGCCTCACCAATTTATATTTATAAAAAAATTATTATTTACCTCAAATCTGTAATCCTCCATAGAAGCTAACCAGAAGCTAGCCAGAAGCTAGCCAGAAGCTAATCCAGAAGCTAGCCAGAAGCTAATCAGAAGCTAGTTAGCTTCTTTACTGGCTAATCATTAGTATTCAGCTAACCACGGTTTGTGGTCATCAGCTATCCTTTAGCTCGAAAATCTATCGCCAGTTTTGTACGGCGTGGATCGGAACGGAGCATACCGGACCTATTTTTCTCTCCATCTCCCTGGATTTCAACCGCTAACTCTGGACATTCATACCTGGATCTCACAGCTAGCTAGATGCTATCCGTGTGACTATCGGCTTTCGTCGATTCCGGAGCAAACATCAATTATTCCGGAGCTAGCCAGCTGAAGAGTTCCATCAATCACTCCTGGGCTACAATCACCTATCCGGACCCGTTTTCCTGCCAACGCGGAGCCCCGCCGGGCCTTCACAACTGGACTACCGACGTTATCTACCCGAAGTAGTTATCCGGCTGGCTCCTCCGTCGCAACGTTACCTGAACGCCCATCTGCGGTCCGCTAACCGTTAGCAGCCGATAAGACAGCTATCTGAATAGACCTATCGGACAATTTATATTGGTGGGATTAGCGGGGTTCCAAATCACACAACAACAAAAAACAATAGATATAGTTATAGAGGCCCAAGAAAAAAAAAATATATATATTTTTTTTCTTGGGCCTCTATAACTATATCTATTGGTTTTTTTTGTTGTGTGATTTGGATTCATCCCCTCTACCACATGGAACCCCACTAATCCCACCGACGGAAACGCACGAGGTGGCTAATAACAGACCTCCATCCTATGCTAGCTTGCTACCGATGGCCCGGCTAGCTGTCTAAATCGCCGTTACCCCAACCAACCTCTCTACTCATTGGACCCATTTGATAACTCGACTAAGCATGCCTCAACTTAATGTCAATATGCCTTGTCCATTGCTGTTCTGGTTAGTGTTTATTGGCTTATTTCACTGTAGAGCCTCTAGTCCTGCTCACTATAACTTATCCAACCTATTAGTTCCACCACCCACACATGCGATGAAATCTCCTGGTTTCAATGATGTTTCCAGAGACAATATCTCTCTCTTCATCACTCAATACCTAGGTTTACCTCCACTGTATTCACATCCTACCATATCTTTGTCTGTATATTATACCTTGAAGCTATTTTATCATCCCCAGAAACCTCCTTTTACTCTCTGTTCCAGACGTTCTAGACGACCAATTCTTATTGCTTTTAGCCGTACCCTTATCCTACTCCTCCTCTGTTCCTCTGGCGTTGTAGAGGTGAATCCAGGCCCTGCAGTGCCTAGCTCCACTCCTATTCCCCAGGTGCTCTCTTTTGATGACTTCTGTAAAGGTAATAGCCTTGGTTTCATGCATGTTAACATTAGAAGCCTCCTCCCTAAGTTTGATCTATTCACTGCTTTAGCACACTCTGCCAACCCGGATGTTCTAGCTATGTCTGAATCCTGGCTTAGGAAGACCACCAACAATTTTCATCCCAAACTACAACATTTTCAGACAAGATAGAACTGCCAAAGGGGGCGGTGTTGCAATCTACTGCAAAGATAGCCTGCAGAGTTCTGTCCTACTATCCAGGTCTGTACCCAAACAATTTGAACTTCTACTTTTAAAAATCCACCTCTCTAAAAACAAGTCTCTCACCGTTGCCGCCTGCTATAGACCACCCTCTGCCCCCAGCTGTGCTCTGGACACCATATGTGAACTGATTGCCCCCCATCTATCTTCATAGCTCGTGCTGCTTGGCGACCTAAACTGGAACATGCTTAGCACCCCAGCCATCCTACAATCTAAGCTTGATGCCCTCAATCTCACACAAATGATCAATGAACCTAACAGGTACCTCCCCAAGTCTTAAACACGGGCACCCTCATAGATATCATCCTAACCAACTTGCCCTCTAAATACACCTCTGCTGTCTTCAACCAAGATCTCAGCGATCACTGCCTCATTGCCTGCATCCGTTATGGGTCAGCGGTCAAACGACCTCCACTCATCACTGTCAAACGCTCCCTGAAACACTTCAGCGAGCAGGCCTTTCTATCGACCTTGCCGGGGTATCCTGGAAGGATATTGATCTCATCCCGTCAGTAGAGGATGCCTGGATATTTTTTTTAATGCCTTCCTAACCATCTTCAATAAGCATGCCCCATTCAACAAATGTAGAACCAGGAACAGATATAGCCCTTGGTTCTCCCCAGACCTGACTGCCCTTAACCAACACAAAAACATCCTATGGCGTTCTGCATTAGCATCGAATATGCAGCTGTTCAGGGAAGCTAGAAACCATTATACACAGGCAGTTAGAAAAGCCAAGGCTAGCTTTTTCAAGCAGAAATTTGCTTCCTGCAACACTAACTCAAAAAAGTTCTGGGACACTGTAAAGTCCATGGAGAATAAGAACACCTTCTCCCAGCTGCCCACTGCACTGAAGATAGGAAACACTGTCACCACTGATAAATCCACTATAATTGAGAATTTCAATAAGCATTTTTTCTACGGCTGGCCATTTCCACCTGGCTACTCCTACCCCGGTCAACAGCACTGCACCCCCCACAGCAACTCGCCCAAGCCTTCCCCATTTCTCCTTCTCCCAAATCCAGTCAGCTGATGTTCTGAAAGAGCTGTAAAATCTGGACCCCTACAAATTAGCCGGGCTAGAAAATCTGTACCCTTTCTTTCTAAAATGATCTGCCGAAATTGTTGCCACCCCTATTACTAGCCTGTTCAACCTCTCTGAGATTCCCAAAGATTGGAAAGCAGCTGCGGTCATCCCCGTCTTCAAAGGGGGACACACTCTTGACCCAAACTGCTACAGACCTATATCTATCCTACCATGCCTTTCTAAGGTCTCCGAAAGCCAAGACAACAAACAGATTACCGACCATTTCGAATCTCACCATACCTTCTCTGCTATGCAATCTGGTTTCAGAGCTGGTCATGGGTGCATCTCAGCCACGCTCAAGGTCATAAACGATATCTTAACCGCCATCGATAAGAAACATTACTGTGCAGCCGTATTCATTGATCTGGCCAAGGCTTTCGACTCTGTCAATCACCACATCCTCATCGGCAGACTCGACAGCCTTGGTTTCTCAAATGATTGCCTCGCCTGGTTCACCAACTACTTCTCTGATAGAGTTCAGTGTGTTAAATCGGAGGGTCTGCTGTCCACACCTCTAGCAGTCTCTATGGGGGTGCCACAGGGTTAAATTCTTGGACCGACTTTCTTCTCTGTATACATCAATGATGTCGCTCTTGCTGCTGGTGAGTTTCTGATCCACCTCTACGCAGACGACACCATTCTGTATACTTCTGGCCCTTCTTTGGACGCTCTGTTAACAACCCTCCAGGCAAGCTTCAATGCCATTACAACTCTCCTTCCGTGGCCTCCAATTGCTCTTAAATACAAGTAGAACTAAATGCATGCTCTTCAACCGATCGCTACCTGCACCTGCCCTCCTGTCCAACATCACTACTCTGGACGACGTTTTCTATCCAAAGCTGTCAATTATATGCATAGTCGAGCATCTTGTCGTGACAAAATATCCCGTTTAAAATGGAAAGTTTATTATCCAAAAATGAAAATACTGCCCCCTAGTTATAAAAGGTAAAAAAAGTGCTTTCTGGACCGTTTTTCAAAAATCTTTCAATTTTTTGTCAATTAATCATGTGTAAGAACTGTATGAATATACTTTTGTCAACTTTTATTATCATCATTTGTATTTATTTTTTACATGTGCATAAGGCATATGTTTTGTCCATTTGCAATATTATTTCATAGGAAGTCAAGAGTCAAAGTCAAAAGTCACTTTTTTTGGGGCCAAATGCCATAAGAAACGTCCAAATGCAATATGAAAGATTTGAAAATGCCAAATCAGGATGTTATGTCCATTTGCCATTTACCATCACGAATTTGTCATGCTCAAAAATCCTGCAGAAATACAAAATTGACTGGCCTGATGAACACAGGATGGCCGGGCAGTGATAGTTGTTCCTTTCCATCACTTGTTGTGTTGTTTTCATCACGTCCATTTGGTGATGCTTTTTTCACTATTGAATCATATTGCAAATGCACGTGCATTTGCAATATGTTTCAATGGGCATTTACCATCACGAATTTGTCATGCTCAAAAATCCTGCAGGAATGCGAAATTGACTTGCCCGATGAACTTGCCCGATGGCTGGGCAGTGATTCTGGTTCCTCTCCATCGCTCGTTAGGGTTGATTTAAGAATGTCACTTTGGTGATGGTACCTCACTGTTTAAACATATTGCAAATAGACAATAGTCACCAGCAAGTCATCGTCCATCAGTCAATTAGATATCATTCTGACACCAAACTGATATAAACTGACACCAAACCCACTTTTTCCAACTTGTTTAGAAGCCAACTATCACATACTTCAGAGCTGGCCCAAAATTCACAACGCCTTCTGTTCAAACCATAATAAAAACGTAAAACACGTTCTAGCTGTGGGTCCAGTTCTGATGTTATGTGTAGGTCTAGCTGAGGCGACCCCGAATCCCAAGTTTCGGCTCGATAGGTCATTGCCCACCCTAATTGGTGCAGAAAAGCAACTTTTTTCCATGCCTTGCTACGGGGTCCTTGAATGAGCTATCGGACAGAAACGTTGGGGTCCATCTCTATGGGCCGAGCCGGTTTCAATGCACCTAGTCTTGCGTCTCTGAGACTTTTCTAAATGTCGTCATTTTCGTAATGGTCAAAATGAATTGAAGTCATTGCAAATGTACGAGGCTGTTTCTCGGTCCGAGAACCTTCTAGAGCCAAGTAACTCACCACGCACTATCAACCTTCTTTTTTAGCTCGAACAAAGGTAACTATTGCAGGCACTGCCTGTCTCTACGCACCCCAATATGTCCCTCCTTCCAAGCTGTGTGTGTGTGTGATTTAGTTTTTCTTTGAAATTTTATGGGAGAAATGACTGATTTACAGTTCATGGGGGTTGCCTAATCACACATATGAAGTTTTGGAAAGATCTGACTTTTTTAACCCTTCGAAACAGCCCCTGTGACACCAATTATGGCACTTCCGGTTGGCACAGGAAGCTATACGTAAACACATATCCTCATTGGGGTATGACTTTACAGAATCCTGAGTTTTAAGTGTTTACGTTAAGAACTGACCGATTTACACAGGGTTGAAGGTACTATTTATCACAAACTGCTGGTTGGGTATGGAAAAACACGTTTCAGGAAGCTTAGAATCGACACAGGTAGACCTCATAGTGTCATGATGGACTGTCATTGAAGACAGGTTCATAAGGCATTCATAACCCACATAGGCTTCAGGTTGACTTTAGGGGAGCAGGCAATGTATTCCTATGGGGAGAGAAGTCATTGTAATCTGCGAGATCAAAAAACCCTGATTTACTGTTAAAGGTTAATGCCACACGGTCAAGGTTAGGCTTGCACGGATCGGGAGGACCTCAGGAACGTACCTGATGTCGAATTGTGCTTCTCACCCTAACGGTTCTTTCACTGTCACCCAAAAGCAAATTACATTTAGGGCCAGGATTCATTTTGGGCTTACTTTTTTCACGGTCGCTGCACTCAGAGCGAGCTACGGTCAAGCGGGGCATCTCGTTGAACTCGGCACGGCCTAGAGAATATGGAAATGCCATTGCAGGCTCTGTGTGTCTTTAAGCACCGCACTTTGTCACTCCATCCTTGCTGTTTGTGTGTGTGTGAGAGAGCTTTTCTTTGACATCTGTTGGGAGAAATGACTGACTTACAGTTCATGGGGGTTGCCTAATCACACATATGAAGTTTTGAAAAGATCTGACCTTTTTAACCTATGACACCTATGACACCATTTTAAGGCATTTCCGGTTTACACAGGAAGCTGAAAGTGAACACATATCCTCTTGGGATAGGGGGTAGGCAATTATAGAATTTTGAGTTTTAAGTCTTTATGTTAAGAACTGACTTATTTACGGAGGGTTTAGTGAGTGTGTGTTATTTCAGAAAATTAAAGAAATCTCGCAGCGCTCCGAAGCACACTTTAAAAAGATTTGTATGAACACGCTGCAACTGGATCTGTAACTGTTTAAAAAAAAACTATTTTTGAACATCACCAATTTGACATTGTACGATTTCTCTTAAATGACGATAGATAAATGGCAGACTCTTTTTTTATTGACAACGGAGGTTCCTTGACTTTTGACGTGAAGCGGAAAAATTATTGCTCTATTTTCATTTTGGACCTTTAATCCCAGAAAAATGGCCATAACTCAAAAACCGTTGAGGCCTAGACGCCATCTTGTTCGGGTCCAACTGCCCATTATGCCAAACCTATGCTCACCAAGTTTCGGGTTCGAAATATTTTCTGTTTAGGAGATAAGGCCACGTCGTGATTTGTGATGTTTTGTACATTTGCAATATGATTGCATTCGCCCTCTTGTGGGATTTACCGGGACAGCGGAAAAATGACCAAAAAATTATTTTATATAACGGAAACCGAATGTCCGAGAGAGTTCGTTAGATGACTTCCCAGAAGATCCGGCCCTGCCGGATACTTAAAATACTTATTTTCCACCATAATTTGCAAACAAATTCATAAAAAATCCTACAATGTGATTTTCTGGATTTTTTTCCCTCCTTTTGTCTGTCATAGTTGAAGTGTACCTATGATGAAAATTACAGGCCTCTCTCATCTTTTTAAGTGGGAGAACTTGCACAATTGGTGGGTGACTAAATACTTTTTTGCCCCACTGTATGTAAGAATGCTGTTCATTGATTACAGCTCAGCATTCAACACCATAGTACCCTCCAAGCTCATCATTAAGACGGAGGCCCTGGGTCTCAACCCCACCCTGTACAATTGGGTCCTGGACTTCCTGACGGGCCGCTCCCCAGGTGGTGAAGGTAGTAAACAACACCTACACTTCGCTGACCCTCAACACTGTGCTCAGGCCCCTCCTGTAATCCCTGTTCACCCATGATTTCGTGGCCATGCACGCCTACAACTCAATCATCAAGTTTGCAGACGACACAACAGTAGTGGGCTTGAATACCAAAAACGACAAGACAGCCTAAAGGGAGGAGTTGAGGGCCCTCGGAGTGTGGTGTCAGGAAAACAACCTCTCACTCAATGTCAACAAAATAAAGGAGATGATTGTGGAATTCAGGAAACAGCAGAGGGAGCACCCCCTTATCCACATCAAAGGGACAATAGTGGAGAAGGTGGAAAGTTTTAAGTTCCTCGGCGTACACATCACAGACAAACTGAAATGGTCTGCCCACACAGACAGTGTGGTGAAGAAGGCACATCAGCACCTCTTCAACCTCAGGAGGCTGAAGAAATTTGGCTTGTCACCTAAAACCCTGTATCACTGCCTGGTACCGCAACTGTTCCGTCCTCAACTGCAAGGCTCTCCAGAGGGTGGTGCGGTCTGCACAATGCATCACCGGGGGAAGACTACCTGTCCTCCAGGACACCTACACCACCTGATGTCACAGGAAGGCCAAAAATAAAATCAAGGACAACAACCACCCGAGCCACTGCCTGTTCACTCCGCTACCATCCAGAAGGCGAGGTCAGTACAGGTGTATCAAAGCTGGGACTGAGAGACTGAAAAACAGCTTCTATCTCAAGGCCATCAGACTGCTAAACAGAAATCACTAACTCAGAGAGGGTGCTGCCTACATAGACACTCACTAGTCACTTTAAACAATGCCACTTCAATAATGTTTACATATCTTACATTACAAATATCATATGTATATACTGCATCTTATACCATCTATTGCATCTTGCCTATGACGCTCGGCAACCGCTCATCCATATATCTATATGTACATATTCTTATTAGTTAGATTACTTGTTAGATATTACTACACTGTCAGAACTTGAAGCACAAGCATGTGATCAATACAATTTGATTTGATCCATGGCTTCTGGTTGGGGTATGTACATACGGTCACTGTGGGGACGACATCATCGATGCACTTACTGATGAAGCCAGTGACTGATGTGGTGTACTTCTCAATACAATTGGAAGAATCCTGGACCATATTTCAGTCTGTGCTAGCAAAACAGTCCTGTAGCTTAGCATCTGCTTCATTTGACCACTTTCTTGTCGACAGAGTCACTGGTGCTTCCTGCTTTAGTTTATGCATGTAAGCAGGAGTCAGGAGGATAGAATTATGGTCAGATTTGCCAAATAGAGGGCGAAGGAGAGCTTTGTACGCTTCTCTGTGTGTGGAGTAAAGGTGGTCTAGAGTATTTCCCCCTCTGGTTGCACATTTAACATTCTGGTAGAATTGAGGTCAAATGGATTTGAGTTTCCCTCCATTAAAGTCCCCGGCCACTAGGAGCACCGCCTCTGGATGAGCGCTTCCCTTATTGAGTGCAATCTTACTGCCAGCATCGGTTTGTGGTAGTATATAGACAGCTACGAAAAATACAGATGAAAACTCTCTAGGTAAATAGTGTGGTCTACAGCTTATCATGAGATACCTCAGGCGAGCAAAACCTTGAGACTTCCTTAGATTCGTGCACCAGCTGTTTATATACATAGACCCTTGTCTTACCAGAGGCCGCTGTTCTATCCTGCCGAAAAAAGCTTAAACCCCGCCAGCTTATGTTATTCTTGTCGTCCTACAGCCATGACTCTGTGAAACATGAGATATTACAGTTTTTAATGTCCCGCTTGGTAGGATATACGTGATCATAGTTTGTCAATTTTATTATCAATTGACGTTGGCTAATAGGACCGATGATGGTAAAGGTAGATTACCATCTCGGCATTGGATCCTTACAAGGCACCCGGACCTTCGTCCCCGAAACCTCCGTCTCTTTCTCCTGCGAATGACGGGATGAGGGTCTAGTCGGGCGTCTGAAGTAAATCCGTGCCGTCCGACTCGTTGAAGAAAAAGACTTCCTCCAGTACGGGGTGAGTAATCGCTGCCCTGATATCTAGAAGCTATTTTCGGTGATAAGACATGGTGGCAGAAACATTATGTACAAAATAAGTTACAAATATAGCAAAAAAACATACACAATAGCACAATTGGTTACGGGATCGTAAAATGGCAAACTTTGGCAAACTCCAAGCAGGCTGTCATGTGCCTTTTACTGAGGAGTGGCTTCTGTCTTGCCACTCGACCATAAAGGCCTGAATGGTGAAGTGCTGCAGAAATGGTTGTCTTTCTGGAAGGTTCTCCCATCTCCACAAAGGAACTCTAGAGTTCTGTCAGAGTGACCATTGGGTTCTTGGTCACCTTCCTGACCAAGGCCCTTACCCTCCGATTGCTCAGTTTGGCCGGGCGGCTAGCTCTAGGAAGAGTCTTGGTGGTTTCAAACTTCTTCAATTTAAGAATGATGGAGACCATTGTGTTCTTGGGGACCTTCAATGCTGCAGAAATGTTTTTGTACCTTTCCCCAGATCTGTGCCTCGACACAATCATGTCTCGGAGATCAACGGACAATTCCTTCGACCTCATGGCTTGGTTTTTGCTCTGACATGCACTGTCAACTGTGGGACCTTATATAGACAGGTGTGTGACATTCCAAATCATGTCCAATCAATTGAATTTACCACAAGTGGTCTCCAATCAAGTTGTAGACATTGTAAATACATTGTAAATACATCCCATATTCATCTGTTTACTTATCTTCCCCTACTATTTGTGCTACAACTATTTACACATTTTTTTAAACATTGTACAAAGCTGATAATATAACATTTTAAACTTCTTTATCCTTTTGAAACCTTAATGAGTACAAAGTTTACTGTAAATGTTTTTGTTGATGTTGTTTTTTGTTACTTCTCACTTTTGTTTATAGTTTATTTTACTTGCGTTGGCAATGTAAACATGTTTCCCATGCCAATAAAGCCCCTTTGAATTAAATTGAGAGAGAGAGAAAGGGAGGAGGAGAAAAAGGATGGTGCAGCGGTGATAAGGGCTGATTCTCAGACAGAAAGAAGAGGGAGAAAGAGAGCGAGATAAATAGCGAGATAAATAAATAGCAAGATAAATATAAATATAAGTGCCGCATGTTTTGAAACCGCCTCATTCCAATGACTCCTTCTATGGCTGTGGAGGAGCTAGGAGTCAGCTTACGTTTTCCACGTTTTCCCCAAGGTGTCTACAGCATTGTGACATATTTGTAGGCATATCATTGGAAGATTGATCATAAGAGACTACATCTACCAGGTGGTCGCTTGGTGTCCTCCGTTGTAATTATTGCGTAATCTCCAGCTGCAGTATTTTCCCATTTGTTTCTGATGAGAAGCCAGCTGCCACCACTGATAGATTATCGAATAGATATGTGAAAAACATCTTGAGGATTGATTCTAAACAACGTTTGCCATGTTTCTGTCGATATTATGGAGCTAATTTGGAAAAAAGTTTGGCGTTGTAAGTGACTGCATTTTCCGGTCTTTTTCTTAGCCAAACGTGATGAACAAAACGGAGCTATTTCGTCTACACAAATAATCTTTTTGGAAAAAATTAACATTTGCTATCTAACTAAGAGTCTCGTCATTGAAACATCGTTCTTCAAAAGGTAAATTATTTTATTTGAATGCTTTTCTTGTTTTTGTGAAAATGTTGCCTGCTGAATGCTAGGCTTAATGCTATGCTAGGCTATCAATACTCTTACACAAATGCTTGTGTAGCTTTGGTTGAAAAGCATATTTTGAAAGTCTGAGATGACAGTGTTGTTAACAAAAGGCTAAGCTTGTGTTTCAATATATTTATTTCATTTGCGATTTTCATGAATAGGAAACGTTGCGTTATGGTAATGAGCTTGAGGCTATGATTACGCTCCCGGATACGGGATTGCTTGTCGCTAGAGGTTAATGAACACCATTCCAACTAGGAAGAAACGAATGGGTTGTGGATTAAATAAACAGATAAGGTAGTTAACCTATGGTTGAACCGACGAAACTGAGCTCTGGGTTTTTTAGATAAGACAGTGAGTGCATTCCTAGGTTTTCTGTTAATTAGAACTGTCAGCCAAGTGGTGATCGATAATGTTGGGGGGTCAAAAGTTAATTCAGTTATGTTGTGTGACCTGTGAGTGTGTTAGTAAGTTAGAATGAACTATTAACCTCACTTTGTCCCGGTCGAGAGGAGGGGATTCTGTTAAGCAATGAAATGACGTCATGTTATTGTATATAAACTGTTGCTCGTGGTAAAGTGGGAGCGCGCTCCGAGAATAAATTCTGTTACTTATTATTGAAATGGCTGGTCTCCGTCTATTTTATGCAAACAAGAATCTTACAAATTCTCATAAAATAGATTAAGGGTTTTCAATTAATGAAAACACATTGGCATAATTAAATTACAGTAACAAAAAGTTCGTAAAGGTTTTAGATGACAAGCCAAATTTCTTCAGCCTCCTGAGGTTGAAGAGGCACTGTTGCGCCTTCTTCAGCACACTATCTGTGCGGATGGACCATTTCAGTTTTCCGTGATGTGTCCATTGTCTCCGGCCACCTGTGTTTGCCTCGTTGCCTCGTTTTCCCGAAAGCACTATGATTTTCCTTTTTATGGCCACAAGTGTGTTTTATAAACATGCAATATACTGGTTATTAATATAGCACATTAAAGATGTCTATCTCCCTGAGCCATCGGGAGCCATAGGGTCATGTTGATCCGTTACATACTTGGCCCCTGTCTGCTTCTCTTTCCAGAGAGCAGCGAGGAGAGGAGAGAATGTGGCCGAAGTCAAATGCCAAGGTTCTGTCATCCGTTGCTGCGGCTCCCAGAATTTTGGGAAACATCGCTGCAGTGCGAATGACAGGCTGGGTTCAGCACCAGAGTACCAGAAGAAGCTTCCAGTTGCAGACGCAGCACTAAAACAGCCAGATGTGCAGAAAGAAAACCTACAACAGTCTTATTGGGCCCGTCCGGCTCGGTTCAGGCCCTGACACTTTTAACTTAGATTGTGTAAAATAAAAAAAAGCTTCCCAAACCGAACATCAGGAGGAGCAAATTGAATGTTATCTTTCAGAAGTAGGAGAGCTGTAACGGCATTTGTCGTCTGAAGAAGAGGAATCATCGGACCAAAGTGCAGCATGGTAAGTGTTCATGCTTTCTTTATTAAACCTGAACACTATAACAAAATAAGAAAGGGAATAAACGAAACAGTCCTGAAAGGTGCAAAACACTAAACAGAAATTAACTACCTACAAAAAGCCTGTGGGAAAAAGCTACCTAAGTATGGTTCCCAATCAGAGACAGCTGTCCCTGATTGAGAACCATACCCAGCCAAAACAAAGAAATACAAAAACATAGAAAAAGGAACATAGAATGCCCACCCAAATCACATCCTGACGAAACCAAAATAGAGACATAAAAAGCTCTAAGGTCAGGGCGTGACAAGAGCAGTGAGAGACAACTATTAAACAAATGGAAGTGAAGGCGACAGATTGATTTCCCAAGTGTTGTCAGATAGAAAAAGTTTCCCTTAATACTGTCAATTAGAACATGTTTGATTTAAAGCTGTTAATGTAAATGAAGGAGGGGCATTACTTCTGAATATTGCTAATTATTTATATATGTATACATATATATATATATTTTGGGCTCACTTAGAGATGTCCTTGTTTTTTAAAGAAAAGCACATTTTTTTATCCATTAAAATAACATCAAATTGATCCGAAATACTGTGTAGACATTGTTAATGTTGCAAATAGGGTTGCACATTTTGGGGAATATTCAGAGGTGGAAACGTTCCGTGGGAATTAAGGGGAATATATGGGAATTAACAGAAATATATGCAAATTAATATTAATACCATTTAAATATAGATGTTTTTTGCATTGGATATATTTACCATATCATATGGAGACAGAAACATAAACCTTTTACCTTTATCATAAGTAGACATAATTGCAAATGATTAAATCCTTCCAATAGAAATAAAAAAAACAATTTAGTTACGAATTTAACTTTAACTAAATTAGTTCACTCTTCACTTGGGATGATTTCACTGAACAACAAAAGAAAGGGAATATTGAATGATCCCCAATGATCCATCGCATCTCCCTAAAATGTTTTCAACATACTTCTGTAAAATGATAGTCTATAATCTAAAGCTTTGGTTGTCTTCCTCTCAGGCTTCCATGTCTTCTACCTGAATCTCCTCAATGTCCACCTCTTGAACATCAGACTCTGAGGCCTCAACTTCATTGTCACTTTCCAAGCTTGTTGAGGACGACTAGTTGTCAGGCTCAAAAGCCAAAAATTTGAGCGGGCGGCCACCAATTTTTCAACCCTTGTATTGGTCAGCCTGTTGCATGCTTTGGTCTGTTCCCAAACAAGGACCAGTTGTGCTCTGAGGCGTCTGATGTTGGTGGGATTTGGAGGACGATAGAGGCAACAGGGGAAAGAGACTCAGATCCACAAAGTTCCTTCCACCAGGTGGCTGATGAGATATGTTGGCACGACTGCCATATTGCATCTCCATCCCAAAACCCTTACTTGGAAGTGTACTTCGCCAGACTGCCAAGAACCTTGCCCTCATCCAGGCCAAGGCGGCGAGACACGGTAGTGATGACACCATAGACCTTGTTGATCTCTGCACCAGACAGGATGCTCTTGCCAGCATACTTGGGGCACAACATGTACTCTGAGGCATGTATGGGCTTCAGGCAGATGTCTTCACACTTTTTGATGTATTTCAGAACTGCAGTTTCCTCTGCTTGGAGCAACAGTGAAGTGGGCAGGGCAGTACGGATTTCTTCCGACAGGATGGCATTGTCTCCCTCAATCTGTGCAATGGCTATAGGTTTCAGGCTGCTTACCACTCTCTCCCAAAATACATCATCCAGGAGGATCCTCTTGATGAGGCTGTCCATATCGACCATTTCTTGGAGAGACTACTTCCCCTCCAGGAGACTGTCAAACATGATGACAACACTACCCCAGCGGGTGTTGCTGGGCAGCTTCAATGTGGTGCTCTTATTCTTCTCACTTTGCTTGGTGAGGTAGATTGCTGCTGTAACTTGTAGACCTTTCACATACCTAACCATAACATACATAACATTTCCTTGGCTCTCTTGTAGAGTGTCTCCATTGTTTTCAGTGCCATGATGTCCTTGAGGAGCATATTCAATGCATGAGCAGCACCGCCAATGGGTGTGATGTGAGGGTAGGACTCCTCATCTTTAGACCAAGCAGCCAAGCATGTTCACAGCATTGTCTGTCACCAGTGCAAATGGTCCAAGGTCATTGATGACTGCCTTCAGCTCAATTGCAATGTAGAGACCGGTGTGTCTGTTGTCCCTTGTGTCTGTGCTCTTGTAGAACACTGGTGGAGGGGTGGAGATTATGTAGTTAATTATTCCTTGCCCACGAACATTCAACCACCCATCAGAGTTGACTGCAATACAGTCTGCCTTCTCTATGATTTGCTTGACCTTCACTTAAACTCTGTTGAACTCTGCATCCAGCAAATGAGTAGATAAAGCATGTCTGATTGGAGGGGTGTATGCTGGGCAAAGAACATTCAGAAATCTTTTCCAATACATATTGCCTGTGAGCATCAGAGGTGAACCAGTTGCATACACAGATCGAGCAAGACATTCATCTGCAATTCTCTGACAACGTTCCTCCATTGAGTCAAAAACACTTCTGATTCCAGGAGGACAATGAGCTGTTGCTATCGATAAGGTGTCTGATTCACCTCGAATAGAAGTCGACTTTTGTCAGAGGTTGCTTGTTGTGAGCACTGAGGGAACTTTATGCACTTGGCCTGATGAGTCTGCATCTTTGTTGCATTCTTCACATGATTTGGCACAGTATTTGCAAATGTACATAGCATTTCCTTCTACATTAGCTGCAGTGAAATGTATCGACACATCAGATAATTCCTGTGGCATTTTCCTGTAAAGATTAGAAAAAACAGAGTAAAAAAACAAAAATAAACAAAAATACAGACAGTTAGATTAAACAACTCCTTTGTAAGATAAATATTTTCAAATTAAACATGTATGGAAACAAGTAAAAAGCCACATGGTGGCAAAAATTAACTAACAAATTAACAAGTTAGAAATGATTTAAACACACTTTGCTGTAGGCTACTATTTACTAGTTAACAAAAAATAATGTATGTCGTGTAAAATATATCACCCCACCCAGTACTGTAATCAAAACGTACCAGAAAGCATGCAGTCCTTGGCTCAGACAGTGTAGTAGTGTGGGCTCAACAGCATCTCATTAGTGGAAGATATTGAGAATCAGCTGTACATGTGATGGAAGATTGCACTGCACATGTGATGGAAACATGCACTGTGCATGCAGAGGGTTGCAATTCCATTGAATTGGGGATAGTTTAACTTCTCTGGGATATCGTCCCACCTGGCCAAAATCCAGAGAAAATGCAGAGCGTCAAATTCAAATAAATTACTATAAAAATCAAACTTTCATGAAATCACACATGCAAGATAGCAAATTAAAGCTACACTTGTTGTGAATCCAGCCAACATGTCAGATTTCAAAAAGGCTTTTCGGCGAAAGCAAACGATACTATTATCTGAAGATAGCACCATAATAAACAAAGAGAGAAAAGTATATTTCAACCCTGCAAGCGCGACACAAAACGTAGAAATAAAAATATAATGAATTCCTTACCTTTGACGAGCTTCTTTTGTTGGCACTCCAATATGTCCCATAAACATCACAAATGGTCATTTTGTTCGATTAATTCCGTCGATATATATCCAAAATGTCCATTTATTTGGCGCGTTTGATCCAGAAAAACACCTGTTCCAACTTGCGCAACGTGACTACAAAATATCTCAAAAGTTACCTCTAAACTTTGCCAAAACATTCCAAAGTACTTCTGTAAAACAACGTTAGGTATTTTTTACGTAAATAATCGATAAAATTGAAGACGGGATGATCTGTGTTCAATACAGGAAGAAAACAAACTGTAGCTAGCTTTCTGGTCATGCGCCTCTATCTAACAACACACTTCAAGTTACCCTCGTTCAAGATGGCCGTACTTCTTCATTACACAAAGGAAAAACCTCAACCAATTTCTCGGTTTCTCTGGTTTTTTTAAACTCCCCAAATTCCTGGACTTTTAACATCCCATGGAAAATTTCCAGAAATTTACCGGAAAGTTTCCGACCCTTTGCAACCCTAGTTGTAAATTACTATTGTAGCTGGAAACGGCTGATTTTTTAAATGGAATATCTACATAGGTGTACAGAGGCCCATTATCAGCAACCATCACTCCTGTGTTCCAAAATGACACGTTGTGTTAGCTAATCCAAGTTTATAATTTTAAAAGGCTAATTGAACATTAGAAAACCCTTTTGTCCTGATTAAAGAAGAAATAAAACTGCCCTTCTTTAGACTAGTTGAGTATCTGGAGCATCAGCATTTGTGGGTTTGATTACAGGCTCAAAATGTTCAGAAACTAAGCACTTTCTTCTGAAACTCATCAGCCTATTCTTGTTCTGAGAAAGGAAGTATGTGCAAAGAAATTGCCAAGAAATTGAAGATCTCGTACAACGCTGTGTGCTACTCCCTTCACAGAACAGTGCAAACTGGCTCAGACCAGAACAGAAAGAGGAGTGGGAGGCCCCGGTGCACAACTGAGCAAGAGGACAAGTAGATTAAAGTGTCTAGTTTGAGAAACAGATGCCTCACAAGTCCTCAACTGGCAGCTTCATTAAATAGTACCCGCAAAACACCAGTCTCAACATCAACAGCGAAGAGGCGACTCCGGGATGCTGGCCTTCTAAGCAGAGTTGCAAAGAAAAAGCCATATATCAGTCTTGCCAATAAAAATAAAATATTAAGATGGGCAAAATAACACAGACACTGGACAGATGGAAAAGATTGGAAAAAAGTGTTATGGACAGACGAATCTAAGTTTCAGGTTTTCGGATCACAAAAAAGAACATTCGTGAGATCAAGAAAAAATGAAAAGATGCTGGAGGAGTGCTTGACGCCATCTGTCAAGCGTGGTGGAGGCAATGTGATGGTCTGGTGGTGCCTTGGTTGTGGTAAAGTGGGAGATTTGTACAGGGTAAAGGGGATCTTGAAGAAGGACGGCTATCACTCCATTTTGCAATGCCATGCCATACCCTGTGGACGGCGCTTAATTGGAGCCAATTTCCTACAACAGGACAATGACCCAAAGCACAGCTCCAAGCTATGCAAGAACTATTTAGGGAAGAAGCAGTCAGCTGCTATTCTGTCTATAATGGAGTGGCCAACAGTCACCAGATCTCAAACCTATTGAGCTGTTGTAGGAGCAGCTTGACCATATGGTACATAAGAAATGTCCAATTTGTGGGAGGTGCTTCAGGAAGCATGGGGTGAAATCTCATCAGATAACCTCAACAAATTGACAACTAGAATGCCAAAGTGTCAAGCCCTGACCTTAGAGATCCTTGTTATTCTCTATGTTTGGTTAGGTCAGGGTGTGATTTGGGTGGGCTTTCAATGTTCTCTATTTCTTTGTGTTTGGTCGAGTGTGGTTCCCAATCAGAGGCAGCTGTATTTCATTGTCTCTGATTGGGGATCATACTTAGGCAGACCTTTTTCCCTCCTTCAGTGTGGGATCTTGTCTTTTTTTGAGTGCATGTAGTTTGCACGACGAAGCATTTCGTTCATTGTATTGTTTATTGTTTTTCTTGGTGGAACATTTAAATAAAATAATGTATGCCTACAACCCTACACCTTGGTCTCCTTCCGACAACAAACGTTACACAAAGGTCTGCAAGGCTGTAATTACTGCAAATGTAGAATTCTTTGACGAAAGCAAAGTTTGAAGGACAAAATTATTATTTAAATTAAAAATCATTATTTATAACCTTGTCAATGTTTTGACAATATTTCCTTTTCGTTTTGCAAATAATTTAATGTATGTTTTCATGGAAAACAAGGATATTTCTAAGTGACCACAAACTTTTGAACATGTACTGTATATATACAGTGCCTTGCGAAAGTATTCGGCCCCCTTGAACTTTGCGACCTTTTGCCACATTTCAAGCTTCAAACATAAAGATATAAAACTGTATTTTTTTGTAAAGAATCAACAACAAGTGGGACACAATCATGAAGTGGAACGACATTTATTGGATATTTCAAACTTTTTTAACAAATCAAAAACTGAAAAATTGGGCGTGCAAAATTATTTAGCCCCTTTACTTTCAGTGCAGCAAACTCTCTCCAGAAGTTCAGTGAGGATCTCTGAATGATCCAATGTTGACCTAAATGACTAATGATGATAAATACAATCCACCTGTGTGTAATCAAGTCTCCGTATAAATGCACCTGCACTGTGATAGTCTCAGAGGTCCGTTAAAAGCGCAGAGAGCATCATGAAGAACAAGGAACACAGCAGGCAGGTCCGAGATACTGTTGTGAAGAAGTTTAAAGCCGGATTTGGATACAAAAAGATTTCCCAAGCTTTAAACATCCCAAGGAGCACTGTGCAAGCGATAATATTGAAATGGAAGGAGTATCAGACCACTGCAAATCTACCAAGACCTGGCCGTCCCTCTAAACTTTCAGCTCATACAAGGAGAAGACTGATCAGAGATGCAGCCAAGAGGCCCATGATCACTCTGGATGAACTGCAGAGATCTACAGCTGAGGTGGGAGACTCTGTCCATAGGACAACAATCAGTCGTATATTGCACAAATCTGGCCTTTATTATGGGAGAGTGGCAAGAAGAAAGCCATTTCTTAAAGATATCCATAAAAAGTGTTGTTTAAAGTTTGCCACAAGCCACCTGGGAGACACACCAAACATGTGGAAGAAGGTGCTCTGGTCAGATGAAACCAAAATTGAACTTTTTGGCAACAATGCAAAACGTTATGTTTGGCGTAAAAGCAACACAGCTCATCACCCTGAACACTGTCAAACATGGTGGTGGCAGCATCATGGTTTGGGCCTGCTTTTCTTCAGCAGGGACAGGGAAGATGGTTAAAATTGATGGGAAGATGGATGGAGCCAAATACAGGACCATTCTGGAAGAAAACCTGAAGGAGTCTGCAAAAGACCTGAGACTGGGACGGAAATTTGTCTTCCAACAAGACAATGATCCAAAACATAAAGCAAAATCTACAATGGAATGGTTAAAAAATAAACATATCCAGGTGTTAGAATGGCCAAGTCAAAGTCCAGACCTGAATCCAATCGAGAATCTGTGGAAAGAACTGAAAACTGCTGTTCACAAATGCTCTCCATCCAACCTCACTGAGCTCGAGCTGTTTTGCAAGGGTGAATGGGAAAAAATTTCAGTCTCTCGATGTGCAAAACTGATAGAGACATACCTCAAGCGACTTACAGCTGTAATCGCAGCAAAAGGTGGCGCTACAAAGTATTAACTTAAGGGGGCTGAATAATTATGCACACCCAATTTTTCAGTTTTTGATTTGTTAAAAAAGTTTGAAATATCCAATAAATGTCGTTCCTCTTCATGATTGTGTCCCACTTGTTGTTGATTCTTCACAAAAAAATACAGTTTTATATCTTTATGTTTGAAGCCTGAAATGTGGCAAAAGGTCGCAAAGTTCAAGGGGGCCGAATACTTTCGCAAGGCACTGTATAAATATATAGTACCGGTCAAAAGTTTGGACACCTACTCATTCAACGGTTTTTCTTTATTCTTTACTATTTTCTACATTGTAGAATAATAGTGAAGACATCAAAACTATGAAATAACACATATGGAATCATGTAGTAACCCAAAAAATGTTAAACAAATCAAAATATATTTTAGATTCTTCAAAGTAGCCACCCTTTGCCTTGATGATAGCTTTGTACACTCTTGGCATTCTCTCAACCAGCTTCACCTGGAATGCTTTTCCAACAGTCTTGAAGGAATTCCCACATATGCTGAGCACTTGTTGGCTGTTTTTCCTTCACTCTGTAGTCCAACTCATCCCAAACCATCTCAATTGGGTTGAGGTCGGATGTATATAAAGGCCAGGTCGTCTGATGCAGCACTTCTTGGTCAAATAGCCTTTACACAGCCTGGAGGTGTGTTGGGTCATTGTCCTGTTGAAAAACAAATGATAGTCCCACTAAGCGTAAACTAGATGGGATGGCGTGTTGCTGCAGAATGCTGTGGTAGCCATGCTGGTTGCCTTGAATTCTAAATAAATCACAGACAGTGTGACCAGCAAAGCACCCCCACACCATCACACCTTCTCCTCCATGCTTCACGGTGGGAACCACACATTCGGAGATCATCCACTCACAAACTCTGAGCCCTAGGACCCAGGACAACCTTGCATGATGACTCCTTGCTGTCCCCAGTCCACCTTGTTCACCGAACCCTGACCTGTTCACCGGACGTGCTACCTGTCCCAGACCTGCTGTTTTCAACTCTCTAGAGACAGCAGGAGCGGTAGAGATACTCTTAATGATTGGCTATGAAAAGCCAACTGACATTTACTCCTGAGGTGCTGACTTGCTGCACCCTCGACAACTACTGTGATTATTATAATTTGACCATGCTGGTCATTTATGCACATTTTAACATCTTGGCCATGTTCTGTTATAATCTCCACCCGGCACAGCCAGAAGAGGACTGGCCACCCCTCATAGCCTAGGTTTCTCCCTAGGTTTTGGCCTTTCTAGGGAGTTTTTCCTAGCCACCGTGCTTCTACACCTGCATTACTTGCTGTTTGGGGTTTTTGGCTGGGTTTCTGTACAGCACTTTGAGATATCAGCTGATGTAAGAAGGGCTATATAAATACATTTGATTTGATTTAGTGGTTTCTTTGCAGTAGTTCGACCATGAATGCCTGATTCACGCAGTCTTCTCTGAACAGTTGATGTTGAGATGTGTCTGTTACTTGAACTCTGTGAAGCATTTATTTGGCCTGCAATTTCTGAGGCTGGTAACTCTAATATGAATTAACTCTGAGTCTTCTTTTCCTGTGGCGGTCCTCATGAGAGCCAGTTTCATCATAGCGCTTGATTATTTTTGCGACTGCACTTTAAGAAACTTTCAAAGTCTTAAAGTAATGATGGACTGTCATTTCTCTTTGCTTATTTGAGCTATTCTTGCCATAATGTGGACTTGGTCTTTTACCAAATAGGGCTATCTTCTGTACACCACCCCTACCCTGTCACAACACAACTGATTGGCACAAACACATTAAAGAAGGAAAGAAATTCCACAAATTAACTTTTTTCAAGGAACACCTGTTAACTGAAATGCATACCAGGTGAAGCTGGTTGAGAGAATGCCATGACTGGTACTGTATATACATTATTATTATTAATATTATTATTATTATGTATAGAAAATACATAATCTCTCTCTCAGTTGAACTGTGCAACTGACAGCTTTGGCTGGGAGAGTCAACCTGTCATGTTGGGCTCCCGATTGGCGCAGCGGTCTAAGGCACTGCATCTCAGTGCAAGATGCATTACTACAGTCCCAGGTTCAAATCCCGGCTAAATCACATTCAGGTTGGATTGGGACTCCCATGGGGCGGTGCACAATTGGTCTGTGTTTGGTCTGTGTTTGGCCAGGTTCAAGGCTCAAATGAAGAAGTAATCAAAATTTTCTGCCACTTTTACAGGAGATATTTTCGATAATTGTCTCTAAACATAAGCCTTTTCAGATAGATGAAGGATGGTCAGGGGGTATAGACAGAGTATGTGATCTTTTTCACATGAACAGGTTTTCCCACTGCCTTTTTTGGGGGACAAATTAACTAATAACCATTACTTGGTAATCATTATAAATAAGAAATACAATCACACACTCAATGTTTTTCATTTGTAATGCAGAACTATTACGATATGTTTCACCCAGCAATCACAGTACAGTAATTTAAAAAAGTCAAATGTGACTTAAATCAGAAAAATATTTTGGCAGATTTCTCATTACGATTTAAACTGTTTTCGTGTCCCTGAAAAGTTAAATAATTAAAAAATGTTAAACCTACCTGTTATTACAATGTCTATAACATGCATTCTTCAAATCTTTGACTTTCTGTTGATCTGAAATGTCCACTTCTTCAATGTCCAAGGTTGAGAAGCCAGGACAGAAACAGAACTCACAGCACATTTTAGCACTTTTATAGAAATACTCTTGTATCTTTACATCTGAAAATTACAAATGATCACCATCAAAAAAGGCAAATAGTGAAAATATTCTGAGGATGATTTACAGCTAAATAATTTTAGGGTAGCGTAGGCTATTTTCTTCCACAGACACACAGGATGCATTGCTGAGATTATTATCAACATCATAGCAAAATACCAACTAATTTCAACTCCTCAAAGAAGGCAATTATCTCCCAACTTTCAATAGATCTCTTTTTGTTCCATAATATGTGAATCATTATAAGACTCAAGGACTGAATAGTTGTATATATTTAGCAGGCTATATAGGCTGTATTCCATTTTAAAACATATTTAAGGGAAAACCACATGGAAATAGATAGGAAAACCACACAATCAAATCATATCTCAGTCTGACAATTTACCGTGTGAACAGCTCAAATTGACAGAATTACATTTTATTTTATTAAATGCAGATTTGTTCAAATGCCACAAATGCACCTTTTAAAGGGATTTGTGGTCTTCATTGTGGATTAGTGGAGATGGTAAGGCTATAAGCATTGTTTTTCAACTCTTTGTTAAGAACAACAAAGAGAAAGGATATTGTATAAACCTTGAACTAAAACTGACCTCTTTCTTTCTTTAACTGCAACTGTGAATTTAAGGCTATAGCCTATCATCTCCCTTGAATCAAAATAGAAATGCATTATACATTGATATTGGTTTGTTTTCTGTGATGACATTGTAAGGAACAACATAACATTGTTGGGGGCTATTTAGTTTGCGGTTGAAATAATTACCAGTGAAAACTTAATTCCCTCTTGCCTACGGACGAGACGAGATTGTCGAACATCTCAGTCGCTGAATCGTGTCATCCACCGCACTGAAAATACATGCTATCCACCGGCAGACAGCACACCATTTGAAACGGCCATTGCCTACAATAAAAGCAGTTTGTTTTTATGGAGCACATTAAGTTACGTTTAGTTGCTTGTCTTCAAACATCTGTATTTTCCTCATATCTCCTTGTAGTTTGTCATTGAATCACAGAAAATGTATATTTCTTATGGAAAAAAGAAGATGAACGTCGATTTGACATGGACGCCAATTTTAAGATGAAGTTCAAGTTCAAGTCTTGAGCAACCATCACCCTGTGTTGGTCTCTCTCCCTCAAGTCCAATTCCACTCCCCCCGCAAGTATTGTGTCCTCGCTGCACCACGGCAACAACGATGCGAGTGTGAGAAAAGAAGACTAGGCTGTGTAGTGACCCGCGCTCTGAGTAGATACATTGTAACATTGTAGCAAAGTAGGCCTATATAACCTTCTGCAAAGAAGCATCAATAGCAAAAGAAGATGTGATGAGTTCGCCGACTCTTTTAAAAATATTCATTCAGAATAGGCTACCAACATTTCCTCGCTCGCCACATCGGCGGTGGGGCCGGTGTATCAGTAGACCCGATAAACTCACTGTGTTCCTTCTGCCATTGCTGAAATAGATTTGCAAAGTTTGGCTAAGGTGATTCGCAGCTGCCTGCCTGTCGCTGCACTATCTCAGATATGAAAACCACTGGACCTAGCATAGTCCTACTACAATTACACATTTACAAAATATAAGAGGTGTCGATAGTGTGGAGCATTAGACTACTGCAAACAAACAGCCATGCACACACATCCGTTTTTTTATAGAATGCAGGCATGCATGCAACACTATAATATTCTGAATCAACATTTTTAAAAGAGTCGGCAAACTCATCACATCTTCTAGCTATATAAAAAACTTGAGGCACCACGTTTTGGCTACTCCTGTTCATTTCTTTATTACACTCGTTTTTATTACACGCGGTACCACACTGAAGTTGTTCTATAATAAAACATGGAAAACATTGCTTTTCAATAACGCAATCAGAATTTGTTCGGTCTATTCAAGTGTTAAATGGAGTCCTTCACTTCCAATGTATACCTACTAGAATAGACCTGAGACTCGTGTTCATATAGGCTAGGCTAGCCTACTGTCAGCATATTTTCTCATTTTACCAAGGCAGTTTTAAGTAAATGCAAATGAGAGGCATAGGTCTAGGTCTCAAACACACGTTCTGTCAATGTTCTGTCAATGTAGGCCATCATATCAATTTCATAATAATTTTCAGGCATGTAGGCCTAGCCTATTTTCCAAAAATACAGTGCCTTGCGAAAGTATTCGGCCCCCTTGAACTTTGCGACCTTTTGCCACATTTCAGGCTTCAAACATAAAGATATAAAACTGTATTTTTTGGTGAAGAATCAACAACAAGTGGGACACAATCATGAAGTGGAACGACATTTATTGGATATTTCAAACTTATTTAACAAATCAAAAACTGAAAAATTGGGCGTGCAAAATTATTCAGCCCCCTTAAGTTAATACTTTGTAGCGCCACCTTTTGCTGCGATTACAGCTGTAAGTCGCTTGGGGTATGTCTCTATCAGTTTTGCACATCGAGAGACTGAAATTTTTTCCCATTCCTCCTTGCAAAACAGCTCGAGCTCAGTGAGGTTGGATGGAGAGCATTTGTGAACAGCAGTTTTCAGTTCTTTCCACAGATTCTCAATTGGATTCAGGTCTGGACTTTGACTTGGCCATTCTAACACCTGGATATGTTTATTTTTTAACCATTCCATTGTAGATTTTGCTTTATGTTTTGGATCATTGTCTTGTTGGAAGACAAATCTCCGTCCCAGTCTCAGGTCTTTTGCAGACTCCATCAGGTTTACTTCCAGAATGGTCCTGTATTTGGCTCCATCCATCTTACCATCAATTTTAACCATCTTCCCTGTCCCTGCTGAAGAAAAGCAGGCCCAAACCATGATGCTGCCACCACCATGTTTGACAGTGGGGATGGTGTGTTCAGCTGTGTTGCTTTTACGCCAAACATAACGTTTTGCATTGTTGCCAAAAAGTTCCATTTTGGTTTCATCTGACCAGAGCACCTTCTTCCACATGTTTGGTGTGTCTCCCAGGTGGCTTGTGGCAAACTTTAAACGACACTTTTTATGGATATCTTTAAGAAATGGCTTTCTTCTTGCCACTCTTCCATAAAGGCCAGATTTGTGCAATATACGACTGATTGTTGTCCTATGGACAGAGTCTCCCACCTCAGCTGTAGATTTCTGCAGTTCATCCAGAGTGATCATGGGCCTCTTGGCTGCATCTCTGATCAGTCTTCTCCTTGTATGAGCTGAAAGTTTAGAGGGACGGCCAGGTCTTGGTAGATTTGCAGTGGTCTGATACTCCTTCCATTTCAATATTATCGCTTGCACAGTGCTCCTTGGGATGTTTAAAGCTTGGGAAATCTTTTTGTATCCAAATCCGGCTTTAAACTTCTTCACAACAGTATCTCGGACCTGCCTGCTGTGTTCCTTGTTCTTCATGATGCTCTCTGCGCTTTTGACGTGCCTCTGAGACTATCACAGTGCAGGTGCATTTATACGGAGACTTGATCACACACAGGTGGATTGTATTTATCATCATTAGTCATTTAGGTCAACATTGGATCATTCAGAGATCCTCACTGAACTTCTGGAGAGAGTTTGCTGCACTGAAAGTAAAGGGACTGAATAATTTTGCACGCCCAATTTTTCAGTTTTTGATTTGTTAAAAAAGTTTGAAATATCCAATAAATGTCGTTCCATTACATGATTGTGTCCCACTTGTTGTTGATTCTTCACAAAGAAATACAGTTTTATATCTTTATGTTTGAAGCCTGAAATGTGGCAAAAGGTCGCAAAGTTCAAGGGGGCCGAATACTTTCGCAAGGCACTGTAATTGTATGTGTGGGGTGCAGAGATGAGGTAGTCATTCAAAAATCACGTTAAACACTATTATTGCACACAAAGTGAGTATTATGTGACATGTTAAGCACATTTTTACTCCTAAACTTATTTAGGATTGCCATAACAAAAGGGTTGAATATTTATTGACTCAAGACATATCAGCTTTTAATTTTTTATTAATTTGTAAACATAAAAAAAAACAGTTCCACTATGACATTATGGGGTATTGTGTGCAAGCCATTGACAAACAAATCTTATTTTAATCCATTTTAAATTCAGAATGTAACACAACAAAATGTGAAAAAAGTCTGAAGGCATAATAAATCCTAATAACGAGATACTAAGTAATAATAATGAGATACTTAAGCAATAAGGCATGAGAACCCAGGGATTATTGTGTGATAACTCCCAATTAAGGGCTGTTCTTAGGCCCGAAGTGAAACCTAAATCTGATGTCAACCAGATGTCACCAAACAGGCACATCAAACAGACATTAACTCACATCAACAAAACTCTCCAATACATTAATATAACAATATCACCACAAACTCGCTCGCACGCACACATGCAAACACACACACACAGTGTGAGATTGACTATAGGATATACATACGGTTATGCTTGAAAGTTGAGGAGGGCCTGATGCAAAGTGCACATTCAATTCATGTGATAGACACCACCTAAAACGCATCTCATAATAATGACTTAGCATCTCATAATAATGACAATCTATCTTCTAATTATGACATAGCATCTCATAATTATGATTTAGCATCTCACAATAATGTCTTAATATCACAGAATTACACAACACAATGCCACAGATATCTCAAGTTTTGAGGGAGTGTGCAATTGGCATGCTGACTGAAGGAATGTCCAACAGATATGTTGCCAGAGAATTGAATGTTAATTTCTGTACCATAAATCGCCTCCAATGTCGTTTCAAAGAATTTGGCATAAGTCCAACCGGCCTCAAAATCGCAGACCACGCGTAACCACGCCAGGCCAGGACCTCCACATCCGCCTTCTTCACCTGCGGCGTCGTCTGAGACCAGCTACCCGGAGAGCTGATGAAACAACCAAAGAATTTCTGCACAAACTCATAAACCGTTTCAGGGAAGCTCATCTGCATCCTCATCATCCTCACCAAGGTCTTGACCTGACTGCAATTCGGCGTCGTTACCAACTTCAGTGGGCAAATGCTCACTTTCGAAGCTACTGGCATGCTGGAGAAATGTGCTCTTCACGGATTAATCCCGGGTTCAACTGTACTAGGGAGATGGCAGACAGCATGTATGGGGTGATGTAGGCAAGCAGTTTGCTGATGTCAAAGTTGTGAACAGAGTGCATCATGGTGGCAGTGGGGTTATGGTATGGGCAGGCATAAACTATGGACAACAAACAAAATTGCATTTTATTGATCGCAATTTGAATGCATAGAGATACCGTGACGAGATCCTGAGGCCCATTGTCATGCCATTCATCCGCCACCATCAACTCATGTTTCAGCATGATAATGCTGAACAGATCCTTGCAACATAATGCATGTTGCAAGGATCTGTACACAATTTCTGGAACCTGAAAATGTCCCAGATCTTCCATGGCTTACATACTCACCAGACATGTCACCCATTGAGTATGTTTGGGATGCTCTGGATCGATATGTATGACAGCGTGTTCCAGTTCCCGCCAATATCCATCAACTTCGAATAGCCATTGAAGAGGAGTGGGACCACATTCCACAGGCCAAAATCTACAGCCTGATCAACTCTATGCGACGAAAACGTGTCACGCTGCATGAGGCAAATGGTGATCACACCAGATACTGACTGTTTTTCTGATCCACAACCCTATGAATATCTGTATTCCCAGTGATGTGAAATCCATAGATTAGGGCCTAAAGAATTGATTTCAATTGACTGATTTCCTTATGTGAACTGTAACTCAATCTTTGAAATTGTTGCATGTTGCGTTTATATTTTTATTCAGTGTAGTATCATTCCGTATGTCAGTAAGATTACAGTAATATCATGGGTATGGGTTAAGAGGACTGCACTCAGTGACTCTACAGTATAGATCCCTTCCGACAAATGTAATGAGATTAAAGCTGTGTGTCAAGTGTGTGTGTGTGTGTTTTTGTAGAGTAGATTCCGATGATGCAGGACTCTTGTTTTTCCGTGCATTAAGAATAAATCATATCACACAGTCTTTTCCAGCATTAAAAAATACTGTGTCATTCACATATTCATTCCAAATAGGAATGTTTGCAAGATCACACAGGAAGCCTATGAGGCAAATGAGAAGATATAATCTGCAATTAACCCGTAATGAATTATAAACAATTATGTACATGCCCACTAACTTATACTGTATAAATTAGTGGACAATAATTTAACAACAGTTTACAAGCGAAGACAAATTACATGCTCTGATTTAGATTCACACGATATGAAAGTAAATCTTGATTTCTCAAATTTCCCGAATTGAGTTGAATAACTTCTATCAAAGACTCAAAAACTTGTAGCTTTCACAAGACTATTTCTCCCAATTTCCTCCAGCACCAACAGTATCTGAGGTACAGAGGGAAGGACTGAATGAAGGAGGAAGGGAATAAACTGGAGGGTGAGGGTAGCTCCATTTCACAGGCCTGTGCTAATTTGCAATCAGACACTGTCTTTGAGTTCTCTCTCCATGCCTCCAGACAGTGTAAATGGCAGCTGAGACAAAGGAGCCATTCTCTGGGGCCTGAGCGGCCAACCAGCCAGGGCCCTAGCTAGCTCGCACTTTTATTTCAGGCTATTGCGCTCAGACGGAGACCATTCTGGGACAGGAGAGAGTTAAGAGATGGCAAAGACGGCAAAGGAGGCGGAACCAAAGCAGTACAAACTGCAAACTGAATTCCCCCCTCCATTCTCTATCCCTCCTTTCCTCCTCACCAAAGACTTGCTGAGGTGCCACACCCTAGGGCCTGTTCAGGCCTCTGGGGTATTTTTACTTTTTTAACATCTATTATCCATGGTTATGTAATCAGGTTTTATAGCTCTGCTCTGTTACAATATCTGGTATCCAGGTTGTGGATTTCTTCTGCGCCTTTTGGCTATGCAGTATTACATTATGCACTGTGTTCACGTTTAACTGACATTGTGAACCTCATTCTCCTTGTTTCAGAAATGTATGCAGAATAATTTGCTAATCACTTTAATAACTTTAGTTATTATACAGTGTGTTCATGTTGAACTGACATTGTGAGGGAGAGGTCCCTCTTGGAAATGAACCTTATGTCAGAAATCTACACAGAATAAACTGCTAATCACTCTTATTTCTTTAGAAGAACAGGGTTGTTAGAGGCCTCCCAATAACCTCTGCTATTTCACATAGAATAAAATAGAATAGAATATATCGTTATTGAATGGACCTGCATCATTTTCCGAATTACCAACACAAAGTATAGAAACCATCTGAAAGTCAAATATACCCATAATAAAAATAAAAAACATTAGTACTAAATGTGACAGACTATGACAGAGTAGGTCTAAGCTTTCACTGATAAGGCAGTCTGTGTGATTGTCAATAACAGGTCCCCTGTGTGTGTGCGTGTGTGCGTGTGTGTGCGTGTGTGTGCGTGTGTGTGCGTGTGTGTGTGTGTGTGTGTGTGTGTGTGTGTGTGTGTGTGTGTGCCTCCAGTGCTGTTATTGCCCTGCAGCTGTCTGCTGTAGCTCTGTTACCACAGGTAACAGGTGAATGATTACCTAAGGAGCCCGACCAAGGGAGGCTTTCCTCAGGAACAGTCCATGGCCTAGCCATCAGGCTCACCACACTGTGGCAGAGACAGAGACACAAGCAGAACCATGCATTGTTGGGGTGTGGTAGCTAACCTACTGCCGGTAGATTTAACTGTCTGATGATAACATATTTTTCATTTGTGTCTATTTGTTATTGTTAGCAAGGGCAATGATAGCTGTATGCTAGTCTCGTACCTTTTTGGTTACATACATGTTGTGAACCATAGTGACATATTGAAGTTTTGCATTATAAAAGTCAATTGAGCGTGTCTAGCTCTAGCTGATTTAATAGTACTGGAAGACCTAGGTATTCAACTCTTACACTACGAGGTCCGGGGCCTGCTGGTTTTCTGTTCAATCTGACAATTAATTGCACCCACCTGGTGTCCCAGGTCCCAGTCTCTGATTATTTTTAAATTAGAAGGGAACAATGAAAATAAACGTAGTGGAACTGGCTTAGAGGTCCAGAGTTGAGTTTGAGGGCCTTGTAGGATACATTATGTTAAAAGAGTCACAGTCACAACCTGAAAAAGTCAAAGTCGTAGAAAAAAATTACACTCCCTGAACTGCGTCACTTTTCCTTGGACTGAGTCCCACAGGTTGACATAGTATCTGCCTTCCTGCGCTGGTTCTGAGGCTCTCTGGGAGGGACTCTCACTCAACTCTACCCCACTCTACACAATACCCCTCACACAGACACTTACAAACTACAATGCCAGGAATGGATGCGTATATGCAGAAACCTATTCAGAAATATCCCTTGGCCTTAATTAATTTCTCCTGCTGCCAAGCCAGCAAAAACTACCCTGAGTAGGACCTGAGGACTCGACTGGAGGGGAGTCAGTCCACAACTGCAAGCAAAGCTAAAAGTTTATCTTCATCTTATAATCGCATAATCGTTATTGCAAAGGGCAAGGGAATTGATAGAGTGACTGACTGGGAGCATTATGACCTTGAGGTGACCCCACTAGTGCAGCAGCAATGAGCCTCACACACACACACACACACACACACACACACACACACACACACACACACACACACACACACACACACACACGCACACACACACACACACACACACACAGGTCTCTGAGCAGCAGTGAGTGAACAGTACAATTACTGTATAGCTTGCCTCGAATGACCACAAACACTCATTGTCACAGCATTCCGCAGGGAACAATTGACTTCTTATACTGAGGATAGTCAGGGGATCGGAGGATAAATTTGAGCATTGCAACAACTGCACAAACAAGCTACAACCATGTGTGTCCCCCCTCGTTTAGAAAGCACTGCTTTGTGTTGTGCTGCTAGATAGGGTAGCACAAGTTCAGCATATTTACACAGTAACTATCCCTTGAGCTTAAACAGTGATGATTTTGTAGATGCACATAGGATTTTGTAGATAATACAATTGTTTACAGTTATTTGCCCTCTAGGGTTGTTACTATAAAGTTGCTGAATTATAAAGCACTATACATGTATACATCTTCATTTTTCATCATATACAGTGTGTTCTTTATAATAAATAACTTAATACTGGGCTGCAGGGCTGAAGAGGAGCATTGGCTAAAAAAGTGTTCCCTCTCCCCCTCCCTGCTTTCTCTGCCCGCCTCCCTTCCCTTTTCTCTCCCTCACTTGGATCAAGGCTCCTCCAGTCCGCTGTCCTCCCACGCTGTCTTCTTTTGCTCCACCCCGCCACACACCCTATCCCTTTCTGCATGACATCATCGCACATCTGTTGTCCCAACAGGGCGCTGATGACAAGGGCCACAAAATGACTAGCCTCTCTTTATCTTTCTTTCTCTTTGCCCTCTCACTCTTTTTCCCTCTCTCAGTCTCGCTCTCTTTCTCTTTCACTCATTACTATCACCCCATAGCACTCACATCTATACCCATGAAATGCTTTGAAAGGCTGGTCATGACTCACATCAACACCATCATCCCAGACACCCTGAATCAACTCAAATTACCACCCCAACATATCCACAGATGACGCAATCTCTATTGCACTCTACACTGCCCCAAACTACCTGGACAAAATTAATATCTATGGAAGAATGCTGTTCATTGACTCCAGCTCAGCATTCAACACCATAGTCTCCTCCAAGCTCATCACCAAGCTCAGGACCCTGGGACTGAACACCTGCCTCTGCAACTTGATCCTGGACTTTCTGACAGGCCGCCCAGGCGGTGAATGTAGGCAACAACACACCTGCCACGGTGACCATCAACACGGGGTCCCTCAGGGGTGTGTGCTTAGTCCCATCCTGTACTCCCTGTTCACCCATGACTGCGTGGCCGCACACGACTCTAACACCATCATCTAGTTTGCTGATGACACGACGGTGGTAGGACTGATCCCGACAACAATGAGGCAACCTATAGGGAGGAGGTCAGAGATCTGGCAGTGTGGTGCAAGGACAACAACCTCTCCCTCAAGGAGCTGATCGTGGACTTCAGGAAATGGAGGGGCAAGCACATCCCCATCCACATTGATAGGGCTGTAGTGGAGTGGGTCGAGAGCTTCAAATTCCTTTGTGTCCAAATAACTAAGGAATTAACATGGTCCACACACACAGTTGGGAAGTGGGTATGTCACACATACACACACACTCACCACATACGCTGTTGCTACTGTCTATTATCTATCCTGTTGCCTAGTAACTTTACCCCTACCTATATGTACGCAGTTACCTCAATTTTCTCGTTACCCTGCACATTGACTCGGTACTGGTATTCCCTGTATATAGCCATGTTACTTTACTCGTTATTGTTATTCACTGTGTATTTACTGTGTATTTATTTATTCCTTGTGTCACTATTTGTATCTTCATAGTAAACTCTGCATTGTTGGAGAAGGACCTGTAACTAAGCATTTCACTGTTAGTCTACACCTGTTGTTTACGATTTAGCCAGTTGTTTGATTTAGCCAGTCTCTCTTTCTCTGCTGGGTCGAGTACTGCAAATATCAGGCTACATACATTAGCATGTCTGCTAGTGTTTTCTTCAACATGTGCTTTGAGAAGCAGAAAATGGTTGTTAAAGTTAAAACAAATGACCCGTTCAGCTGACCTCAGAGTTCACCCATGTGATTATAAGCAAGCTCAATCAGCAAGGTCAGCACTAATGCGACATGACTCTTAAAACTTTTGCCTTGTGGGTTGAGCCATTAGAACCTGCCAAAACCTGTTAAGCAGTGCAGTGCGTGTGTGTGTGTGTGTGTGTGTGTGTGTGTGTGTGTGTGTGTGTGTGTGTGTGTATATTCAAGAAAGACTTAATCTGATATAAATCTGATATGTGTTTGGTTCCCAAATCCACTATTTTGGGAACAACCAGTTTATAATGGGAACCAATGATCAGTACATAACTAAAACTTCACAATGTAGTGCTGTGATATAAGGGCCTTTACTTTTCCTGTCTTTGCTTTTGACATTTTGCCCCAAAAAGGGACAGTGCAAATAAACATTTGCAATTTGCAGATAGTTACATAAAAGGTGAAAAGATGTCTTTAAACGTCCAATACTCTTTTCAGGAAGTAATAATATGCCCAGTGGAAAATCACCGATTCAGCTATGAACTGGTTAGTTGTGTATCAATAATATCGATGCTCACTCTCTTGCCAAGGTGGGAATCAAAATGGCGGAACAACTGCAAGGCAGAGTCTCTGGTTTGGAGGGTGTTGAACAGTATGATCTCCAGCACTTTTTATGCTGCAAATATGGATGAGAAGAGACCTCATGTGGACATTTAGAGCATTGCTTTCCCACAGAGACAATCCAGAACTTCATTGGCATCATTCTATTTTAATATGGAATATACTGAAATTCATGGGTACTACATTAATAAAAATTAGAAAGTTGAAACATAAGTGGAAACAATGACAATATGTATGGGGTAGAGGTAAGGGAGATGCAAAAGCTGGAAGATTAGGCTATATCAT
This sequence comes from Oncorhynchus clarkii lewisi, assembly GCF_045791955.1. Classification (NCBI taxonomy): domain Eukaryota; kingdom Metazoa; phylum Chordata; class Actinopteri; order Salmoniformes; family Salmonidae; genus Oncorhynchus; species Oncorhynchus clarkii. Next base: position 23,998,189 of record NC_092167.1, read on the forward strand.
CTGAGCTCAGCCATTCTTAAGTGTATTGTCTCTCTCTATTGGTAAAAACCATAAGGGAGAATAAATCAGTTTCTTAGATCAGTTTCTGGGGGAAACTAACTTCATCCTACATAATCATGGCACCATTTTCTTGCTCCGTCTTGAACTAATAAATGTCTGGCACAGTGCATGCTTATCCCGCATGATGTTTTAATATTCAAAGGATTATTTTGGAAGCTTAGCCTTTCCATTCTGATTAACTGTAATAGCAGTATAGTAAATAGTTGACTTACCAGTGAAATACACGGGTCAATGTTAATATAAATAATAAGTATTTTATGTTGGCCAAAAGGGGTATTTTCTGAACGTTAAAACCCTGTAACAATTGTTTACTTGTCTCAAGATTGTTTGTTTGAGAATGTATCTAGCTCACACAAACGCTAGCACATGTATCATACATTTTGTATTGTAGATATGTAGTGGTGTAATAATGTTAAATGATGTACTGTTTTATTTTTGGTTTTATGTGTAATGTAAGTGCCTTAATGTGTTTGGCCCCAGGAAGAGTAGTTGCTGCCCTGGCAGCAGCTACTGGGTATCCTTAATAAATACAAATAGAAATATGGAACAGGTTTGAAACTCAAAGCGATATTTAAAATGCATAAATCCTAGCAATAGCTTGTATGGAAAGGGATCATTTCCATAGACATTTATGTGCAGCATATTACAGTTTTTTTTTCAATTTCTAACATGCATTGGTCAAAACTGAAGTCATATTGTCAAAACTCTTCACACAGTCAGCGAACCAGAATTTGTCATTGCTTTCACACAAAATACATTCAATGACCACATTCTCCAAAATCCATTAACTCTTTTTTTCATTCATACTCCACCACCTGCAAAACTATATATTTGCAGCACGTTTTCAAATACTAACACACTGTTTCCAAAACTGTTAAAAACACATTCAAAACAGAATGATGGCAAATGTTGCGCATTTCTGCAGAAACCAGATAGAAACATATAGAAAATCTAAGCAGAATATTGAATAATTTCATAAACATCTGATTGCAATTGCAATTATATATTTTTTTACAAGTATATTACCATATGCAAAGATGAAGGAGAGCCAAAAAAGACACTGTTAGTGTTTTTTAGATCGGTGTGTTATAAGTTACAATGTGTGCTTTCTGAGTGAGAATTGTTGCCAGTGTTATGGTCGAAGAAGCTTATTTTGAGATATGTATGAAGTGTTTTGGTGGTTTGTGTAACATCTGCTTCCAAATCACACTCTCAAACACAAAGACCCCCTGAACGCAGCTCACTCTCCAGATCCCAATCACCTGAATTCTGATCACCTGTTCACACACCTGTATGTCATTATCACACAATATTTAGTTCAGTTCTTTACACCTCATCATTGTGAGGTATTGTTTGTTTTGTGACATGCTTCTAGTCGGAGTGCTGCGTTTCCCGTAATGTAATCCTCCCATGTATGATAGTTTTGGCCTGCCTCACTAATGAGGTATTTTGCCTATTCCCTGCCTGCACCTTAGCCTATTGTTCCTGTTATCAACCTATTGCCTGATCTCCTGGATGATGTTACGAGCCTTTTCCTTGCCTGTACTGTTGCCTTTTTGGACCCCCTATGCATGAACTTAGCCTGCCCCTGGACCTCCACCTGTGGTCCTTTACAATTAAACACCTGCTGCACCCTGTGCTTGAAACCAGCTCTCGGTCTCCCATTGTGTTCATTCGTTTGAGTGAGTTTGAGGTGAGATTAACTGTTTGGCTGAGATGCATGTTGGTAATGCAGACTGAAGAGTTTTGAAAAAGTGGCTTCAGTATTGACCAATGCTTGTTAGCAATTGAGAAACTGTAAACAAAATGTTTCCTATTCTGTTCATCTGCTTTTAAAAAGCTTCAAGATGCTGCAAGGACAATAATGGCCCAAAACATGGATTTGCATTGGGTTTTTTTACCCCCTAAACATTGCAACAATTTCTTAGTTTAAGGTTTTCTAAATAGTGTAAATTAGATTTAATTACAAAGCAGCCACTTAGGTTTGTCGTAAACACTCCCTCATACCAACGCCCCCCTGGGTTAGTTTACTTTTCATCTCCCATACGGTGTATGTGTAATTTACAATCATCTCATTGGAGCAGAGGGGGGGTTACAGATTCCTGACTGTTAGTTTATGCTTTTTCCTTTTACATATAAGCGATGCCATGTGCTTGTCCATGCATATTACTGATGATGACAAATGCCTCTGCTGTTTTGTAAAGGATAGCAGCTAAGCCAGTTCTGTGTAATTGTCAACACGGTGGTCTGACCTCATATGGTCTTTTAGGCTGTATGGATGAGTTGAGATTACTTAAATGTGCTGGTTGGTCTCATCTTTTCCTACACTGTATAGTATTTGGGGTGAATAGGATGAAAGTCAAGTGATATTTGGCGTGGTACCAGAAAGAATCCCTTTATGGCACAGAACGTTTAACCCATAAAAGTCTTAGCAATTGTTCTATGATATCTATCTTAACATATGATTAATAACATGACCATCTAGCTATTTGATTCTCTATCTTTAGGGCACCTGGGGGTATCAGAAACAAATGTGTAAAAGTTATTTGATGGGGGTGGATTTCCACTTGACACATGCAGGAAGTCCTAGTCCAGGGGTTACCAAACTTGTATTGAACATTAGCTAAAATTGGCACTAGAATATCCAGGGGTCCCAACTTGGAAAAATGATATCCCCTATTTTAATGCTGTGTTTGTTCATATTCACTCAATGTTAGGTCCTGCCGGCTGTCCAGAAACACAACGACATGAAAGTAAAGTCTTACAGTATAAGAGGTTCTTAGTTGACACTAGAAGGTTGTATTATATACCCATTTGAAGAGAAAGTGAATTTGTTTGGTAAGATTACAGGTTTTCTCAGGGGACCCCATTTCAATTTCGGGGGACTCCACATGGGGTCCCGAAACCAAGTTTGGGAACCACTGTCCTAGTCACAAGTGGCTACACTGTAGCTCCTAAATCTGTCATGACAAAAATATTAATATACATGGCTAACGGGGACATTGGGAGAATCTCAATTGTATACTCCTCACATCCTCTCCCCTTGCCGCCTTCTCAAAACCCATTGGATGAGAGAGCCAGAGGTGAGGTCCCTTCTCTTCCAATGGGTTTTGAGAAGATGAGGAGATGCAATTGAGTTTCTCCAATGGTATCCTACCTGACTGTCACTATCCCTGTCCTTGGGTCAAATTGTAAGAGAGGACAGAGGCCATCTTGCACCAAACAAGTTCTCTATCCTTGTGTGAATCCATCCCCAGAGAGAAAGGATAAAGACAACTTACTGTCTTATGCTGTGAAGTTTTCCCGGTGGTTGCAAACCAAAATGATTTGAATCCCTTCCCTCCCTTACTATGTAAAAATTTGATAAGAAACAGATACCATTGTCCAGACCAGTCGAAATAGTGAGTGTGCTGTTTAAGTGCTGTCTTGGCTTTAAACGCAGTGGTTAAATACACTAACAACGGATACGTCCTAAATGGCACTATATAGGCAATAGGGTGCCATTTGAGATGCACACTGTCTGCTGTGTTTTGTGTGGGCACTGAACAGAAAGCCAACAATGTTATGCTGTGAGATGTCTGCTGGAATCAGAAGTAGGACACGAGTTGTGTTTTGCTGACAGAGGCTTTGTTGGAATGAAAGATATTAAAGCCTGGATTGAGTTATCAGCTATAGAATTCAATTTAAGGTTCTTTGGTAGAGGTTTTAGACTGTGTGAATCTGAGTCTTTGTGGTCACAGATCTGTAGCGTTATATCTAACAGTCGTGACCAAGAGGTTGGCAAATAAGTTCAAGTATGAAGGGTGTAGTGCCGTGGTTCTCAACTCCGGTCCTCGAGTACCCCCAACACCACACATTTGTGTTGTAGCCACAGACAAAATCACCTGATTCAACTCATTGAGAGCTTGATAATAAGTTGACAAGTTGAATCAGGTGTGCTGTTGGGGTACTGGAGGAGTGGGGAAACACTGGTGTAGCGGGTTGCCTTGCCTGCCTCTTAAAAAGGGTCTGTCACAGTCTCAGCATGGTGTTGCTTTTCTGATCTGATATGAATAAAGAATGTGGGATTTTATTTTGATTAAAACAAAGCGTGCCTTTCATACTTGTTTGACTGCTCAGTGGTCAGCTGGTCCGGTTTGTGCTAGCAGAGCAAGATGAAGAGCACAACAGTCAGAATGTCTTCAACACTTCACTAACATGACAAGACACGAAAAGGAGAGAAAAGAGAGAGACAACATGGGCTTTGCCCTCAGCCATCATCCCATGAGAGAAGTATCCTTGTAAAACGGTCCATGCTTTGAAGGTTGTTTGAAACTAAACAGCACCATCCCCACCCATTGAGAGCTTTTACTCACACTAAGTTTCTAGGCAAACAAGCTGTTATTTGCATGGAACATCTTTTAAAGGGGAGACTGCAAATATGTCTGTCTTTGTTTCTCATTCTCATCTGATATTTTAGAGAGCTTTTGGTGGTTTTATTTGCATTTCTTGGAAGTTTAACACGTGGCAACAACATGGGCCTGTTTGAGAATAATCACTCAGCTTAGATACATACATTTGTCTTCATGAACTAGTAAATGATTCCTGACAAGATTAATACTAAGGAAAATAAATAATAGCTTCTTTCTGCAGTTTGTGTTCAAGATCACAACTATTTGACCTCCTTGAAGTTGACAGTGATGGCAATGCATTCTAACTTTCAACCACATGAGGGTATCCTCGAGATCTAAATACCATTGAGAGAGCAAGATCATTCATTGTATCCTCAAAGTAGCCTACATTCTTTCTATAGTTGTTATTTAGGGGTTGAGTTGTTATATTGTGTCATCCCATGTGTGTCCTACGTGTTTCTACACCAACCACTGTTATGGTGTCTCTTATCGGTTGAAATTAACTGGACACCTGTCCTGCATGCCTGCACAATCAATTGGTGGTTTTACACTTGTGAAATTCAATAAGACCTGTTGAAGACGGAATGTCCAGAAATATTAGCCTACCTAACACCATAATAACAACAATATACATTCATAAAGCACATAGCATTTGAGACAGTATTGGTCACATGGATTAATTGATTGAAAAAATATATATAGTTGGGAGCTAAATAGGGAAGTCCCTTTTGGTTTTAACAGGGGGGTGGGCGGTATAGCACTGTCTGTCTCCCTCTGCCAATGATAAATCAGCGGCACATACCTGCTGTCCCGGAATCTAAAATCCACCCCATCAGTCTAGGAGGATAACCACATTAACACCACTGCCGTCAAGTGATGACCCGTCCAGTCTCCTCGTCCGAAGCCAACGCTACTACCGGGGGCTTGGAGCTGCATAGCACCAACGCTCCACGGACTGACTCCAAGAACTAGACGCGATTAACCCAAAGAATCGAACAGAGATTTGTTTGATACGAACTCCCAGGACTACTTATCTTCTAAAGGAATTATTTAACTAATTTCATTTTCCCCCTCACTCAAGAAAGCAGCGGCCGTTGTGTTCAATGACACCATGCTCATTGTCTCGTCCCGCAGTGCGTTGCTGTCCGTCTACTATCCCCAGATCTTCCTCATCCTCACCAGCGGTAGCTACCTGTAGGTTGGCATGTGCTTTTTACCCTTCTCTTCAACAGGTGCTTGTACAGCCATGTGATGGTGTGCATTTGTAAGATCTCTAAAAAAATGTATCGCTTATGCACTAATTTAATTAATTTGTTGATTGGGACATTTACGCACGTGGAAATTATAGAGCATATGTGGTTTATAATACATATGTGGTTTATAATTTCACTATAAAATGAACAACTGAAATAAACTTTTGGAACTTATATCTATTGTAAAATACTGGGGTTGATATTGGCCTTTACATGAAATTGTTGTTGTCAAACAATATCTGTTTGGTTTTGTGACTGAAAATAGAATATTAATAACAAAACTTATAAGAAAACCGCTTAACAATAATAAAAACGTTTAACGAATATTTAACATGTCTGAAGAGCTTCATTTAAACTTTGCTGACAAAATGTATTTTCCAACTAGCTTAAAAGTCTTAGTCAATGGAGAGGTTCACAATAACAGCTGCTACAACTTCCCAAACTGACAAATGACATTAAATAAATATTTTGATGGACTTATGAATGACTTATGTGGTATTCACAGTGTTCAATAAGTAAATTGACGAGATTCCCTGATCAGTAGGATTCACACATTGCAACATGACCATGTTCTCTACACACTATATTTGTAAAGCAACATATGGGAAAGAGCAACATGTCGCTGGATGACATCTTGTGTTCTTTAGACATAAAACTGTACAAGTTATTTCTTATTACATTAAAAGACCCGGGCCCTCACAGAAAATATGATTAGTGCAGATATTTATCATACTTGCACAGACAGACCTGACCAATACCTAAAACAACCCTAGTTGAGGTTCATGGCTTTATTTCAAATGTGGGCTGAAACGGCTATTAGCCAGAGTTAATTTGTTGTCTGTTCTTCATTGGCTAACCATTGTTTGCTTTTGTGCATTTTAAAACCTGATTCAATGACTTGAAGTAAATCTTACACACAGTGGACCTGGGTCAAGTTGCTTGGCTCAGATCTAAAAGGTCACAAACAATCTCAGTGACCTGTGAGCTTGTCTCGAACCAGCCGTGTGTCTTAAATCAGCTGTGTGTATTAAGTGCTCTATCTAGATTGTCAGCCAAACCAAAACCTGACTGATGTGAGGGAACACTGTAGCTCATGGGGGGACCTATAGAATCTGTAGCCACAATACAGTCCGTGCCCCGCCGACTCTATGCCTTGATGTTTAGCCATCTCCCTCTTCCCCCCCATAGGGCATTGTCCTCGGTGGTAGCGTTGGGTGCTAACATCATTTGCAACAAGATCCCTGGACTGGCCCCAAGGCAGCTTACCCTCTGCCAGAGCCGCCCGGACGCCATCATCATCATCGGCGAGGGTGCACAGCTGGGCATCAACGAATGCAAGTACCAGTTCCGCTATGGCCGCTGGAACTGCTCCGCCCTGGGCGAGAGGACCGTATTTGGACAAGAGCTGAGAGTAGGTCAGTCTACCTGCTGCAATGAGTCTAGTCAAACGCACATCACTTGTTAGGGGGTGCTGTGCCGAAGAAAACTTGTAGGGACAGTTTCCCGGATGCAGATTAACCCTAGTCCTGGACTAAAAACTATTTTTGATGGAGATTGCCCATTGAGCTTGCTTTTTAGTCCAGGACTAGGCTTAATCTGTGTCTGGGAAATCACCCTGGGGCTCCCGAGTGGCGCAGCGGTCTAAGGCACTGCATCTGTTGTATCACAACCGGCCGTGATTGGGAGTCCCATAGGGCGGCGCACAATTGGCCCAGCTTCAACCGGGTTAGGGTTTGGCCAAGGTAGGCCGGTTCATAGTAAATAAGAATTTGTTCTTAACCGACTTCCCTAGTTAAATAAAGGTGAAGATGAAGTAGGACCCGCAATGGTGTGGGTCCTACTTCATCATTACATTCTCTACAGTGTGGCTGCTCCACACTGAGAAGAATATAATGGTTTATAATGATGATGCAGTGATTGCACCAGAATGCCCACCAGACCAAGCATTGGCTAGAAATAGTGGAAAGCTAAGCATCTGATTGTGCCTTGGGGGCAGAGTGAGAAGTCACTGGCTTTTCCTGTGCCCCGATGAAAACGTATAGGTCTACTGTCAGTGACTAGTGCCTAACTCACAGTCCAACCAACGCTTTCCAAGGTGCATGACACAGAGGGTAAGCTGGATATACAGTGGGGCAAAAAAGTATTTAGTCAGCCACCAATTGTGCAAGTTCTCCCACTTAAAAATATGAGAGAGGCCTGTCATTTTCATCATAGGTACACTTCAACTATGACAGACAAAATGAGGAAAATAAATCCAGAAAATAGGATTTTGTAGGATTTTTTAGGAATTTATTTGCAAATGATTGTGGAAAATAAATATTTGGTCACCTACAAACAAGCAAGAGTTCTGGCTCTCACAGACCTGTAACTTCTTCTTTAAGAGGCTCCTCTGTCCTCCACTCGTTACCTGTATTAATGGCACCTGTTTGAACTTGTTATCAGTATAAAAGACACCTGTCCACAACCTCAAACAGTCACACTCCAAACTCCACTATGGCCAAGACCAAAGAGCTGTCAAAGGACACCAGAAACAAAATTGTAGACCTGCACCAGGCTGGGAAGACTGAATCTGCAATAGGTAAGCAGCTTGGTTTGAAGAAATCAACTGTGGGAGCAATTATTAGGAAATGGAAGACATACAAGACCACTGATAATCTCCCTCGATCTGGGGCTCCACGCAAGATCTCACCCCGTGGGGTCAAAATGATCACAAGAACGGTGAGCAAAAATCACAGAACCACACGGGGGGACCTAGTGAATGACCTGTAGAGAGCTGGGACCAAAGTAACAAAGCCTACCATCAGTAACACACTACGCCGAAAGGGACTCAAATCCTGCAGGGCCAGACGTGTCCCCCTGCTTAAGCCAGTACATGTCCAGGCCCATCTGAAGTTTGCTAGAGAGCATTTGGATGATCCAGAAGAATATTGGGATAATGTCATATGGTCAGATGAAACCAAAATATAACTTTTTGGTAAAAACTCAACTCGTCGTGTTTGGAGGACAAAGAATGCTGAGTTGCATCCAAAGAACACCATACCTACTGTGAATCATGGGGGTGGAAACATCATGCTTTGTGGCTGTTTTTCTGCAAAGGGACCAGGACGACTGATCCATGTAAAGGAAAGAATGAATGGGGCCATGTATCGTGAGATTTTGAGTGAAAACCTCCTTCCATCAGCAAGGGCATTGAAGATGAAACATGGCTGTGTCTTTCAGCATGACAATGATCCATAACACACCGCCCAGGCAATGAAGGAGTGGCTTTGTAAGAAGCATTTCAAGGTCCTGGAGTGGCCTAGCCAGTCTCCAGAGCTCAACCCCATAGAAAATCTTTGGAGGGAGTTGAAAGTCTGTGTTGCCCAGCAACAGCCCCAAAACATCACTGCTCTAGAGGAGATCTGCATGGAGGAATGGGCCAAAATACCAGCAACAGTGTGTGAAAACCTTGTGAAGACTTACAGAAAACGTTTGACCTCTGTCATTGCCAAAAAAGGGTATATAACAAAGTATTGAGATAAACTTTTGTTATTGACCAAATACTTATTTTCCACCAAAATTTGATAATAAATTCCTAAAAAATCCTACAATGTGATTTTCTGGATTGTTTTTCTCATTTTGTCTGTCATAGATGAAGTGTACCTGTGATGAAAATTACAGGCCTCTCTCATCTTTTTAAGTGGGAGAACTTGCACAATTGGTGGCTGACTAAATAATTTTTTGCCCCACTGTATAACAAATATGATCAGCCACTCTTACAGGAAAATTAACAGTCAATTAAAGTTGTTTCTGTTGAACTTTCTTTTTCTTCCCAATGGCTATGTTCAGGCCAGGGCACTGGTTACAGGAGAGGTTATGGTAGTTCAGAGCCATACGATTTGGTGAAGGTGGGAGCGATAGCTATCTTCATGGCCAGTTTGGTTGTTGTAGTGAGTGTGGTGCTACTCCTGCAATAGAAGCAACGATGGGAGGTTCACAAACTCACAAACTCGTATAGTGAAGAGTGAAGCTCTACATTTAGTGAAACTACTTCAGTGAGAGTACTTCCAGTGAGAGTACTATTCTTTCACCATCATCCTTCTTCAATAACCACAGTGAATACCGTACTTTGACTCCTTAATATTAGAATACGGGAACAATTGAAACTTGAAGCCGTGTTGCTAGTGCTCTGAAGGGGTTTCAATCCTACAACAGTCTGTCCTACATGTGACCTCGTTATATAGAAGTCTGTCCTGCCTCTGGGCTTGAGTTTGGTTTGTGACATTCATTCTTACAACACTGACTGTCTTAAATACACTAGGTCTGTATTAATTATTGTGTGAAAATTAACCAGAATGTCCTTAGAAGTGCAACCTCTCATAACTATCTATATTCATACTCTCTAAACATTGCTCTGATCTGGATTTAGTCAGAATTCCCCTATTCTTTTATTTCCCACAGCACACTAGTCATATTGGTCTTAATACGGGCTGGGCTGTCTTATATGAATTGTCTATCAGTCAGAAATGTTTTGTTGCAGTCTCGCTGTGGTTTGGGAACTGTGTTTAATCCAACAGCTCTGGGAACAATCACTCCTCTCACAGACAGGCGGACCACTGGATCCAGGATCCATTTAGTTATTTTGTTAGAGGAAAGGAAATGTATCTATTCCTCTGTTCACCATGGTGTGTTAGGGTTATGGTGTGTTAGGGGGTTAAATGGGACACTCAGCTTGTCCCGCTACTGACTGTATATGTTGGGAGAGATTGATATGACAAGAACTCTGACGATCTACTGGAAAGTTATGGTAGGACTCATCTCTTGGGTTGTTGTTGGTAGTGATGAGATGTTGGATTGGTCATTCAAAGGGCCTGGACAGGCATATCCTATGGTCAGTTGATCCATTTGAGTTCATGCATGTGTAAAGGAGTCACGTTTAAAAAATATATATATATTTCACCATTATTTAACCAGGTAGGTCAGTTGAGAACATGTTCTCATTTACAACTGCAACCTGGCCAAGATAAAGCAAAGTAGTGCGACAAAAACAACACAGAGTTACACATGGGATAAACAAACGTACAGTCAATAACGCAATAGAAAAATCTGTATACAGGAAATCCAGGAGGTAAGGCAATAAATAGGCCAATCGTGGTGAAGTAATTACAATTTAGCAATTTACACTGGAGTGTTATGTGCAGATGAGGATGTGCAAGTAGAAATACTGGTGTGCAAAATAGCAGAAAAACAAATATGGGGATGAGGTAGGTAGTTGGTTGGATGGGCTATGTACAGCTGCGGCGATCGGTAAGCTGCTCTGACAGCTGACGCTTAAAGTTAGTGAGAGAGATATGTCTCCAAGTGATTTTTGCAATTCGTTCCAGTCATTGTCAGGAGAGAACTGAAAGGAAAGGCAGCCAATGGAGGTATTGGCTTTGGGGATGACCAGTGAAATATACTGGAGCGTGTGCTATGGGTGGGCGTTGCTATGGTGACCAGTGAGCTGAGATAAGGCGGAGCTATACCTAGGAAAGACTTATAGATGACCTGGAGCAAGTGGGTTTGGTGACGAATATGTAGCGAGGACAAGCCAACGAGAGCATACAGGTCACAGTGGTGTGCAGTATATGGGGATTTGGTGACAAAACGGATGGCACTGTGATAGACTGCATCCAATTTGCTGAGTAGAGTGTTGGAGGATCATTTGTAAATGACATCGCCGAAGTCAAGGATCGGTAGGATAGTCCGTTTTACGAGGGTAAGTTTGGCAGCATGAGTGAAGGAGGCTTTGTTGCGAAAAACAAAGCCAATTCTAGATTTAACTTTGGATTGGAGATGCTTAATGTGAGTCTGGAAGGAGAGTTTATAGTCAAGCCAGACACCTAGGTATTTATAGTTGTCCACATATTCTGACATAAATCAGAACCGTCCAGAGTAGTGATGCTAGTCGGGAGGGCAGGTGCGGGCAGCGATCGGTTGAAGAGCATGCATTCCGTTTGACTTGCATTTAAGAGCAGTTGGAGGACACGGAAGGAGTGTTGTATGGTGTTGAAGCTCGATTGGAGGTTTGTTAACACAGTGTCCAAAGATGGGCCAGATGTGTACAGAATGGTGTCGTCTGTGTAGAGGTGGATCAAATAATCACCCGCAGCAAGAGCGACATCATTGATATATACAGAGAAAAGAGTCGGCCCGAGAATTGAACCCTATGGCACCCCTATAGAGACTGCCAGAGGTCTGGACAACAGGCCCTCCGATTTGACACTGAACTCTATCTGAGAAGTAGTTAGTGAACCAGGCGAGGCAGTCATTAGAGAAACCAAATCTGTTGAGTCTGCCAATAAGAATACGGTGATTGACAGAGTCGAAAGCCTTGGCCAGGTCGATGATCGTTTAGGACCTTGAGTGTGGCTGAGGTGCACCCCAGAACAGCTCGGAAACCAGATTGCATAGCGGAGAAGGTAAGGTGGGATTCGATGTGATTGACCTGCAAGGACAGAGAACATATAACTAACTATTGAGTGAGATCAGGTTTCTGTCTTGACCACTAATCAAAGTAATCTACAGCAGTTAGAATACCAACAACAATGGAACCAAGCATGCATTACTCTATAATGAAAACTAATTTATATGCTGGGGATGACGTTTGGCAGCTCGAGGAAAACATTCACTATTCTACATTTACTGAAAGGTCTGGTTCTCTGGTTCGGACTGATGAGAGAATACTTCAGAGTTAGTTTAAAGTTATGGATCAGGGAGCCACAGAGCTAATGGGATCTATGAGTGAGTTTGTTAGGTTGGAGAGAAGCCACCCCATTGCCTTCCACTAGACGCCATGCATTAATACTCAGGTTGTTGAGGAGAATGGAAGCCAACATAGTATCTTGATTGAGGCGGGAAATATCCTATTACAAGGACAACGCAATAGTAATGTTATATACAGTAATTCATTTCCTTTCCATGAGGTAAATGTTAATGTGTTTGTTCTGAAATGGAAAGCTTGCCATTTGTAAAGGCTCTTACGGGTATTTATCGTTGCTCTGACGGTGTAGTTTGACAGATTGATCAATGGTATAGCAGATGTGAGAATGTATCATGTGGTTGTGGGTCTACAACTCATAAGTTACCACCACCAGATACAAAAATAATGAGTAATGTTCACTTAAGATTTATCTGGCATCTTTAAGTGGATTTGTGTGTTTATTAACTTCTTATAAATCATTTTCAAGACGTTATGCTACATCCATAAACAACTTGTCTAGAGTGAAGGTAGTGAGCTCAATAACACTACATTGTGAGCTATAGAATGACATGTGTTGGCTGAAACAGAAACCAACTGGCACACATTAAGTGCACTTATAGATAGGATAATCTACGCTGAATAAAAACAGAAACGTAACATGTAAATTGTTGGTCCCATGAGCTGAAATAAAAGATCCCAGAATTTTTCCATACGCTAAAAATATTATTTCTCTCAAATTTTGTGCACAAATTTGTTTACATCCCTGATAGTGAGCATTTCTCTTTTGCTAAAATAATCCATCCACCTGACATGTGTGGCATATCAAGCTGATTAAATAACATGATCATTACACAGGTGCAACTTTTGCAGGGGACAATAAAAGGCCACTCTAAAATGTGCAGTTTTGTCAGTCAACACAATGACACAGATGGCTCCAGTTTAGAGGGAGCGTGCAATTGGTATGCTGACTGCAGGAATGTCCACCAGAGCTATTGCCAGAGAATTTAATGTTAATTTCTCTACCATGACTCACCTCCAATGTAATTTTAGAGAATTTAGTATGGGCAGGCATAAGCTACGGACAACGAACACAATTGTATTTTACTGATGGTCATTTCAATGCACAGAGATACCGTGATGAGATCCATGCCATTCATCCGCCGCCACACCAGATACTGACTGGTATTCTGATCCACGCCCCTACCTTTTTTTTAAGGTATCTGTGACCAACAGACACATCTGTATTCCCAATCATTTGAAATACATAGATTAGGGCCTATTGAATTTATTTCAATTGACTGATTTTCTTATATGAACTTCAACTCTAATTGTTGCATGTTGCGTTTATATTTTTGTTCAGTATATATACTCTATAATACTATAGTACATACAGTAGTTTTTACTGTATCTGCTGTACAGACACAGATACATTAAGGCTCCTCTGGTAACCAACAGATGTCACTTTGGTTTTATCAGTGGAGTCTTACCCAGCCCGCTTGTTAAAAATTAGGGCTGGGTAAGAGTCCAGTAGACAGAGACTATCAAATAAGGAATGGTAGGTATTTATTAGCCTGTAATAGCTTAATTACATTACACTAGTTTAAGGCCGAACTGCAGTCAGGTCACCCAGTAATGTAAATTGTGTTGTAGTGGGCTACAAGCCTTTCATTAGGCCACAACATAAAATACTGTACTATACTGTAACAAACTCATACTATGTACTGTATTGCACTACCACTTACATAGGACTAGTGCAAGGTAACTCTTTGCCCCTCTCTCTCTCTCCAGGTAGCCGAGAGGCGGCTTTCACCTATGCCATCACGGCGGCTGGCGTGGCACATTCGGTGACAGCAGCGTGTAGTCAGGGCAACCTGAGCCAGTGTGGCTGCGACTGGGAGAAGCAGGGCTACCATGACCAGGAGGAGGGCTGGAAGTGGGGAGGCTGCTCGGCCAACATCAAGTACGGCGTGGAGGTCTCCATACGCTTCGTAGATGCCCGAGAGATCAAGAAGAACGCCCGACGTCTGATGAACCTGCATAATAATGAGGCAGGACGAAAGGTAAAGTGACTGACACTGCTTGTCTTGTTGTCTGGGGTTTTAACACACCTAACAAAAATGTAGTTGTTTCTGTAGAGATCTAGAATAGAAGACAATAGAACATAATGCAACTCCATCAGAAAAGTATACTGAACAAAAATATAAATGTTTCATGAGCTGAAATAAACAATCTCAGAAATGTTCAATACACACAAAGTGTAATTCTCTCAAATTTTGTGCACAGATTTGTTCACAACCCTCTTAGTGAGCATTTCTCAGTTGCCAAGATACTCCATCCACCTGACAGGTATGGCATATTGAGAAGCTGATTAAACAGCATGATCATTATACAGGTGAACCTTGTGCTGGAGACAATAAAAGGCCACTCTAAAATGTACAGTTTTGTCACACAACACAATGCCACAGTTTTGAAGGAGGGTGCAATTGGCATGCTGGCTGCAGGAATGTCCACCAGAGCTGTTGCCAGTAATTTTAATTTCTCTACCATAAGCTGCCTCCTATGTCATTTTAGAATTTAGAATTTGGCAGTACGTCCAACCACGCCAGCCCAGGACCTACACATCCAGCTTCTTCACCTGCGGGATCATCTGAGACCATCCAACTGGACAGCTCTGTTAAAATTGTGGGTTTGCACAACCAAATAATTTCTGCACAAACTGTCAGAAACCGTCTAAGGGAAGCTCATCTGTTTGCCATATGCCATATGCCATATGAACTGCAACCAGGTTCCTAATAAAAAGACATCCCATGGAAAATCCTTTGACCTCCATTTTTTCCCCCCTGGACGGTTTGTCCTCTGGGTTTTGCCTGCCAAATCAGTTCTGTTATACTCACAGACATTATTTTAACAGTTTTAGAAACGTTAATGTTTTCTATCCAAATCTACCAATTATATGCAAATCCTAGCTTCTGGGCCTGAGTAACAGGCAGTTTACTTTGGGCATGCTTTTCATCCGGATGTCAAAATACTGCACCCTACCCAAGAGAGGTTAAAGAGTGGGACAACAATCCACACGACACAATCAACAGCCTGATCAACTCAATGCGAAGGAGATGTCACGCCAGATACTGACTGGTTTTCTGATCCACACTCCTACCTTTTTTATAAAGGTATCTGTGACGAACAGATGCATATCTGTATTCAGAGTCATGTAAAATCTATAGATTAGGGCCTAATCTATTTATTTCAATTGACTGATTTCTTTAAATTATCTTAACTCAGTAAAATCTTTGAAATTGTTGCTTGCTGCATTTATATATTTTTCAGTATAAATATAAGTTCAGCGGAGACAGCATCGCTGTGCTAAATTATGCTATACTAGTTTAAAACAGAGGGTTTCAGAATGTGTGTGTGTGAGCCATGTGTGTGCCTGCCATGTGTCGTTGTGTGCGTGAGCATGCCCGTGTGTGTGTGACCGGCTGCCAAATGGAGGCCTGCCATAACCCTGCAGTCCCATTCATTGAATTACAGAGCATTAAGTCAGGATACAGGATATTATTGCAAAGTCTCTCTCTCTTCCTCTCTCAGTGGCAGCTCGCAAAACCATGCTGCTGCACCACTGCACACACTGAACAAACCTAATCAAGAGCCAATTCCCCTAACTTGATAGCAGGGCAGATCAAGAGCAACAGGCTTGATACACTGATACACTCGTACATGATAGGCAAGTAGGCTACAGTACTGGCCACCCAGTTAGAAGTTTTACTTTAATTCCTATAGACAATGTATCTAAGCAACACTGATAGATATTGCTTTGTGTTAGAAGTTGCTATCATTTTTGGGTGAACATTGGGCTACATAAACATTTCCGATTTGGTCAAAACTACATAACTCAACCCTAAATGGTAAACTGTCATCTGTCAAATGTGTCCGCTGAATATATCTGTGAGGCATCAAAACTTAAATTGCACATGAAACCTCAGTACAATGTTATACATGTTCTGGTTACATGAGAGTTCTGGTTGTTCATTCTGTCCATTGTGGTCTTCAGGAAGGTGAAGTTAGTAAGAGAATAGAGGCTTGAACCTGGCATCACTGTCCAGTTGGGGGATTTGAAATATGTACTCCATATGGACTTTAGGTTATATTGCAAGGGATGCCCTTAGTTAATAGACTTGTAATGTATTGTAGAATTGTTGAATTAATTGGAAAATACAATTTGTGGATATGTGGGCTGGCCTAAACCTTTTCATGCAAATCTCCAATTCACATCACTGTGAATTAAGTAGTTAAGATGTAACACTTAAGAGTGTGCTTTTGAACTCTAACAATGGCAGCATATGACTAACTAGCCTGATCCACCATCCTGACCGCTGGGCTCGGTATGTTTCACTTCACGTAATCACCTTATTTGTGTAGAGAAACAGAATGTAAGCTTGTGAGATCAGGATGGTTGAACTAGTTAATAACCATCAATGACAACAAATGACTCTCAAACACTTTAAGCTACCTACACACAACTATTCAACATTTGGGACATGCCAACTCTTTCTCAAAGCATGTATCTAGCCCTCAGGTCTTGTCAAAACTTTTCCAAACCCTGTATCCAACCCTCTTCTCTCCTTTCCCTCAGATCCTGGAGGAGCATATGAAGCTGGAGTGTAAGTGTCACGGAATGTCGGGCTCCTGCACAACTAAGACCTGCTGGACCACCCTACCCAAGTTCCGGGAGATCGGCTACATCCTGAAAGAGCGCTATGGCGAGGCGGTCCAAGTCGAACCGGTCCGGGCCTCGCGTCTCCGTCAACCCTCCTTCCTGCGTCTGAAGGAGTCACGGGGGTACCAGAAACCCACGGACACAGATTTGGTATACCTGGAGAGGTCTCCTAACTACTGCGAGGAGGACACGGCGACAGGGAGCACAGGGACGCGGGGGAGGCTGTGTAACCACACGTCACCCCATACCGACGGCTGCAATCTGATGTGTTGTGGTAGAAGCCACAACACCCACCAGTACACCCGCGTGTGGCAGTGCAACTGCAAGTTCCAGTGGTGCTGTTTTGTGAAGTGTAACACGTGCAGTGAGCGGTCTGAGGTGTTCACCTGCAAATGATTGATGGATGGATGGAGGAGGGGGACGGAGAGAGCTGGGAAAAGGGACAAGGGACAGGGCAAGGCCATGAGAGAGGATACAAGGAAAGGAAAAAAGGATGTGGGGAAGAACTCTTCAGGATATACTCTACAGTGGACTTGGAAATTGTTAGATTCTTCATGACTTCATTTTGCACATTGGACATCCTATTTCATTTGAAAAACAAAGATTAAATGAACTAAAATGACTTTGAGAGAAAGTACTTTGAGAAGTAGGCAAATAATGTTTTCTTCTCATGCGCTGACTGGAAAACTGTGATGCAGATATACTATGTGTTGCAGGATATTGATGAAGTCAAAGGATTGTGGTTGTTCATTTTTATGTCTCCAACCAAGCAAATCTGTTATTGGAAGCATTGTGGACCCAAACTTTATCAAGTGCAGTTTTCACCTCCTCGGTAACACTGCTCAAAAGAGCTCAATAATCTCTTGACATCTGAAATGGGGGAGAAGAAAAACTAACCAACTGACAAAATAACAACCTCAAACTGGAAACGGGACATCAGCAAAATGCCTTTTGACGGCGATGCGAGATGGACGGAGAGAGAGAGGAGCATGGTTTCAATATCCAATCACACTGTAATTACAGTGCCTTCAGAAACTATTCACACTCCTTGACTTTTTCCACATTTTGTGGTGTTATAAAGTGGGATTCAAATGGATTTGTCATTTATTGTCAACGATATATGCAAAATACTCTGTCAAAGTAGAAGAAAAATTCTAACATTTGTAGAAAATTTATGAAAAATAAAACACTAATACATCTTGATTAGTTAAGTACTCCCCAGTCCTTAACGATTACAAGCATACCCATAACATGATGCAGCCACCACTATGCTTGAAAATATGGAGAGGTGTACTCGTAATGAGTTGTTTTGGATTTGCCCCAAACATAACACTTTGTATTCGGGACAAAAAGTTAATTGCTTTACTGCAAAAA